>NC_090021.1:16559228-16879228 GCF_037176765.1 Anolis sagrei
ATAAGGGTTTGTCTTCAAGATTATGGGACTTTGTCCAAAACCACACACGAATCAAGCCCTAGAATGAGATACTTGCACTGAAGCCATTGGATGAAGAAGATGGAGACAACAAAAATTATGAAAAACTGGTTTGTCATGGCTCAGAGGGGGAAGGAAACAGATTGAGTGTACTCTCTTATCACTCATCCACCTTCCTTCTCTTTCCACTAGTAAGCAACAAACTCTCTTGAGCCTCCTTCTGGCAAAGAAGCTAGACAAGAAGGTTTTGGACAAGGCGCAAAGGGCTACAGAAAGGCACACTGAGCTCTCCAAAAAGAGACATACAGTACACAGTTAAGACCCTCCATAACTCTGGACCCAATATCTGCGGTTTCATTCACCTGCCCCTGAGAAAAGAGGTCTGTATAGGAATTTGCTAGGCCCTCCAGGTGATTCTAAGTTAGACAGCCTAGCATATTCCTAGACAACATACCTCTCCGGTATCTTTAAGGCACTCCAATGCAACACTATAGTATGCTGGAACAGGAAGTCAGATAATTTTAATGGCATTCATTTGTGGTCCAATGTGGAATGTAACCATGCAGATCAATATTATTGCATGTGTCCTGCCACTATGCATGTGCACATTACTAAAAGGATTCTGGCCAGTATGTGCTGACATGTGCATGCATCTCTCCATTGACATCTGTAAGAGTTTTCATCCCAGCACTGATACCAACAAAAAAGCTGTTTTCCCTACCACCAGAAATGGAATGGTTGGGAGAAATATGTTTTGTCCTCATTCAATTACCTGTGGAAAGATTTTGAACTATGCATGCTGCAGCAGTATGGAAAATAATATCAGCACCGTCATTGAGGTAATGCAGGTTGTTGCGACAATCAAATCCACGATACCCAAAAACGTGATCTAACGCCAACTCCTAGAAGGCAAAATGTTACAAGATGAAGGGGTACATGCCATGCCTAACCTATCTCTTTTTTCCACGGAATATAAACAAATAATTTTAATCAACTACTAGAAAGATGGAAATGGAAATGTCAGAGGGAAAAAATGCCTAAAGGTGCTGTAAAAAGTTAAAGGTTTCCCCTGACATTAAATCTATCATGTCCGACTCTGGGGTGGTGGTGGTGTTCATCTCCATTTCTCAGACGAAGAGCCAGCATTGTCCGTAGACACCTCCAAGTTCATGTGGCCGGCATGACTGCATGGAGCGCCATTACCTTCCCACAGAAGAGGTACCTACTTATCTAATCACATTTGCATGTTTTCAAACTGCTAGGTTGGCAGAAGTGGGGGCTAACAGCAGGAGCTCACCCCGCTCCCTGGATTCGAGCCGCCTACGAATGAACAAACTTTTTCCCCAAAAGAAGGGATATGTACATTGAATGTAACTGTGTGCTCCCTATTTCTCAAAGATCCCCCTTTAACTGAGTTCTAAAGATAATAATAGGGAGAGGACAAGCACTAGGTAAGCCAGATATGCATTTTAATGTTTTTTGAATATGTGGATATTGTTGTCCTTTATTATTGCTTTTGTTTATAAGTCATGCAGTAGGGATTGCTAGTGATCTGAGAAGTTTTTGGAAAGACCAGTGTTTGGGGCGGGTATTGTGTTTTGGAATCCTTCCTAGCAAGGGATTTTGGATACAGTACTCTAAATAAAATTTCCAAGCTCTCTCTTAATGATAATTTGTACACAACAAGTTAAAATACCAGCTGTACTCATTAACATGCTGGCATCTGCTTTGGAATTTAAAAACAACATTAATAAAACAAAAACATGCATAAATATTACAAAATATTTTGATATAAAATACTCAAAAAAGGGTGGCAATCGTGTTATTCAAGGATTGAAAACTCTAACAAGAATCCTGGACTCAATCTGGATAAGAATCCTCATTACTGGATACTTATTCTGGACAAAATATGGATTTTTAATTAAAAATGGTTTTGCACAGGGAACAGCACTTTCTGCACAAAATATGATTTCCTGTACTGAAAATCTACCTATGTAGAAAATTCTGCTTTCTGAATTAACATCCCCTACATACATAACAATTCTGCACAAAATGTACCCCCAACTCCAGCCTTTCTCTCCAGAAAACAGAAGGAAACAATTCAAGATTATCATTCTATTGTTATTAGAGTTTTCCCATTGTAAATATTAAGTCTTTCTTTATTTTTTCACACCCAAACCCAGGTGGATTAAAAGGGTGGCTCTCTCTGGAGAAGGTAGGGAAATGAATGTTGCTAATCCTAATGATCAGGGATCTACTGTGACTGATTATGGTGAAAATAATGAAAAAATGTCAATGCAGACTGAATTGATTTCAGGAGGCTCCAAGAAAGATAATATATCTGCAGTGGGGAGGTTATTTCCTTTGAATGTGACAGGTTTGCTTAACTGTTTATCTTTAGTGATTTGGTGTGCAACTGGCATTTCCCCTCTAAAAGAAGCTCCCATATTATTATTATTATTATTATTATTATTATTATTATTATTATTATTTACAGACTTCACTGGCAGCCACCATGTGATATAATGAAAAATAAATGTGGGAGCATTTTAGTTTCCTCTAGAGCAGGTCTTCTTATACCTTTTTATTTTCTATCTTATATTTCTATCTTTGTGACCATATATCCCTCTACAAACCAACATGAGCTCTAAGATATGCCGGGGAGGCCCTTCTCTTGCTTCCACCTCCATCACAAACAAGGTTGGTGGGGACAAGAGAGAGGGCCTTCTCGGTGGTGACCCTTCAGCTCCCTGGGAATTCGCTCCCCAGGGAGATTAGATTAGCCCCCACCCTGTCCACCTTCCAGAAACACTTCAAGACTTGGATGTTCCAATGTGCCTTTGAATAATGGTTTAGCTACTGATTAAGTCTGTCTAGTCTTATCTTTTGGTTGGATCTCCAGCACTTTATTCCCAGCCCTGTCCTTACAGTTTGCATTGGCATAAGCCTTTGTTCTGCCCTATTAGTCTTAAATCTGCAAATGCCCACTTTTCTCGGCTACCGGTTGTCTGTTATGTTTTATGATGTTTTACATTTTATTGGTTTCACTGTTTTAATACGTTTTATTGTTACATGTTTTTAATTTGTGTGACTTGTAACTTTTGTTTATATTGCGTTTGGTCCCCATGTAAGCCACACTGAGTCCCTTTGGGGAGATGGAGGCAGGATGTAAGAATAAAGTTTATTATTGGGTTGTTGTAGTTTTTTTTCGGGCTATATGGCCATGGTCTAGAGGTATTCTCTCCTGACATTTCGACTGCATCTATGGCAAGCATCCTCACTACCTCTGAGGATGCTTGCCATAGATGCAGGCAAAATGTCAGGAGACAATGCCTCTAGACCATGGCCATATAGCCCGAAAAAAAACTACAATAACCCAGTGATTCTGGCCATGAAAGCCTTCGACAATACAAAGATTATTATTATTATTATTATTATTATTATTATTATTAATAGTTATTGACTCCCTTTGGCTTGAGAAATCTTTAGGTAACTCTGAGTATATAGGTATATAAAATAGTTAGAAAACCCAAATATTTACTGCTAACAAATCAGTATTTGCAAAGCTTGCTAGACAAGCTGACTTTCTTTTTTATGAAGTACAGCCAAAGCATCTTCTGCAAAGTCTGCTGTAAACACTGCACAATAGATTCTTATAAATGTCTAAAACAGCCACTAGTGATGTTCAGAAAAGTTTACTGTTGCCAAAATTTTGGGACCCCAAAATTGAAGTAAGGGGCCCCATTTGGGGTCTGAACACACAGTTTAAGAATGAGTGTTCTAGAGTTGTTAAAATGAGTAGCAGTAAGATTTCTTTTACCACATCCTTTTTAGCCCTTCCTAACCTGATATCCCCCATTTGATGGTTTGCAGGTGACAGAACTCTGAGTCCAAATCATCTGGAAGGCACTGGGTCAAGGAAAACTATCATACATTCGCCATTTTTAAGCTACACAAAATGAATACACATAACGGAAATGCAACGTGTGCCTTTGTAACTGAATCAACATAGGTAAGGGTTTACAATAATGTTAAAGTTCATTAAAATGGTACGGCACTATGGAGAAGGGCTAGAAGAAAGATCAACTTGTAACATATTCACATCCATAGTCCTAAAAGAGGGCAAAGTTTATTCACTCAGATTGCAACAAATATCGCAACAACAATGCATGAAATCTGACCTCAACCAGTTTCCTTTTTTTGTTGACGCTGTTCTTTTGCAATTTCTCAGGTGGAGGAGCAGCTCTGCTTACTGATGGCCTGAAGGAAACACAGTGGAATATAATTAGCACATGTGAAATGAAACAAAATGCAAGAAAATAAAATATTGTAAATACCAATTGAAAAATGATGTTTTCCAAAATGTATCCAGCAAGGTGGGAAAACATTAATCTTCCAATGCTTGGACAACATTACAAAGAAATTGGAGAAATTATAGGCCAAAACACCTGGAAGAACAAAGGCCCCTCACACTTGCTCCATGTAACAAATCTTATTTTTCCATTCATTCCCTAGGCTAAAGTTTGGAGAATAATTGTGTGCTGCTGCTATCAAGCTTATCTCTGCAAGAAAGGGCAGGAAAATTATTTGCACTTGTCCATATACTTTTAAAATGACACCAGATGAAGAAACTTAATGCTTTCTCTCCCCAAAGCTACTTGTTAGCCATAAAACCTTGTGTAGATTGAGTCTTTCCCCCCATCTTTGTGGCTGATGCTGGAGGATACAAAGACAAGGCTCCATCCCCTGACAGCTGGACTTCTGAGTTCCTAGCATCCTGTACTTTAGAGAAAACTATTGTCTTTGGCAAGAGGGCAGATTTTAGACACTTGGTTGACAAAAATTCTTGTTTCTCCAAATTCTTTCTATACAAACATCCCTAGGTTTCTACTTCACATGAAGGAAGCAGCATATGGCCCAGAAATACAGAAATGCATATATTACAGACTATTGTCACACCATGCACTGCATGTCAATATTGCATTCAAACAATCTGTTTAACTCCTCATGAATGCACTACACATTTGTTAAGTTTTCTACTGGCATTTGGCCACAAGGATAAGAGTGGAAGATTTTTATTCTTTTTTTGGTTAACCATCATTTAGCACTATACATGCCTCAGTGGCAGCATAAAATATTTTGTTGTTTGAGGTTGGAAGAGAAGATCTACAGTGTTCCTCAGAATATTAATTTGAAAGGAATAGATTTAGGCTTAAATGCGTTCTCTGAAGAGTGAATTGGCCATTGAAATAATGTGTGGAGGTATACCAGGTATGGGCAAACCCAGGCCCGGTGGCCGGATGTGGCCCCTTGGGCTCTTTTCTCAGACTCTCCTCTCTCTCACCATTCTATCCTTCCTTCCTTCTCTCTTTCCATCCTCCTTCCCTTTCCATCCTTTCATCCTTCCTTCCTTCCCCCTTTCCTCTGGGCTTCTCTCTCTCGCTCTTTCTCCTTCCTTCCCTCCCGTTTGTCTTTCCTCCCTTCTCTCTTGCCTCCCTCTCCTCCCTCCCTCCATTCCCTATCACTCTTCCTTTCTTCCATACATTCATCCTTCTCTTCCTTCCTTCCGTCCTTCCTTCCTTCCCTTTTTCCTTCCCCCTTTCCTCCTGGGGAATGTTTCGCTGGGAGAAGAGAAGGTAGAGAGGGAATATGAGAACCATGGTTCAAGATTTTAAAGAGTGTCCCATCGAGGAAAAGGAGGAGGAGAAGGGGAAGGGAAAACACTGATTTTCTTCTGCTCTGGTGACCAGGGCACAAGGTAACAATAAGTTCAAATGGCAGGGAAAGAGATTTGAGTGAAAAGATTAGGAAGAACTTCCTGGAGAGTGGCATAGGCTGGCTGGGAGAGTGGTGGGGTCTCCTTCTCTGGAGGCTTTTCCGCAGATCTAGTATTCTATATCAGGAGTAGACAATATGGGGTCTCATGGATACCCTTTTCCCCTCCTGTCCACCAAATCATCCTGACCAAGGCCAACCCTTTTGGGATCCAAATGTTTCCCATCTTTCCTTCACCTTCTGCCTCTGAAAGAGAAGAGGAAGGCAAGGAAAGGGCAGGGAGGGGACTTGTGGAGAACCTGCTCTCTCCCACCCTGCTCTGGCCTGCCATGCGGCCCACAAGTTGGAAAGTTTGCCCATGCCTGAGGTACGCCCAAATGGGAAGACTAGTCTCTTGTCAACTAAAACAAACTTGTTGAACATATTATTTATTTAAATTAATATAGTATCCAGCACCTAGCTTGCAATATTCGTGATAGTAGAACCATGTTCTAATTAGATTTTCATGAATGCACAGAAAAAAATAGTAATGTAAAGGTTTTCCCCTGACATAATAGGCATAAAAATAGTTATGCTTCCTATATTATTGAAATGGAATATATGATAGCAGAATAAAGAAAACAACTATGAAGAATTTGCATAAGAATCCTTGAGAACTATTATATTAATGGAAGTACAAAACTATCCAGCAAAAATATTGGAGCCAAAAGCTGATTTTTAAAATACAGCTAACTTACATGGTACCTTATATATTTGTTATAACATTATTCAGTTTAAAAAGAGCAAAGTTATCAGGCAAATAATAGCAAACCAAATCAGACAACCACAATTCAAACAGATAAAACATGTTCAATCGGAGCATTATCACAGTATTTTAGTACTGAGTTACCTTGATCCCCTTGTGAGCAGCAAATAAAGTCAAGTGAGAAACTTAGTAGAGTTTAGAAAAACAGAATCAGGCCATTAGATTCATTCATGCACAAGCCTCTTTTGAACTGACCAGTCATTCCTGTGTGGCACATGGCCATGCTGTTTGAGCATGCTTGCAAGAACTAAAACAGAAATGAAAAGAGTGCACCAGTCCACAAACTCAGAAAGGTCATACCCTGACATCTTGGGGCAAAGTCTGCACTAAAGATCCTACAGGACAGGGAGAAAAAGAAAAGAAAGGAAGCTTCATCAGTGCTTCCTACATCAACCATATAGCCCTGCCCAGATCCTCCCAGATAACAAAAAGTGCAGACTGAAAGAACAGGCTCAAACAATATATGGATTTTAGTTTTGCACTATCAAGTTATTTCATATTACATAGAAGGAAAGCTGAGCTAGCTACTGAGTGGACCCTCAACAAGAAGCTGCAGCAAATCATACAAGTCACTGAAGTATATTTCTGTGCAATACAAGTGTTTGCAAATGCATATTTGTTATAAGCAGCCTTTTAAGGTGTACTTGTGAATATATATGTGAAGTGCTCCTATTCTACCTCCTTAGTCTTCAAACGGTTGTGTTGTGTTGTATCTAAATTTACATGTGTAATCTGGGTTGAAGATCTCCAGAGCTGCTCTGATGTAGTCCAGAGTGTCTCCAGAGCCCTTTGGCACAATTAAGTTGCTACTGGGTCACCATCAACAAGCAACTCCTTCCCAGGGGCTTCCTGGCCACATCACATTCTGGTTACATGGCCATCACCAGAAGGAAATTACCAGCAAGTCTTTGGCAGGGGCTGCTTGTTGGTGGTGGTGATGTAGTTGAAGATCTGTTGGAGATGTGGACAATGGATTAGGCCAGATCCAGCTGCCCAATATGCTTCTGAAGCTCCAGTGTAAATCCCATGCCCCCTTGATCCTCATTAATGACTGGATGCAGTGCTTCTGCCGTGAATACATTTGTCCATGATCTGGACCCCCTACAACAGCTGAACAGTCAAGTCCAATTCACTTTGGTCATGTAGACACATTCTTGGTGGAAATGAAGCAAGCAGGCTACACAATACACCTATAAAACTATTTAGGAGCATTATTGTACTACTTCTGTCATTGTGCTACATCCATTGCACGGTCACTTATGTTGCTTAAAGAAGGGGTGGGAGGGGTTTCAGTGCGATGGAGATCATCACTGAACCCCCAAATGTTTTGGCTGTTTTAAGCAAACAAGAAAAAAAATCTCACTCTGCAGTGAGCTTTTTCCAAAGCAGCCAACCCCTACAAAACAACCTAAGATCAGAATCGACACATGCATTTCCAGTCACTCAAAATGGCAGTTCCAACTGCACAGCCAAGACACTTTCGGGAAACTGAAAATCAGGTGACACAGCCCTCCAGAGCATGTGTGTCTAGCTCCAAAGTGTGCCTTCCCCTGGCCTGAAGGGATTCCTTTATCAAAACCAAGGAATCAATGCAATGTGCTCTACACTGAAGTTTTCAGTCATGTTTTCCCTCCTTGACAGGAAACACTGGAAAATGTTACGTATATGAAATGATTAAAGTTGCAATTCTATACCTACTTACTTGGGAATAAGTCTCACTGAATTTAGTTGAATATACTTCCAAGTATAGAATTGTCCTGAAAACCTGCAATCCTCTGCACATCTCCACATGTATATATTTCAAAGGAAGGAACTGCTGTGTAAGCCACTCCAAGTCTCTTTTGGGAGATGGTGCCAATAAATAAATAAAGTTATTATTATTACTATTATTATTAACTGGCAAAACCACTTCTCTCAATATTCCTTGCCAAAACCAATGGAGTCTTCCTAAGTAGACAGGGCATACAATCTCTACTTTCTGGATATAGTGTGTCTTACCTCTCAGAACATGTACATTCATACTTGAAATATTGAATTGTCAACAGTTACTTTAATCATCGGGAAAGTTAGATTCCTCGAGTGCAGAGCCAGCAAACCTCTTGATATCTGGTCTAGAACTATCATCAATACCAACCATCATGACCAATGGAAAGGAATTATAGCAACCGTAGTTTAAAACATGTATTTTCTATTCCAGTGGATCAAATATTTTCTATTCCAGTGCTAGTGCAATCGAGAGGAATATGAATGTAGTGTTCACTTTACAATTCAGCTTCTCCCATTGGGTGATATGGATCAAAATAAACATTCAGGAATCACCACAAGTGGGAAGCAGTTGCATATCTGAATACTTTTCTCCATATAGTCAATGATCACCATTGATTTTCATAGAAAATTTTGAATCAGGGGACAAAATAGCAAAAACATGTCTACCAAACATTTGATCCAGCTGCTCTCAATGGGGAGACTCATTTGCTCTCCTCCAAAAACAATTTCGCTGCTCTACCTATTTGTATGTGGCTAGGAGAGGCTGATGCAGTTATTATAAAAAGAGAAAAGGGAGAAGGAGAAGCTAACGACACCTGATTAATTTTAGTGTGGGTTTTTAATGGATTTCAACCAGCTAGTGTTAAAGGTGCAATGAGAACCCTCTTCACATTTTTATGCTGCAACAGATTAATATAGTTATCTTTCTGAAACTGCAGAAAAAACTATCAAGGTGTAAAAGAGAAAATTCACCACCTTTGATATTTTTTACAGAAAAGACAATTCAAATAAGGTAAAAGAAGACTAAAAAGGTATTTTCTCTCTCAGTTATGTTCTACTAATTTTAGAGATAGTTTCTAATTGCCTGGATCAGAGTAACGGATCTTATCACCCATATGGCATCAAATTAAAACATTTAGATGTATGCTTGCAAATGCCTTTGATACAGCAATTTGGAAAGTACTAAATCTCCCACTTCAGTAACTTTTATTTTCTTTCTGTTTTAGCACCGATGTTTACGATTTTCCTCTTAAGAAGGTTTATGGGGAATAAAGTTTATGAGGAAAGCAAAGCAAGGTCTCCGAAGAAAGCAAAGGTGAAGACAGATGTAATATTGTGAGGTAGGATAGTTCTGAAAGCATCTTCATTATCTCAAAAAACACACATACAGTTTTCAACTCCACAGCAAGCTACAGGCAAGTGAGTGGTGAGTAGAGGACGACAGAGTTTCCTATGAGTTTCCAGCATGTCAGCAAATAACTGTGATCTAGTATTTTACATTTAAGACATGCATTTTTGAAAAAGACGTTGTGAAGTTGAGCTCAGTATAGGAAAAGATTAAACCGTGACCCTTATTAAAAAATGTTACATCTGTCTTCATCCAAGAGGGCAATGTTCACTATGATATGGCCATAACTAGATAATAATAAACACAAATTTGAATCTGAAAATATATACATACATATATATTTTTATATTTTTCTCTACATCGCACATATATGCATAAATACTCAATGTATTCATATATACATATACATGTATATATACACACAAATCATTTTTGAGGTCTGTTAGCACTTGAAAACATTTATCAATGTGAAAGTGATGCCACATCACACATTGTATAATTCTCCAAGGAAATTCGATGAGCACTTGCTTATGGCCCAAACAAGGCTTTCGTCATTAAAAAGAATTAAAATGCTACAGATGAGAAAATCTCTATATTTACCATTAATCAATCTTAGCAGCCTGAATGGTACATTCACAGAAACCTGTTTTCTGTGCTTATGGCTTATACTTACTTGACAATTCCCTGCCTCCAAAGGAAAGCAAGTTAAAACATAATACAAGTATTAACGCTTTCTTTCCAGCAACATAACAAGAAAGTGTGTGTATACCATCAGTGGCATTCATGAGAAAAACACAGGCACTCTTAAATATAATACATAGGCTTGAATGTTTTGCAGATGTGAGGTACGTATTAGGAAACCCAGTGGGGCTGTGGCTGAAGCGAGGCTGCTCGATCTTTCTCTCTCCATACTAACAGAGCACTGCAAAGAGGATGGAACTGGCCTGGCTCTTACTCTGCTGCAGGTAGAAGCATTATTGCAACTCTTCAGCCAGGTGGAGCAGGTGAGCTGCTGAGTCAACAGGTGTCTTAGTGGTCTTATATAATGGCAACCCAGAATTACTGCCAGGTATGAAGGAGGTGATGGTCAGATCCGGATGTGGGCACCCAATCGCAGCTCAGAGTGCACTACGAAGGGGATCTGTGGGTGAAAATAATGTAACCATAGTCTGTCTCTGAGGTTGGATCTAAACTGCCATATATTGCAGTTTGGAACTGCATTATATCATCAGGGTAGTTGAACTATATTATATGGGTCTACACCAAGCATGGGCAAACTCTGGCACTTCAGGTGTTTTGGACTTCAACTCCCACAATTCCTAACAGTCGTTAAGCTGTTAGGAATTGTGATAGTTGAAGTCCAAAACACCTGGAGGGCCAAAGTTTGCCTATACCTGGTCCACACTGGTCCGAACTGCATTATACGGCAGTGTAGATCCAGCGTGTGAGAGTTTTGGAGCTATCAGAGACCGGGTGTGGTTTTCAGAGACAAGAAAGTTAGCCAAAGAGAACTGATTCTGGTGTTGAGGGAGTCTTACAAGGATACAATATTCAAGAGTAAATTTGACTACTAAATTTTAATGCATCTATAGGTATTCCTTTTTTTAAGAGTCCTGGGCACCTCTCTCAAGTGTGATAAGTCTGGTTATGCCTACCATAAAGAACCCACATAATAACACAGCCATTGTTCCACATATAGAATGGTCTCCCTTGCAAGGTTTCTTTAGTGTCTTGGAGGAGAAACATGGAGAAGCATAGAAGTTGTTTATAGTTACTTGAAGGATAGTCACACAGAAGATAGCACAGGATTGTTCTCTGTTTCTCCAGTGGGGAGAACTATGAGGGTTGAATAGAAAATAATGCCTCCACCGTCGTAACTCCTCAACAGATGGCAGTACTGGTGTGTGGCAGGTACTGGCTTGTTTAGTAGACTCTCCTCTACAGTTTCATTTTGGTGGGAAGCCTTAGCATTGAATGGTTGTGTTGTTAAAGTGCAAAGTATGGAACCCTGCGTAGATGGTTGGTCAATGTGACTTAAGCAACGTGCAGTCATTGAATTATTGACAGCAGAAGGTGTCACCTCAACATCTTTAAACTTACTCACCCAACAATGCACAGTAGACACATCAACACAATCACCATAAACAGCTTGCATTCTCTGATGAATCTTCTTTGGGGTGACACCTTCTGCTGTCAAGAATTCAATGACTGCCCATTGCTTAAGTCGCATTGGCCAACTGTTTGCGCAGGGTTCCATACTTTGCATTTTAACAACATAACCATCCAATGCTAAGGCTTCCCGTCAAAATGGAACTGTAGAGGAGAGTCTACTGAATAAGCCAGTACCTGCTGCATACCAGTACCGCCATCGGTTGAGGAGTTACGAAGGTGGAGGCATTACTTTTCATTCAACCCTTGTAAAACAAATGGGTAGAAATTACAGGGAAGCCAAATCAAGCTAAGTTTTAGAAGAAATATCTCAACAGAAAGAACTTCTGGATAGTGTGACACTACATTACGTGGTAAGAGGCCCGATTTCTCTGGAGGTTATTTAGCGAAATGATGGACAGGTGCTGGTCCATGGAAGTCGTAACTGCATTCTGCATTGCAGAGCTAGTTACATTCTGCATTGTGGATGATTAAGTGATCTCAAAGACTCCACTCAATTCTAAAATTCTATTATTCTAAAGTACCTATTAAAAAGACATCAATATTAAGCCACACGGAGGGCAAGAGGGATATAAAATGGAAGACTGATAATAGATTGGCTGGAAAGAAAAGATGGAAAGTGCACTGAGAGATAAAGAACTGAGTTGGCAGATTCTGTTCAAAGGAATTAATTGACAAGGTAAAAATAATGGCACCTTGGACACCTATTTTATTAAGGGAATGAAGACAATTTTAAGAAAGGTGATATGACACAAATATTGGGGATTTAAAAATATATATGCCATTTGAAACAGGGCCCATACTTGCCAATCATTAGATATGCCAACATTTCCCCCCTGCTGTGAACATTTTCTTTGCCCACCATGTATTTTCGTGCACATGGCTTCCCATTGTCCTACTTTTTAAATATTGGAGTGACAGGAACAAAGACGACACAGGAAGGTACAGAACGTGAAGGAGGCAAACCTTTCATTCAAAAGAAGCCAGGTTTTCTTTGAAGATAGAACATTTAAGAAGCACAGAACAGAAGATGCAGTAAAATAGTTTTGTGCACAAAAAATTCAGGCCATGGAACAAAAGACCAGCACAGGAAGGATATATAAAGCCTGAAACTCCCTGGGAATTGTTGATTGATGGGTCTAAAAAACGGTTTGGGTCCAGGCTATTTGTCTAATTGCATCTCCCTATATAGGCTATCTTGTGCACTGCGGTCAGTGGAAGAGGCCCTGCTCTCGGTCCCACCCCCGTCTCAAGCACAACTGGTGGGGACGAGAGAAAGGGCGTTCTCTGTGATCACTCCCCAACTCTGGAACTCCCTCCCTAAAGAAATAAAAATGGCCCCTACCCTACTCACCTTTGCGCCAGTCCACCCACCCATATCGAGACTTGAATTTTGTTATTGGTGTTGGTTTTGATGCTTGTTTTATATATTGTTGTAGGTTTTTCGGGTTATAGGGCCATGTTCTAGAAGCATTTTCTCCTGTTTTATATATTGTTATAATGTTGTTTTTATGTTGTTTTAAATTGATGTTATGCATTCCAATATTATTTTTTTTTAGTTTTATATGATGTGTTATGTACTGGTTGTTTGATTGTTTTAACTGTGATAACTGCTTTTAACTATGGTTTTGTATGTTATGTGTAATTTGTATAGGCATCGAATTGTGCCTTTTTTGTAAGCCGCCCTGAGTCCTCCTTCGGGGATTGAGAAGGGCGGGGTAAAAGTACCCGAAATAAATAAATAAATAAATAAATAATGTTTTTAAACTTTGTTGCTTGGGCCCATGTATGCTGCTCCAAGTCTCTTTGGGGAGATGGAGGTAGGATATAAAAATAAAGTTAATAATAATAATAATAATAATAATAATAATAAAGTTACAGAGAGTGAACACGTCAAGCTATTCTGGGACTTCCGGACAGACAGAGTTTTGGAGCACAATACTCCTGACCTCACAATCGTGTTAAAAAACAAAGTATGGATTGTCGATGTTGCAATCCCAGGTGACAGCAGGATTGAAGAGAAACAACTGGAAACGATGACACAATATGAGGATTTAAAGATCACACTGCAAAGACTCTGGCACAAGACAGTCAAGGTGGTCCCAGTGGTGATCAGCACACTGGGTGCAGTGCCTAAAGACCTTGGCCTGCACTTAAATACAATCAGTGCTGACAAAATTACCACCTACCAGCTGAAGAAGGCCATCTTACTGGGATCTGAACACATTATTCGCCGATACATTACATAGTCCTAGACACTTAGGAAGTGTCCGATGTGTGATCCAATACAACAGCCAGCAGAGTGTCTGTTGTGGACTCATCTTGTTGTGTTTCAAATAATAATAATAATTCTTATAGTGACACCAGAGGCACTAGGAGCCCCTGGTGGTGCAGTGGGTTAAAGCACTGTGCCGGCAGGACTGAAGACCGACAGGTCGCAGGTTCGAATCTGGGGAGAGGCGGATGAACTCCCTTTTTTAGCTCCAGCTCCTCATGCAGGGACATGAGAGAAGCCTCCCACAAGGATGATAAAACATCAAAAATCATCCAGGCGTCCCCTGGGCAACGTCCTTGCAGACAGCCAATTCTCTCACAACAGGAGTGAAAGAAAGAGCCTGAGGCCAGGAATTGTGGGAGTTGAAGTCTAAAACACCCGGAATGCCAAAGTTTGTCAGTTTCTGCTTTTTACTGTATCCATTTAATAAGAATAGGATTTTATTCTGTTTTGAACAGTATAATCTCTGCAAGAAACATGGCTTGTGTTTAGTCACAATTTTCTCTTTCTCTGAAATTACTACATGTTTCACATAGCATTCCTTTTCACACATTTGTGCATCCATGCACATAACCCTGATTCACTCTCTGGGAAATAAAAGCGTAATTGAATTAATATATGTTGGTTGTATCTCATTTTGAGGACTTGTAAATACCTCCTTATTGCATATTCATGTGTTAGTATGTTTCAAATTACAAACAAAATCAAGCAGAAAAGAATATTCATTCAAGTTATAATTAGAGACGAGGAGGATTTAGGAGACTTTTCTTTTTAAGTTACTGGAGTTTTGCAATAAGTCCATCCTAGCTTGGCAGATCAGCAATGAATGTATCTGGCTTAAGCCACAATGTGTCTCTTCTTAAAGAGTGAAGTGCTCAATTTGGACCTGGCACAGTTGCTTTGCCTTATGTCTGTTATAGCAGGCTGTGCTTTTTATTTAATTTTAGTTTGTTAAGTTAAAATTCATATTAATATGTTGGGTTGTATACATTTTGTTCTTATGGATGTATTGTTGTTGTATTCGAGCATTGAATGTTTGCCTTTTATGCTTGGAATCCGCCCTGAGTCCCTTTGGGGAGAAAGAGCGGAATATAAAGTAGTAGTAGTAGTAGTAGTAGTAGTTGTTGTTGTTATTGTTATTATATTGCTCTCATTCACCTCACTGTATGGGTACCGAATTATTTATGACTGTCAATCGTTTAGGGTATTAACGAAAAAAATCATCCAGGTTTTTTTCATGTCAGGAGCAACTTGAGAAACTGCAAGTTGCTTCTGGTGTGAGAGAATTGGCCATCTGCAAGGACATTGCCCAGGGGACGCACGTATGTTTGATGTTTTACCATCCTTGTGGGAAGCTTCTTTCATGTCCCTGCATGGGGAGCTGGAGCTGACAGATGGGAGCTCACCCCACTCCTGGGATTCAAACTGCCAACCTTTCGATCAGCAATCCTTCTGGCACAAGTGTTTAACCCACTGCGCCACTCAGGGATCCATAAGACTTCTTGGCAGGGGGTTGGTCTGGATGTTTTATATTTTACCATCCTTGTGGAAGGCTTCTTGCATGTTCCAGCATGGGGAGCTGGAGCTGACAGAAGGAGCTCAACTCGCTCTCCCTGGATTCAAACTGCTGACCAATCCAGCCGGCACAAGGGTTTAACCCATTGTACCACTGGGGTCTCCTATCCACCCAGTAAATTCTGGTATAGCTTTCACATTTATACTATCAAGAATTTTACAGATGAATACAAAGTGAGACAACTATTTCTTTTTCCATATGGTCTCCCTATACATTGAAGGGGTTTTTTTTTAGAGGCATTCACACTTCAATTTAAGAAACATGGCAGAGTGAATAGCCAGTGGAGCTTGAAAGTTAATTATGTAAAAATCACGTAGAAATGGAAAGAGATCATAATGTCACCACCACCTCCAGTTGGCAGGTCAACTTATCTCACAGGAATAAACCATCCAAATAGGATGACATATGCTACTTATTTGGCATTTAATTGGCAGGGAAGATAACGTTTGGCAGGGAGGATACTTACTTCAAACCAAACTGATTAAATGTTGGAATTGTTTCTTCCTATTTTCTGCCTACCTCTATTCTAATTGGGAGAAAAACATAACTGTGGAGGATGCCTGTGTGCAGTTTGCCCTCTGAACCTACAGGCTCTGGATCCATGAATTCAACCAATTACAGATCAAAACTATTTAAGAAAATCAAATATTAGAGTCCCTTTAAACAAGGGACTTCAGCATCCATGTTTTTTGTTATATACTGGGGGTCCTAGAATCAATCCCCCATTGATGTAGAGGGCCAACTCCATATCTTGCCATTGCAACAATTGCAATAGTAGAGTTGCAACTGTATTGTCGAAGGCTTTCATGGCCGGAATCACTGGGTTGTTGTAGGTTTTTTCGGGCTATATGGCCATGTTCTAGAGGCATTCTCTCCTGACGTTTTGCCTGCATCTATGGCAAGCATCCTCAGAGGTAGTGAAGTCTGTTGGAACTAGGAAAAAGGGTTTATATATCTGTGGAATGACCAGGGTGGGACAAAGGACTCTTGTCTGCTGGAGCTAGGTGTGAATGTCCCACCCTGGTCATTCCACAGATATATAAACCCTTTCCCCTAGTTCCAACAGACTTCACTACCTCTGAGGATGCTTGCCATAGATGCAGGCAAAATGTCAGGAGAGAATGCCTCTAGACCATGGCTATATAGCCCGAAAAAACCTACAACAACCCAGACTTGCAACTGTTGTTTTTTAAGTGTGTGGATTCTTTTTTAGATTAAAGAATTGACATAATGAAAACAAACAATATATTTGCCTCTAGAACATGGCCATATAGCCCGAAAAAACCTACAACAACCCAAACAATATATGTATTATGTGTTGTCGAATACTTTCATGACCAGAATCATTGGGTTGCTGTGCGTTTTCCAGGCTTTATGGCCATGTTTCAGAAGCATTCCCTCCTGACGTTATTCCCACATCTATGGCAAGCATCCTCAGAGGTTGTGAGATCTGTTGGAAACTAGGCAAGTGAGGTTTATATATCTGTAGAATAATGTCCAGATATATAAACCCCACATTCCACAGATATATAAACCCTACTTACCTAGTTTCCAACAGACATCACAACCTCTGCGGATGCCTGCCATAGATGTGGGTGAAACATCAGGAGAGAATGCTTCTGAAACATGGTCATACAGCCCAGATAACTCACAGCAACCCAATATATGTATAACAATAAATCTCTCTTCCCCTCTTTTGGAAATCACTGGGTCATGTGGGAGTAAGGAAAGATTGACGGATGAATACATGTTCCACCACTGTTGTATATATTTCTTTACAAACGGTGAAAAAGAAGACTCAATTGTCACAGATTTTCACAGTAGATTCTCAAGGATTAAGGCGGAGCTTGGAAACTTTTGGCTCCAAAAATGCTACAAATGGCACAATTCGATGTCAGGAATTCATAAAAGTGCCATTAAAAACAATCAACATTACAATATAAAACATAAATAAAAACTGTTAAAGCATATACTCATCTGTGTCATCTTTTTAAAAACGTTATCCAGTAACATCGTCTGGCCATTCCATGTTCATCATTAATAGTTCCGTGTTATCTATTCTGCTGCATTCTCAAAAGCTTGGTCAAAGAGTCAGGTCTTTACTTTTTTCAGAAAGTCAGGAGGGAGGGGGGCGATCTAATATCCCTGAGGAGGGAGTTCCATAGCCGGGGAGGCCGCCACTGGGAAGGCCCTGTCCTTCATCTCTGCCAATTGCACTTGCGAGGCAGGCAGGATCAAGAGCAGGGCCTCCCCAGACGATCTTTAGCTCCTAGATGGTTCATAGGAGGAGATACATTCGGACAGGTACACTGGGCTGGAATCGTTTAGGGTTTTATAGGCTCAAGCCAGCACTTTGAATTGTGCTCGGTAGCAAATTGGCAGCCAGTGGAGCTGACACAACAGAGGAGTAGTGTGGTAGTAGTCCTGGCTAATTGTGACAGATGATGAAAGCAATAGTTCAGGAAAACCTGGAAAGCCAAAAATTCTCCAGCATAGTGTTAGGTCAACATAGAGCTAGAGTTGAGTTCTACATTTCACTTTGTATCTGACTATTTTGAAATCTAGAATACCGCATAGGGCATTTCTTTTGCTTGAGTGTTTGGAATTCATAACTAGTAAAGGAATCTCTTGTGATGAACTATGCTGCAAACTTTTTTGAATTTAAATCAAATCGCAGATCAATAGATATCATTAACATTCAGCTGTGTGTGGATGTTGAAGTGTATTAGCTGGATATGTCCAGTTTTTTACTTCCTGTACAAGGTGATGTTTTTAAAAGATGGGAGAATTGTGTCTCCTCATAATCCCCAATGTACTCTGCTACATACAGAGGAGATAGAAAGTGTGTCTCTGTTTGTTTATGAGGTGGCGAAGGGAAGATATACAAATAGTAGACAGAATTCTGAGTTAATCACCAAGTGATATTCCAATTTAGAGCTACTTCATCTGTCGATATTTATTGCAAATATGAAAGGCTTCCATTTTGTTATTGAGGTGTTTCACCTAAACAGAAAGCCCTAAGGCAGTGTTTCTCAACCTTCCTAATGCGACAACTTCTTAATACAGTTTCTCATGTTGTGGTGATCCCCAAACATCACATTGTTTTTATTGCTACTTCATAACTGTAATTTTACTACTGTTATGAATTGTAATGTAAATATCTGATATGCAGGATGTATTTTTATTCACTGGACCAAATTTGGCACAAATATCCAATATGCTCAAATTTGAATACTGGTGGGGTTGGGGGAAATTGATTTTTGTCATTTGGGAGTTGTAGTTGCTGGGATTTATAGTTCACATACAATCAAAGAACATTCTGAACTCCACCAAAGATGGAATTGAACCAAACTTTGCATGCAGAACTCCCATGCTCAACAGAAAATACTGGAAGGGTTTGGTGGGCATTGACCTTGAGTTTTGGAGTTGTAGTTCACCTACATCCAGAGAGTACTATGGACTCAAACAATGATGGATCTGGACCAGACATGCGCAGATGTGAATACCGGTGGAGTTTGGGGAAAATAGACCTTGACATTTGGGAGTTGTGGTTGCTGGGATTTATAGTTCACCTACAATCTAAGAGCATTTTGAATCCCACCAATGATAGAATTGGCCCAAACTTCCCACACAGAACTCCTATGACCAACAGAAAATACTGTATTTTCTGATGGACTTTGGCGATCCCTCTGACACTCTCTCACGCCCCCCCCCAAGGTTTTTGACCCCCAGATTGAGAAAAATTGTTTTAAGAAACGGACTTTGGGTAGGGTTCAATAGGCATTGACCGCATCATTATACTTCATGTTTGGGCCTAATCCAGGAAACTACAAATAATTTCTGAATCATTTTACCTAAATGGAGAAATTAAAAGACTAGTTTGTTTGAATCCTCAGATTTAAATGGGTTTTTTTGGGGTGTGGGGTGTGGGGAGGAATTTATATTCTTGACTAGTTTCTTTGATTTGGACTGAACCACACCAATTGACTTGGCTTGATAAAAGCTGACATGGAACCGAACAGGAGCTATGGTGTCTGCACAGACGCTTTCCAGTCTCACCATGCAAGTTTCCCTTAAAAACATTAAGACAGGAAAAAAGAAGAAAATGTAGGACAGTCCATATAGAAAATCCTGATCTTTCTGATATTGTCACTGTCTGTTTTTGATAGTAAAATCCATCAGATTATTTCCTGTTCATGTTATTTTGCAGTATGACTCTTACACTGATGGCATGACATCTATAGGCAAGACATGGATTGGTAGAAACCCTCTTTACCTCAAATGGCTACATATTTAGTGAATTGGTATTGTGCTCTCCTCCCTGTTTGCAACTCAGGAGTACATCGGAGAGATGTGTTGACACCTGTGTGTACCAAAGAGAACACAGCGCTGCTCCCCGTTCACACATTAATCAAACCTGTCAGTACATCAGGTGAACTGGCTTACAGGAACATTTTGCTAACCGCCCACATTAAATATTCAGTTTATCCCAGGGACATAGCAAAGGCAGAGAAATGCATGACTCACTTGTAATATTTTCCTTGACATGGAAGTCTATTTCCTATGTATTATGGTAAGTGGCCCATATTCCTTGCAATTGAGCATTATCAGTCATACCACTTTTGCCTTAGAGGATCATGGTATTCAATCCCTTCACTTGGAGGGGCAACTTGTCTCGAAACAACAGCAAAAAATGTGGAGATGGTGTTTAGAAATGGGTGGAAACATTCATATAGGTATATGAAACTCATAGTGTAAGATGGCACGAAGCAAAGAAAACTTACAAACATTGTTTTAAAACTTCTCAGAGAAAGCACCCTTGAAAAGTAAATTCACATCTAGATGAATCAATGTAAGACAGAGTTTAATCTGCCCCTGAAGTCAATAGTTGAGGATGCTATTTTGAGACACTGGTCACATTGGCTGATTTTAAATATCAGCAAAAAGAAAAACCAGCAAAAACAACTTCTGAAAAATGGAATAGTCTTTATATTGGAATGAAGTATAATGAATATGCAAATGTCATAACGTATCTAGTAATATCGGACAACAATGTCTGAAGTAAAGGTAAAGGTTTCACCTTGACATTAAGTCCAGTCGTGCCTGACTCTGGGGGTTGGTGCTCATCTCCATTTCTAAGCTGAAGAGCTGGAGTTGTCCATAGACATCTCCAAGGTCATGTGGCCAGCATGACTGCCTGGAGCGCTGTTACCTTCCTGCCAGAGCAGTACCTATTGATCTTCTCACATTTGCATGTTTTCAAACTGTTAGGTTGGCAGAAGCTGAGGCTAACAGTGGGAGCTCACACTGCTCTCTGGATTTGAACCACTGACCTTTCGGTTAGCAAGTTCAATGGTTTAACCCACTGTGCCACTGGGGGCCCTGGACATGAAATGGCCTTTTACTTGGATGGCAAATTTGTGACATGGATACCACAATGAATGAAGTATAGAACATCTTTTGACAATTTTGGGAAAAGAGCAGTAGGACTGTTGGGCTAAAAAACATGGAGGCCTCTGCTCCTATGTTTTCCACTGTACATGGCTCTCCAGCATAGTAAGCCAGATGCAAAGTTGTGCTACAGAATTAAGAATGGGGTAGAATACATTTGTAGTATTGACTGCAACGGCATTGCCTGAATTGTGGTACACTTGCCAAAAAAAGGTTTGCTACAGCTCTAGGGAGAATGTGTCTGGAGTGAGTGATCCAATCTGCCTTATGCATTTATCCCTCTTTTTCAGGTCATTGCCCTACTAGTTATTCTCAGAAAGAATATTAGTACCTCTGGTCATGCAAATCAATCAGACAGATGCTGCAAACAGTAAATACAGACCAGGTGTTAGTAAAAATGCAGCCCCTAAAGTGCCACACATATTAGTAACACAAAAGACATTGGGGCGGAGTCATCAGCATTCTAGCCTGCTCAGTTAAAGCAATTCAATTTCAGAGCAAAAAATATGTCTCTAACCCAAGACCCAAGGCATTCACATTGTCCCAAGTATAAGACCATATGGCTTACAATTGTCCTGGATTGTCCGGGACAGTCCCACCACTGACCACATGGCCCCGTGGTGTGGGAGCACTTCTCTTAGGACTCCCACACCGCGAGACTGTTCCTGCGGCTCCTTTGATGGGCGCCCCACTCCTAAATCACACGAACAAAGCAGAGGGTGGGGAGCCAATCAGAGGAGCAAGAAAAAGGGAGACAGGTTGAAAGAAAGAAAGAAAGAAAGAAAGAAAGAAAGAAAGAGAAAAGAGAGACTCAGGGAGGGAGACACAGGCAAAAGGAGAAAAGAGGGAAGAGAAACAAGGATGGGAAAAGGAGAGAGAAATATCCATTAATTAACTTAATGAAAATACACATCATAAAACAGCTGCAGGATTTCTTCTTGGAATCAATGCCCAGTCCTGCCTTCTTAGTAATGATTTGCAACATAAAATGTATGTCTCTTATGAATTGTAAAATACCTCTGCTGTAAAAAAAAAAGGATGCTCTGAGACACAAAACATTTCAAGAGATAGCGATAACGAACTATTCAAGTACTGTATATGATTCCTTAGCTATGTAGGAATGAAATAAACAGTAGTGGCTTCATTGGATTCTTTATTAGCTCTTCAAAAGTGGCAAAATGCTACACAACCCGTCCCACTGCATCCACCAATTTGTGGACTTCACCATCCATAGCTTGAAAATATCTCCCACCTAAAAATAATACAAAATGCAAACCTTGATTTTGGCTTTTTACATAAGGGGCACCATTTTATTCCTATAGACATAACAGGACTTGAGCATCCACTGATTTTGGTATCCACAGGAGGTCCTGGAACCAAACATCAGCAGATACCAAGGGCCCGTTGTACTGGATGTTTTTTGCATCATAGAAACATAATAGGGTCTTGAAGATTAAAATATAGTGTCTGTATTAAAAGAATTCTCCACTGTGCCATAAATGATGGTTTGCGAAGCCTTACATGATCCTCCCAACACAGCCATTATGGTATGTCTCCAATAACATTTCTCACAGATATATAAACTCTGAGCAGAGCTGGCAACATTCAGCTCTAGATACAAACCACACAGTGATGAATATGGAGGACTGGCTTCTGATCTTAATTTTGAGCCTTCCAAACATAGCAAAAGTGTGGCTTGTGGCCTAACCTTGTTGGGGTCTGCATATTTGGGATAATGCCTTTGTTTCTCTGAGCCTTATTCCTTTTGTCTACAACATGGGTTGTTGGCTTTAGTTGCTCACTCCTGACATGATCATCCACAGTGGTATCAACACACACACCATGTAAGAAGACTGTATTTTGTGACAGAACCGCACCTTTTCTGTTTAGGCCTTACAGTTTAGAGCAGTGATTCCCAACCTGTTGTCCGTGGACCACCAATGGTCCCCAAGAATGGAAATATGGTCTGTGGTTCTCACCATTACGACACCGTTGCCTTGAAACCACACGGCAACGAGAGAGACTGGTCTCACAAAACCCTCTTATATTGCCGAGGTAACTGGGATGTTAGGAGGGAAGAGGTTGACTATCCACGAAAGATTACTACTACCACATCAGCTCTAAATTATTAAATATGGTTTTCTGTGGGGGAGCAGATGGCAACTTCTGGATGCCATATGTTCTGTATCAGAAACTAGAGCTGCTGTGTTCCATCCAATGCAATTTTCTGAATCAGCACCCCAAAGTCATTGATTTTTTTGTTGATTTAACTTTTTATTATGAATTTTATTATGTGATTTAACCTGTTTTAAATTATATATTTATGTGCGTTTGGCATCTAATTGTTGTCTGCTTGTACGCCACCCTGAGTCGCCTTCGGGCTGAAAATGGCGGGATAAAAGTGTAGCAAATAATAAATAAATAAATAAATAAATAACCAAACCTGAATCTAAAGTTGACCAAAAACCAATTTGCAACTCTTTTGGTACTAATTTTGGGGTGTGGTCCCTATTCAAAGTGGTCCCTATTCAAAGTGGTCATTGGTCAAGTGGTCCCTGGTCAAAAAAAGGTTGGGAACCACTGGTTTAGAGTAACATACCCAGGAAGGGTTTATCCATTTCTCCAAGTTTCCAAATGCAATTCAAAAGTCCAAACTGACATTTATATGGTAGGTCTTTAAAAAAAATGGTGAAATAGTCAATTAAATGTGTTAAGAAGGAGCTGAGGAACTTGTGTTTCACCTTCTCTGCTCTACCCAGAAGCTTACAAACTTCGTGTCCATTATTGTTTATAACTGTCAGTCTGGCTGGAACTGATAAGAACTGGGGTCCAAAAATTAGATGGTGGCCTTTTACAGTCTCAGTTATAGTGCCTTTGGGTTGTTGTAGGTTTTTTCAGGCTATATGGCCATGGTCTAGAGGCATTCTCTCCTGACGTTTCGCCTGCATCTATGGCAAGCATCCTTAGAAGTAGTGAGGTCTGTTGGAATTAGGAAAAGGGGTTTATATATCTGTGGAATGACCAGGGTGGGACAAAGGACTCTTGTCTGCTGGAGCTAGGTGTGAATGTTTCAACTGACCACCTTAATTAGCATATAATGGCCTGACAGTGCCTGGAGTGTCTTTATTTAACATTGCTGGAATGGATGCATATGATTTTTCAAGTTTTTGAGGTTATCTATAAGGCATTATTTTATAACACACTGTGGCAATGGTCTCATATTTTTAATCATTTTGGGCATAGGATAATTCCAAGTGGAGGGGGAATGAAAATTGTCAAGAAGTGCTTTCTGAGAGATTAATGTAGGAAGCCAATCCCCCCATCAGCCCTCTCAGAGACCAGCTGAGCCCCCAAAGGCCAGGAAGCAGGTGATGGGATCAGATGCTCTCAAACCGAAGCTTTTAACTTGCAGCTGACTGACTGCCCCTCGGTCCCACTTGTAAGAAAAGGAGCAAGCAACAGAAGCTCCCTTCTTATTCAGCATTTTCAAACCTCAGAAAGATATGGAAGATACTTTGGGCTGCCAGCCTAGTCGCTGCAGGTGCCGGCACTAATCCTAAAGGGCAGCTGTTGCCGTATATGAGGACAGGCACGTGCGCCTTGAAATAAGTGGCACATATAAATACTGACTGGTGAGAAAAAGAGTCAATGCTGATGACAGATGTATGTAGAAGTGTGGAAAGCAGACACACAGTGAGTAGGGAGAAAGGCCTGGGGGTCAAAGGGACAGAATATCTTGAGTAAGGAAATCGCTGAGGGATATCAATCTCTTTCAGAAGGTCAGCAATGCTTACACCCTTCCTACAGAAACTTAAGGGGTCCAAAAAGTAGTTTTTCCCAAACTGGACAAATCTGACTGAGTTCCAACCCTATCTTAAGAGATTTTCAACAGGCACCACCCACGGGTTGCTAAGAATATTGTTCACTAAAGGGAACAGGTGTTTGCTTTTCAAGAAGTTTCAAGAGGGCAAATTATATCTGGGTATCAAATTCTGCTTTTGTGCAAATGTACATATACATACTGATGTCTGTATATTAACAATGGAAGACATCCATTCCTATGGCTGCCTCAGAAGGGCAATTTCTGCTTCTTGTGAGGGCCTTTCCACACAGCCATATAACCCAGAATATCAAGGCAGAATAACCAATAATATCTGTATTGTTGAAGTTTTCATGGCCGGAATCGCTGGGTTGTTGTAGGTTTTTCAGGCTATATGGCCATGTTCTAGAAGCATTCTCTCCTGACGTTTCGCCTGCATCTATGGCAAGCATCCTCAAAAGTTGTGAGGTCCTCACAACCTCTGAGGATGCTTGCCATAGATGCAGGCGAAACGTCATAGAATCATAGAATCAAAGAGTTGGAAGAGACCTCATGGGCCATTCAGTCCAACCCCCTGCCAAGAAGCAGGAATATTGCATTCAAATCACCCCTGACAGATGGCCATCCAGCCCCTGTTTAAAAGCTTCCAAAGAAGGAGCCTCCACCATACTCCAGGGTAGAGAGTTCCACTGCTGAACACATTCAGGAGAGAATGCTTCTAGAACATGGCCATATAGCCTGAAAAACCTTCAACAACCAAATATAGAGATATTTTTCCATGTCAGGAGCAACATGACAGGGGGTGCCCAGATGTCCCTGAATAAGAAGCTGGAGCTGACAGACGGGAGCTTACTCCACTCCCCGGATTCGAACCGCCGACCTTTTGGGCTGCAATCCTGCCAGCACAAGAGTTTAACCCATTGTACCATTGGGGGCTCCATATAGAGAGATAATTGTGCAGTGTGCAAAAGAGACAGGATTACCAATCTTTCACCCTAATATAGCACTTGTTGCTTTAATAACTTCATGGGTGAAAGGCATTTTTAAAGAAGGTATTATACTCATAGCCCAGCCCTTCTACAACCCTATCACCACCCTGCTACAGCAAATGGGATTCCAATTTTGCATTCACAGCGTAGGAGGATGTGCTGGTTTAGCACTGGAATAATAACCATGCCTCTTGAATAATATCTTGAAGCCCCAATTCAGTTAAAATGATAGGCACTGTTTCTAGGTCAAGCTCTGACAGCCCTTCTAAGCCCTCAAGATTTGATGAAAAGGACTGCAATGTAATCTAATGTTATGCTGAAAGGTTAAAGAGGCAGATTTTAAAATAACATTACAAATGCTAACCATAACCCAAGGGAGGTTTGCATTTTAAAAAAAGAACTATATATTGTTCTACAGAAAGAGAAATTACACTGAAATTATAATCATCTAGCATATATGACTGCATAACAATATGCAAAATGGTAGAGTTGAAATCTGATAGCTTGGTTGCCCACAAAGATAAACAATAGTTCTGAAATCAAAAATACAAACAGTTCAAGGAGATATACTCATATTACATTCACAGTTACACATTAAGGTATGTGCAAACAAAATTTAGCAGACACAGTTTAGGACTCTGACCATGCCACCTGGATATACAGAGTTTAATTGTAAACAGAGAAGTACTTGCAGACCAATGTGTATTCAGCGTGCAAACTAATGTGCATATCTGTTGTGAAGATATATTTTGTCCAGGGTGTTGCGCACATGTGTTTCGCATGCCCTGTTTCTAAAAGTGAATGTCAAGAAGGCAAATAAATACTAAGTGCCTCTCCATGACATACCTTTCTTCCACCGAAACCTCCTTCAGTTGCTGGTGGGGCTTCGTGCCCTCCATTTCTCGGATGCTCACTGCATAGATTTTTGTGGTGTAGTCAATCGCTTTTTCTCGTGCAACATCACTATCATAACCTGGGACAAATGTAAAATTAAAATAATATGGTTTATTTATAATGCACTTTCCACCAAGTGGTGGAACATCAAATATATACAATCCAAGACAAAGATAATAAGATATCAGATCAGACTAGACTAGAGTCCATGAAAGCTTATGCTGAAATGTTTCAGTCAGTCTTAGCATATGTTAGTAGATCCCTCCTGCCTCTTTTCCTTTTTATGGAAACTTTAAAGTACAATGGGCAAATGCCTGGGTCACACAACCCTTTACCTCCATCTTCTTCTGCATCAGTATCTGACTCTTCGCTGTCAACCAGCTTGCTTTCTTGAGTTCCTACAAATTCTCGAGTCCAGATCATCAGAGCAGTATCAGCTCCACCCACTGTCAAAAGCACAGAATCATTATGTAACCAGCGGACATTGGTGACATGGGCACTGTGACCCACATACTTCTTGAACTTGGCATGCTGACCCTGCAAAAAGAGCAATATATATGTTCAGAAATGTCTTCTTTTCCCCAGTTTTGCACCTTCCCTTGTCACAAATACATCCTTCCATTTCCCACTGTACCTTACCTTTACGGGATATCTGAAGAGCTTTACAAACCCAAAGTCATCCCCTGTAGCCAAGAGAGTGCTGTCTTTGGTTAGAGAAGCTGCGTTGATGACAGTGACATCACTGTGCATTGGCCAAATTCCTTCACAGGTAGGACCAAGGACACATGTCCAGGTGCCCCATTCAATCTTCTCAATCTGAAAAGCAAAATAATTTTTTTTAAATTGAAATCATAATTATGTGAGTCACCTGCAGTTTCAGTGGAATTAATGCTTCTAGAAACAATGCAAATAAAAAGAGGTCACTATCTCTAATTATTATTATTATTGACACAAAAGCACAGTATGTCACAGCAAACGAGATCTATATGCTGGATTTCATATCACAAAATCACAAGTCGAACACTTCCCAAGCGTCTAGGACTGTGTGATGTATTTTTGAATGATGTGTGCAGATCCAAGTAAGGTGGCTTTTTGCAGTTGACAGATCGTGATTTTGTCGATGTTTGTTTCCAAATGCCAGCTGAGATCTTTTGGTACAGCACCCAGTGTGCTAATGACTACTGGGACCACCTGTACTGGTTTATGCCAGAGCCTTTGCAGTTCGATTTTGAGGTCTTCATAGCGGCTGAATTATTATTATTATTATTATTATTATTATTATTATTAATACCCTGCCTTTCTCCCTGTGGGGACTCAAGGCAGCAAATACTCCACACTAGACAAGCTTAAAAGGTGCAATACAAAAACAATTAAATAGTCACTGTCTCTAACTGATGTAAGATGGGCTAATACAACTTTGAGGAACCCAAGCATCACAGTGGGGTTCACATAAGAATCAATGCAAATCAGGGATTCATCTCTATGACGCTGCAAACACACACAGGAAGTTAATGAAGTAGGGCCCCACTTACACTGCCATATACTCCAATTTCTGAATCCAGATTATCTGCCTAAACCTGGATTATATGGCAGTGTAGACTCATATGATCCTATTCGAAGCAGATAATCTGGATTCAGATACTGGATTATATGGCAGTAGATCCAGCCTGAGTCAATGGAAGAATGGAAGAGAAAGAAATATCTATACATTTCTATAAAGGACCCTAACTAGCATGGCCAAATAAATAAGTGGCCATTCCCCTATCCTTGCATGAGCACAAGTGAGAGGATAAGACTTTCCTTATCAGCTCAATTAAAACCAAATATCCCCCTCCTTTCTCATTTGCCATAGGCAATAATCATTCTATCTGATCATTATTTCTGTATAAAGAAGTAAATTGGCACCACCACTGGCTCGATGAGGTACCAGCACTCTTTGGCAGAGACAGCTAAGGACCTGGTAAAAGTACAACTTCTATGATTCTATAGCATTGAGCATGGAAGTTAAAGTGTTGTCAAATTGCATAATTCTACAGTGTGTACACGTCTCCAATTTCATGAGTGTTGGGAACAACCCACAGGACCTTCTCTGAAGATCTGTTATACAACTTGTGTGCCAGCTGTGCCCGTACCTTGGGAAGTCTGATTTGGCTACGGTAGCCCATGCTGTGGTTACATCCTGTATAGACTACTGCAACGCACTCTACGCGGGGTTGCCTTTGAAGACTGTCCGGAAACTTCAAATGTTCCAACGGACGGCAGCCAGATTGCTAACAGGAGTGGCGCTCAGGGAGCACACAACTCCTCTGTTGTGCCATCTCCATTGGCTGCCAGTTTGCTACCAGGCACAATTCAAAGTGCTGGCTTTAGCCTATAAAGCCCTAAACCAGTGGTTCTCAACTTGGGGTCCCCAGATGTTTTTGACCTTCAACTCCCAGAAATCCTAACAGCTGGTAAACTGGCTGGGATTTCTGGTAAACTGGCTGGGTTCTCAACCTGGGGACCCCAGGTTGAGAACCACTGCTAAATGGTTCTGGCTCAACATACATGTCCGAACACATCTCCCCTTATGAACCATCTAGGACCTTAAGATCATCTGGGGAGGCTCTGCTCTCTTTACCACCTCCGTCACAAGTACATTTGGCAGAGATGAGAGACAGAGCCTTCTCGGTGGTGGCCCCTTGGCTATGATATTAGATCGGCCAACTCCCTTTTAACATTCCAGAAAAAAGTCAAGATGTGGTTTTTTGAACAAGCGCTTCCAAATGCAGAGTAACTGACATAGGAAAATGGAACGACAACAATGAGACAGGACAATGTTTTTAACAAGGATACACCTATGAATTTATATTTTACTGATTTGTTTAATTTTTATTATATGTTATGTTTTTAATTGTATTTATGATATTGTAAGCATTGAATTTTACACCTTGAGTCATCTACGGGCTGAGAAAGGCAGTATACAAATACAATAAATAAATAAATAAATAAATAAATTTCTGGCAGGTACATATGGGAAGATGTGTTCTTCAGGTATCCAGAACTCAACTGATTTGGGATTTGTAGGTCAAAATCAGCACCATTAATCCCTTAAGGCTCTATAAGATACCAATGTATGTCATGCTCCCCTTATTCTCAGTGCAAGTTTATAACTGGCTGCCGATCCAGTTCCGGGCACAATTCAAAGTGCTGGTTTTGACCTACAAAACCCTTTACGGCTCCGGCCCAGCGTGCCTGTCCAAACGTATCTCCTTCTACTTCCCACCTCGGAGTTTAAGATCTGCTGGGGGGGGGGGCTGCTCTCGACCCCACCTTTATCACAAGTGAGACTGGTGGGGATGAGGGACAGGCCTTCTAGGTGGTGGCCCCTCGCCTGTGGAATTCACTCCCCGGGGAAATTAGGACATCAACATCCCTCCTCTCCTTCAGGAAGAAGCTAAAAACCTGGATGTGGGACCAAGCGTTCGGGTAAGCTGGCAGATGGACAAAGACAACCAATAATGACCAGAGTAGGAAAGGACAATGACGATGCTAAATGGTTTACGGACTTGGATTTGGTGAACACTGACCACAAGATGTTTTATTGCTGCTAGTATACTGTCTGATGGTTTTAATTAGTTATAACTGTGATATTATGTGGTAAATTTGTGTATTGTATAGTGTATTGTATGTTGTAATGGTTAGGCATCGAATTGTGCCTTTTGTAAGCCACCCTGAGTCCCCCCCAAGGGGGTTGAGAAGGGCGGGGTAGAAGCACCCCAAATAAATAAATAAATAAATAAATATGAATATGAAGTAGTCAAAGGAAACAGGCAGAAACATACTATGTGTTCAATAAGACAGAGAGAAAACCCGAGATACCAATCTGCACATTAGACGCCTCCCCTTCTAGAACAGAGAAAAGTAATAATATTACATACAAAAAGTTCAATTTGTTTCTTTCCTACCTCAGTGGGCCTTATTATATGCCTCTTTCCTCTTGGCGCTTCAAAAAATAATTGTTCTTTGGCACCGGAATTGACTTGCAATAGCTTTCCTTGATCATAAAGAAAGAGGGTATCACAATAAAACTCAACAGATTATCTTGGTAATAAATAAAGAGAAGCTGAGAAGAAAGAGGGCAGAATTCCCTCCACAGTTTGCCTTTAATAAAAATTCTTTGTGAGCAATCACAAAGATAAATGCAATTTTTAATCTCTGAGGAGGAATAAAATGTCTGGAGTTCACTCAGCCTAAGGTCAGACATAATCTTCAAGTGTATTCCAACAAAATTCACTTTTTCCTCTGGAGTAATTATTAAGGAAACAGGAATGAGGTGCATCATGGTAATTGGCTGTCCTTCTGTTAAGCCATCAAGGATCATTCTCATACAAGTTCTATATTAAATAGAATAACTTCCTCTGTCTTCTTAATAATGAGCAAATGGCTCAAGCAAAGGACAATAGGTGAAATGCACAAAATGTGAGTTGGGAATGACGGCTTGTATATAATGTGTTGATGTGAATCCTTGCCAATTCAGCCAGAAACCTGGTCACTCCATGGCTATGATAGTTTGATTTTTTATTAATATTAATATAACTATCTATATAAATAAAAATGTAATGTTAGTTTGTGGGATTAACAGAACTCAAAAACCACTGGACGAATTGACACCAAATTTGGACACAAGACACCTAACAACCCAATGTATGTCAATGTATTGTCGAAGGCTTTCATGGCCGGAATCACTGGGTTGTTGTAGGTTTTTTCGGGCTATATGGCCATGGTCTAGAGGCATTCTCTCCTGACGTTTCGCCTGCATCTATGGCAAGCATCCTCACCTCACCACCTCTGAGGATGCTTGCCATAGATGCAGGCGAAATGTCAGGAGAGAATGCCTCTAGGCCATGGCCACATAGCTCGAAAAAACCTACAACAGCCCACCAATGTATGTCCTTCACTCAAAAAAATTGATTTTGTCATTTTGGAGTTGTAGTTGCTGGGATTTATAGTTCACCTACAATCAAAGAGCATTCTGAACCCCACCAATGATGGAATTGAACCAAACTTGGCACACGGTTCTCCCATGACCAACAGAAAATACTGGAAGGGTTTGGTGGGCAGTGTCCTTTGGTTTTGGAGTTGTAGTTCACCTACATCCAGAGATCACTGTGGACTCAAACAATGATGGATCTGGACCAAACTCTACACGAATACTCAATATACCCAAATGTGAACACTGATGGAGTTTGGGGAAAATAGAATCTTGACATTTGGGAGTTGTAGTTGCTGGGATTTATAGATCACCTACAATCATAGAGCATTCTGAACCCCACCAGCGATAGAATTGGGCCAAACCTCCTACACAGAACGCCAATGTGGACCACAGCAACGCGTGGCAGGGGATAGCTAGTTATAAATATAATAATTAATTTCAATGCTTGCCTGTGCATCACCTTATATTTATATCCATACTAGCTGTCCCCTGCCATGTGTTGCTGTGGCCCAGTCTGTGTATATGTGTTTTGTGTGTGTTTATATGTGTATGTATATATTTGTGTATATGTGTATTTATGTGGTTATGCGCACACGTTGTAATGTAATATATTTTTTTGCTTTTAAGTCTCTTCTGCTATGTTTTTCAGTGTTTTAATGAGTGATGGTCACTCATTGGCCTGATAGGTGTATTGTGTCCAAATTTGGTGTCAATTCGTCCAGTGGTTTTTGAGTTATGTTAATCCCACAAAATAACATTACATTTTTATTTATATAGATGAGAGGTATGTAGGAATTTAACTCTAAACCAGCACCACCAAATTGTGTCACATTTCTCATTTATATTAGAGAATGACTATGCAAAGTAGCCATATTAATGCTATGTTTTCACGTGCAGGTGTTTTATTGAATTTTTAAATTATTTTTAAAAATTGTTTTATACATAACCATAATTACCATACATTTTTTCCTTTTTCATTCCCTTCTCCCACACATATTTATACCATTTTCAAGTGTCCATTTCTTTTTAACTTTCCACCCCCAAACTATTACTGTGTGTGCTGATCTAAACATCATCATCATTCATTCTTGGTCTCGGTCCTTAACTCTTCTATCACCATATATCCCCATTAACAAAATTTGCATATTTATATCAAATTTTATTTTAGAATGTAATTCAACCTGGTTTAGAATTTGATTCCAGAATTTTTGTATCTCTTCACACTTCCACCATAGATGTGAACGACATGCTTTCCAGTTCCCACAATGCCAACATTTGGGATTTAATCCCTGAATCATATGAGTGTGCCAGCTGAATTGATTATCTATACCATTTCATTATTAATTCTTTGTATTTTTCTATGTTTTATTTTATTTGAACCAATTATTATTGAACAATATTGTAATTATTTTTAATGCTTGCATGTGCGTAACCTTATATTTATATCCATGTGAATGATATGTATGAATTTAACTCTTAACGAGCTCCAACGAATTATGTCACGTTTCTCATTTACACTAGGAAATGACCACACAAAGTAGCCATATTAATGCTATGCTTTCACATGCAGGTGATTTATTAATCACCATTAGATTAATAATAATCGACCATGCCTGAGGAAAATCCAGATCACTGTACAAAAACAGACAAATAATAATTTTGTGAATTCATATTCAAAATTGTGCAGTAATTCAATGATACAAATAGCATAAACATGATTTGTTTACTCAGGAGCAAGTCCCACTCTATTTAATAGAGCTTGCTGCATGTTGTGTAAAATATTGCATCTTAACAGTATTATTATAATAAGCATTTGGCAAAGAGACACAGCAGAAGGTAACCAGGCACAACTCTGGCATCATTATGTATACTTACATGACATTTATCTTTGTTCTCAAAGCAATAGGCTTATCTAGATATACACTGTTCAACACACAAAAATGTGCTCATCTTGCCTAAAATATTTTTTTAATACGAGTTTTAGCAGATGAATCTATTCAGTAATTTTGCTTATAGGCAAAATATTATTTTAAGTATAATAAAAATAACTAAGAGAATGTTCTCCATATTTCAGTTTTAAAGGATCTTTTGCAAATGATTGTTTTTCAGGACTTTGGTTTAAGTACAGTGGGGCTGTGGTTGCCCATAGGTTTGCTGTTTGTAATGTCTCATGCCATCAAAATCTACAAAACATCTTTGAGCCAGATACGGAAGGATTATTACCTCTTGAATCCCAGTCAATGTGGGTGATGTAACTGGATGCTCCTTTGCAAATGCCAACTCTTTTGCTGGTAAGCACATTGTAAATATCTACAAAATTGTCATGGGAAGCCACTGCCAGGTACTTTCCTGAATCTATAAAAAAAAACATATTCACACAAATATGGCAGGACCAGTTCTTTTTCGGTTGTAGATGCATACTATTATTGCAGTAAAACCAGTGGTTTTCAACCTGTGGGCCACGGCCCAGCAGTGGGCTGCGAGAACAAAATCCAGTCTGTGAATCTCCTTCCTGTTTATTTATTTTATTTATTTTTATTTTATTTCCAATCCTTTCTTCAGAGCTAACCAGCCCCGCGCCTTTCGCTACTAATGTTGGGGAGTGGTCGCTGGTCAAAGTGGTCCCTGGTCAAAAAAAAGGTTGGGAACCACTGAGTTAAATGATGCCAAGTCATCTTCAACTTATGGTAACCCTATGAATAAGAGTCCTCTATCACAGTGGTTCTCAACCTGCGGGTTCCCAGGTTTTTTGGCCAACAACTCCCAGAAATCCCAGCCAGTTTTCCAGAAGTTAGGATTTCTGGGAGTTGAGGCCAAAACATCTGGGGACCCACAGGTTGAGAACCACTCCTCTATCACCAGGATTTGCAGTTTCAGTGGCATTTTATCCTTGATTGAGTTTGTCAATTGGTATCGTGGCCTTCCTTTTTACTACTGCCTTCTATCTTTCCAAGCATGATTGTGTTTTCTAGTAAGTTGTGTCTTATTGTGATGTGTCCAAAGTACAAGAGCATAAGTTTGGCTTCTACGGGGAGTTGAGGCTTGATTTGTTCTAGGACCAATTTAATGGCATTCTTATGTTTTGAAATGATGGAAAAGCAACAAGCATAATACAACCATGTAGTCTAATCAAACAGTGAAACAGACCTACTCTACACCAACATCCAATACTGCTGACAGTGGCTGGTATGGTTCTTTGAGGTATTATGTGTGTTTGTACACATATGTGTGCATTAAAAGTTAATTTGACTGTGAAGAGAAAATTAGATTGTAAGAAAGGTTTGGAGGTATTTTTTGGAGATGTTTAAGAAATAAGATATGGTTGGTTTGTGGTTCACTTAATGAAGGAACAATATGAAAAAAAGGAATTTCAAGCTCCCCCCCCCCTCCCCCCAGTATTTCTCTAAACCAGTGGTACTTAACCTGTGGACCTGTGTTTGTTAAAAAATGCAGTGCAACTGTTTGGTCTGCCCCTGACATGATAAATAAATAAAACCTGTGGGCCATGAACCACCAGTGGGCTATGAGGACGAAAATGTGGTCCACGAGCCTTCTTCCTCTTATTTATTTATTTATTTATTTATTTATTTATTTTCTGCTCCTGTATCAGAAACTAGAGCTCATGTGGTCTATACAATGCAATTTTCTGAATCAGCACCCCCCAAAACCAAACCAAATCTAAAGTTGACCAAAAACTGATTTGTAACCCTTTTGGTACCAATGTTGGAGGGCGCTCCCTGGTCAAGTGGTCCCTGGTCAAAAAAGGGTTGGGAACCATAGCTCTACACTGTAGGGTTCCTCCAAACTTTGATACTTCTCTCTTGAAGGAGCTGTTCCTGTTATATCTACTTTAGAGAACAGGTTTGCAGTTGATAAATATGTTTGCTCTGGGGTTTTTTTAATCATGACAGTTACATTCAGTTTTTTAAATTATGAAACTACTGTAACCATGAACATTTTAAAACACACTAGAAATACATCAAGGAAAAATAACCCTAAATATTCAGATAAACTTTTAAATGCATGTTCAATCGAAAACAATTTACACCTTAGTATTCCATGTTTTAAAATTTAAAAATTAAAGTTAAAGGTGAAAATGTTTTTCCTGTACCTCGGGAAAATTTGATGTCAGAGATCATTTCCTTTCTGTGATGGAAAGAGAGCATATCTTCCACAGTATCAGCATTCACTACTAGAAAACTCCCATCATTCAATCCTACAGCCAAGGCTTTCCCATCAGGGGAGAAGGCACAGCATCTTCCACCTGCAAACATTTTCAGAGAGAGTGTATTGATGATGGCAATAGAAAGGCAACACTTCATGCAAGCTGAAGGCTTATCCAAGCATATTTCTCAGAATTTTGTCCAAAAGTTGTAAGAGTGCTTTGCAGGGCTGGCGTCATGTTTCCTAAAGCAAATATTCCATAGTTTAGCTGATAACAAATTATGCAGTTTTGATGTAAAATGTACCACAGAAAGCAACAATAAAACAGCAAATGTGTATGTGTGTGTGTGTGAACAAATACCGTATATACTCGACTATAAGCCAACCAAAAAACCGGGAAAACATATTGACTCGAGTATAAGCCAAGAGTGGAAAGTGCAGCAGCTACTGGTAAATTTCAAAATAAAAATAGATACCAATAAAATTACATTAATTGAGGCATCAGTAGGTTAAATGTTTTTGAATATTTACATGAAACTGTAATTTAAGATAAGACTGTCCAACTCTGATTAAATTATTCTAACCTTCTTCAGTGTAAATGTGCTTACGTATCCTTCCAATAATAATAAAGAGAGCAAAATACTAAATGTAATAACAATAATAATAGAGTAAAAAATAAATGTAATAACAATAATAAAATCATGTATAATGTAATAATAATAATAAATAGAGTAAAATAATGAATGCAATAAAATAATAAAATAATGTACAATGTAATAATAATAATAAATAGAGTAAAATAATAATAATAATAATAATAATAAAGTAAAATAATAAATAATCTTGACTCAAGTATAAGCTGAGGGGGGCTTTTTCAGTCTTATACTCAAGTATATATTGTAATTTAAGGATACCTTTCTTAAGCTTTCTCACAGCCAACATACGATGCTGGGCGGAAAGTTCCCAGATCCGCAGAGTTTTGTCATCACTCACTGTCGCACAGATGGGCAAGAGGGGATGAGCTGCCAGACCCCAGACCTCTCCTTCCATATGACCCTGTTTATAAGGGTGAGGTGATGATGAATAGATTTGCAAAGCAAAACAAAAATACTGAACATACTCTGTTGGTATTCTCAACTGCAATTCATTTCCAAAGATCATTTCCCCTTGTACTGTAGGCAACAGGATCTCCACTGTTATTATTTATTCACCTTTCCTATGTTTATTAAGCAAATAATCTTTCTTTCACAATTTCACAACTATTTGTACATTCCTGTCTGAGTCCTGACTTTTTTACGTATAATGTTAAGGTTTGGGGAAAAAGTGGTGTGATGAATTCCAAAGAAGGAGCGGCTTAAAGAGCTGGGCATGTTTAGCCTGAAGAAGAGAAGGCTGAGAGGAGACATGATGGCCATGTATAAATATGTGAGAGGAAGTCATAGGGAGGAGGGAGCAAGCTTGTTTTCTGCTGCCCTGGAGACTAGGACGTGGAACAATGGCTTCAATGGAGTCGCCCTAGGGCTGAGAACGGCGGTCAACAAATGCAGCAAATGCAGCAAACTACAGGAAAGGAGATTCCACCTGAACATTAGGAAGAACTTCCTGACTGTGAGAGCTGTTCAGCAGTGGAAATCTCTGCCGCAGAGTGTGGTGGAGGCTCCTTCTTTGGAGGCTTTGAAACAGAGGCTGGATGGCCATCTGTTGGGGGTGCTTTGAATGCAATTTTTCTGCTTCTTGGCAGGGGGTTGAACTGGATGGCCTACAAGGTCTCTTCCAACTCAATGATTCTGTTAAGTAACCTCTTTCTCTACCCGAATAATATAAAAGCAGAAAGTGATAGATGGAAATAATTTAGCCTCCCAAATGGTATAGAAAAGTGAGGAAGTACAGCAATTCTAGGAGGATTCCTGCATTTCTTTCCTATCATTCTTTCACACTTGTATAGATGAAAACAAAGCATACCTGCACAAGTAGAGTCATGGGACCACTTTTATCAATTTCAAGAATTTCACCATTTTTGGTTCCCACCAGAATATGCCCATGTCCTAAAGTGATGGCACGGATGGATGGGTTGTCTTCCAAAAGTAACCCTGGGAGTTTAAGGGAAAGAAAAAACACAAATACAAAGATCCTTCATTTGAAATTTGTTGATTTGAGAAGCTAAGCCAAGCCCCATCTGTACCTGGTGAAGTAGAAGCGGGGGACAGTATTTGTTGTTGTTAACTGTCATGAAGTTGACTTTGACTTATGGATACCATAGAAATGAGAGACTTTCGAGTCACCCTATCACCCACAGTCCTGCTCAGGTCTTCCAGACATACTCAGGGGCGTGGCAGCATAGATCTAGATCAGATCTGCACAACATGTGGCCCTCCAGGTGTTTTGGACTGAATTCCTGATCATTGGACAAGCTGGGTAAGGCTTCTGGGAGTCTGAGTCTCAAACACCTGGAGGGCCACAGGTTGTGCAGGCCTGATCTAGACTGGCACACAGGGATAAAAGGTGCACATCTTTTCTCCTGGCCATGGTTTTCTTAATCATATAATCCCATAGTTTTGCCTCTGCCAGGCTTCAAAGCTGGAAGTCAGCTTTGCAGAGAAAAGTATGAAGAAAACTATTCATTCAGTCATTCATTTGATTTATAGCACACCTATTCTGGATGGGACTCAGTGGGTACAACCAATACTCAATGGGCCTAATAAAGATTTGTCTCTCCTCACCCTACGGCTTATCTCAAACCTGGACCCCCCAGGTGGTCCAGTGGCTTAAACCGCTTATCTGATGAACTTGTTAACCAAAAGGTCGCAGGTTTAAATCCGGGGAGTGGGGTGAGCTCCCACTGTTAGCCCCAGTTTCTGCCAACCTAGCAGTTTGAAAACATGCAAATATGAGTAGATCAATAGGTACTGCTCCAGCAGGAAGGTAATGGCGCTCTGTGCAGTCATGCCAGCCACATGATCTTGGAGGTGTCTATGGACAACGCCGGCAGTTCAACCCCCATAGTCAGACACGAATGGACTTAATGTCAGGGGAAAACCTTTACCTTTACCTATCTCAAACCTAGTTTGAAGTGATGTGTCCATCAGACAAAATTAAATACCATTTGTAGCAGACATCATTACATTTGTCTGCAAAAAATGATTCTTTTCAGTTAAATGTTACATACATAGGCACACATGTAGTTGTGGGAGTGGGGTAGGGTAAACACCTGCCCTGTTGGCTACTAGTCACTCTCAGCAAAAAATAAATCAGCTACTCAACATCGTGCTCTGGATTCAGCCTTCAACACAAAATAGAGCTGGCAGTAGCTCTGGAAAAAACAGCACTATATTTGCTAGGATTATGCAATTCCTTATATATTATGGAGGAGAAGTTCTGTTGGAAGGAAGAAACCTCTTCTTGTTTCTTCCAGAACACACACACACACACAAACTATACCTTTAGAGCCAGGTGATAGCGCTGCCCTTTTAATGGCATATGTCTTCAGGCATCTCTCAAACGTATCATCCCAAAGTGCTACCACACCATCCTTTCCGCCCGTTACAAAGCCCTGCACAAAACCAGATTTATAAATCTACTTAATGCTTTAATATGAAAGAAACAATAAGAAAAGTGTGCTTGCATGCAGAATAAAATCCAGTTCACATACTGTGAATGTTATTGTAACTTCACTTAGATTTAGGAGAATTAATGTTGAGCCAAACAGAGTGCAATAGTTTCAATGAGCAAGTTTAGGAAATAATAATAATTTTGAAGTAAAGCTGTAAGCATCCAGGTGTGGGAAGAAAACTTGACAAGAATTGCTTTGGGGATGTATTAGTAACATTAGGGAGAATTCAGCCAAATACAGTTTTTTCAACCCACAGTATAACCAGGAAATGTTGTGTGAAGCACTATCATCATGTATTACATTGCCCGTATTGTTTTTACATTGTGTGCCCTTGGCAATTTTCATCAGCATGCTGACACTGTGAAGGTCATATATTGGTATATCGTTTTGTATCATTCCAAGGAAAACCACGCCAGGAAAAGATTACTAGACTCTGCTAGTGAATGAAGGATCCATCCCAACAAGGCAGAATCTGACCAAAATGGGAGCCCTGAGCCATGCGCTCATACACTCCAGCTAAGAGCAATTAAAGTTTTAGCTATAATGAGGTGTTTGTTGGTAATGTACAGCCTTTTTTGAAGGAAATAACCATTCTCCAGTCTTTCCTAAGGAACCCATTTCCCAATTCTTGGGCACCTCAGGGAACAAGACATGTCATGGAACCTTCACAGTGTCAACATGTTCTTCTGGAGGAACTTTCCTAGGACCAAGACACACAATCTAAAAGGAATACAAGTATTTTTGGGGGGTTAATTCGTGCAAAGCTATGCTATTTGCTGTATGAGACCATGGAGGATGAATAACTACAACAATACTGAGATATAACAATATTCTGTACTGGTAATAATAAAATAAAAACTTTATTTATACACCGCTCTATCTCCCCAGGGTGACTCAGAGCGGTTTCCAAGTAACATCATCAATACATACAAAGTAAACAACATAACCATAAGATTAACAAAACAATATGGTAGAAGACAAATGTTTATTTTTCCATAGAGGACAAGGCTATCAACAGCTATTAGCTTCACCAGTGGAGACAGTATTACCAATTACCAGGAACATGAATGGGACAAAAATTACCAAAGAACATGAATTGGAAGGCACTATGCTACTTATTTCCCATTGTGAGAATCCCATTGATGTCTAAGTCTAGACCAGCTAGAGCAGTGTTTCTCAACCTTCTTAATGCTGTGACCCCTTAATACAGTTCCTCATGTTGTGGTGACCCCCTAACCATAAAATTATTTTCGTTGCTACTTCATAACTGTCATTTTGTTACTGTTATGAATAGGAATGTAAATATCTGATATGAAGGATGTATTTTCATTCACTGGACCAAATTTGGTACAAATAACTGATATGCCCAAATTTGAATACCGATGGCGTGGGGGAGGGTTGATTTTGTCATTTTGGAGTTGTAATTTATAGTTCACCGACAATCAAAGAGCATTCTGAACTCCACCAACAATGCAATTGAACCAAACTTGGCACACAGAACTCCCATGACCAACAGAAAATACTGGAAGGGTTTGGTGAGCATTGACCGGTTGAGTTTTGGAGTTGTAGTTCACCTACATCCAGAGAGCATTGTGAACTCAAGCAATGATGGACCTGGACCAAACTTGGCACAAATGCTCAATATGCCCAAATGTGAACACTAATGGAGTTTGGGGAAAATAGAAATTGATATTTGGGAGTTGTAGTTGCTGGGATTTATAGTTCACCAACAATCAAAGAGTATTCTGAACTCTACTAATGATAGAATTGAGTCAAACTTCCCACACAGAACCCCCATGACCAACAGAAAATACTGTGCTTTCTGATGGTCTTTGGTGACCCCTCTGACACCTGCTCGTGACCCCCCCAAGGGGTCCTGACCTCCAGGTTGAGAAACGCTGAGCTATAGTTATGGGTTTAATCTAGCATCCTACATTCTTAACTCCAAAAACAATTGAGAATGTAAGAAGGTAATCTTGGAAGACAAATTAGGTTGGAGAATGGACTCTAAGGCTCCATGCCAAAGATTTAGAATTGGTGTATGTTGATAACAACAACATAATGGACAAAGGAAGTTCACTTAGAGTTATCATGACAGCTAGAATTTCAGTTCAAAAAGGGAAAATAATAATAGGGGCAGCTTGTCATCATTACTGTTTAACAACAACAACAACAACAACAACAACAAACAACAAACAAACAACTGATTGTGAAATGAAGACACAGAAATCAGCAAAGGAATAGACGACATACTGTATGTAACAGGCAACTATTCTCAGTTTTGACTGGATAAATGATTGCATGGATCATGATGACAGAAAAACATTACTAAACACAGCCACCAATTACACTGTCTCCCAAAGACTCAGAGCATTTCCAGAAACAGCAACTAAAATGTTCAGGGGGTGGCATGTCTAACCTATCAAGAAAGGGAGAACAACATGAAAGAGGAATTATTTTGTCTCCTAAAATGCACCCAAGAGATCAGTGTGACCTACAAATCTGAATGGTGATAGAACCAGCATGTACAAAAAGATGACGGTTTAATGCTAGGTGATGCAGGTAGTGTCAGGTCAGAAAACTGAAACCAGCAATGAAACTGGGGGTGCAAATGCAGTGGGATGTGAAATGGGATATGGACAGCTATAGTTCTGAAATCCCAAAGTCAAGTTAGCGATATGTGTTGATACCACAGATACATACCTTATCTAAGGCATGCATTGCAAATACGGGTCCATCATGAGCTTTCACTGTCTTAAGCAACAAAATATCTTTCCAAATATAAATATCTCCTGTTGCAGATCCAGAGAAAGCCAGGTCCTCTATTCGTCCATAGGAAACACTCATCATGGTTTCCTGTTTCCCAATATTTCCAAACATTCCACGTTTGGAGGTAAAACCACCACCTGTGGAAACAGAGCAATTGGCATAATTATCAACTGATATAGCATTTCTCTTTCTTTCAACAACAGATGGAACAATTGCTTCTATTCATACCCATCATATGGTGATAATTATATAGATACTTAAAATAAGAAAGCAAATTGCAAGCACAACACTATCTCCCTCCATAGGTGCTCTCATGTTATCTGTCCATATAAAAGACAATGTGAATGGGGAATCCTTTCTATATAAGTAGTTGTGATATGAGTAGTGTGATTTATTGACATATTTTATTTAAAGTATTTATATTATGCCCTTCTCACCCCGCAGAGGACTCAGGGTAAATTACAATGTACACATATATGGCAAACATTCAATGCAAAAGACACACAACAGATATAGACAGACAGTCAGAGGCTATTTAACTTTTCTGGCTGCCAGGGGAGCTGTTGCTTTCATCGTCCATCTGTGACACTGATGAAGTACTTCCACATTCCCGCATGCTTTTGCTGGAGTGCTTTGTTGGAGTCTTTTTTGTGGCCTTGTAAATCAGTTAAATTAGCCTCCCCACACATAGGTGGTACCTAATTTTCCTACTTGACAGATGCAACTGTCTTTTGGGTTGCAAAGGCCAACAACAAGCTACACAATGATGCATATGAATGGAGATTTTGCACATTTCAATGATTGTGGTAATGGCTTGGAGTGATGGTGAATCAGTGAAGTCCAACAGTAGTACTGGTGAATGTTGTCCATAAATAGAAGCAGATTACTATTGCATCAGGACATGCTGACCTTCCAAAGACACTACCTGTTGTTGACCAATGGCAAAGCCAAAGATTGATCAGGTTCAAAAGAAGTAACTAATACGAAGGTGCTTGAGGAAGCAGGATCAAGGTCCCATCAATATTAGAATCAAAGCAGTATTGGGACTGCTTTGATGGTTGTTGGACTTTTTCTTCTCATTCAGCTGATATTTTTGTGATACTAAAAGTGCTGGAGGAGGTCTGAGTCCCTCTATGGAGGTTGAGAAGATTGGGATATAAAAGTTTTAAATAAATAAATAAATAAATAAATAAATAAATAAATTCTGATTTGTTTCTGAGCCTTGGATGACTTGGACATGTGGGATGGAGATATCATTGGTACTGATACAGCTGGATGCCATGTGCAGGTCCAAATCAATGATTGGATCATAGGAGTCAATGCCCTTATCAGATGCACTGGAATCTGAAGAAGCTGATGTGAAAGCTTTTTTTTTTTTTTGCCCCGTGATGTTTCTGGGAAGTGGGAAAAAGCAGGCGGTGGGAAAAAGCAGCCCCCTGAAGGTTTCTTTCTAAGCACTTTATCTTGTTCCTGGAGGCTCAATTGGGAGGCGAAGCCTTGGCAAATGGAGCACCTTTGAACATTGTGTGTCTCGTTCAAACATAATAAACACTCTGAACAGGTGTCCAACAAAGAAACTTTGCACCCATCAGTGATGCAAAGTTTAAACCAAGAGAAAAACACCATGAGGGAGTGGGTGAGAAGGACAGAGCACCCTGAAGTTGAGGGAAAGATGTATGTAATAGAAGAAATAAGAAAAGAAGGAAAGAAACCATTGTTAAATAATAGATGAGAAAAGAATTGACTCAACACAGAAAAAAAAATCCAAATGAATCAATCCTTTAGGTATACAATAAGAAACTGAGAGAATGGTAGCTTGATGGACTAGGACGTGGACAGCAGATAAGGAGAAGAAAGGGATCCCATCAACTTATCCAGCTCTGAATAGCTTGTTCCAAATGAGGCAGAGAAGTTACAAAAAGGAATATTTTTTTTTAGAAAAAACTGTAATTGTTCTTAGATTCCCGAATTAAGGGTGTTTCCAGATGAAGGACTCTTGGTGCACAAATCAGAATTCTTCCACTGTATGCTGTTAATGGAATTACAATTAACCATTCACATTGTGGCTGTAAGGAGGATACACGGGCTTCTAGTGCTTTTTTTTGCATGTGTCATGTTCTGTCCTCAAGGCAAGCATGACATAACTGTACCGGCACATCCTCTTTCCCCATCCTTCATTGCTCAGAACACACTCCTCTCTACAATTTGAAGATATTAAATTCTCCTTTAATAGATTTTTTGATGAAAGAAAGGAGCATCAGCAGAAAAACATAGGAATGTTAGAAGCAAAAGATGACACAGGATTGGATTCTTTACTAAGGCAGAGCTAACTATCAGAGGCAGGTGATGAAAAGGCACCAGTTGTTAGCTTATGTTATTCTCAGCTCCAACTGACAAAATAACATAAGAAACTTAGTGCATGATGTACCTTGACATGAGTCTAGAATTAATTTCACTAATTAAGATGAGAGGGTGGGAGAAGAGCAGGAGAGCAGGTTGGCTGCCATGTTATAGTGTATCTGCGAAGTAAGAAAAAAAAACCGATGGAAAGACTAATAAAAATGGCATGGAAAGAGTGTGGGGGAATATTTGCATCTGTCAATCAATTCCAGATAAAATGTCTTAACATAGACCTGTGTCAATGTAAACATGTGAGAAAGTGACATGGTGATTGCACATTGGAAGTTTGGTCAGCACTAGGGTTGCCAGGTGAAATAATGAAGAAGGTTTTCACTTTTTCAACAATTGCATAGAAGAAGAAATTTCAGCAATGGCAAGCAACACCTGCTGAAATACTAGCTTTAGCAGAATGACTAAAGGGATGGATTGTCCATTACCCTACATGACAACCCTAGACAGAAAGCATGTTAGAAACATGTCTTTAAAGTCCTTTTTGGAGAGGATTTTGCAGGCTCCTGCATTTCATGTTTCTCTTTCAAAGCCAGATGCTCGTTTTGGTATCTCACTACTACAGTCCTGCCCAAAGGGGTTGCTGCTGTTGTAGCAACAACAACAATAACAATAACAATATATCACTATATTTATATCCCATCTTTTCTCCCCAAGGGGACTCAGGGTGAATCACAGTACACATACACGGCAAACATTCAATGCTGTTTGTACAGACAGGTCAGAATAGACAGAAAGGAGATATGTTGTGAAGTAGTTCTGTGACATCAAGTAGTTTTCAAGTTATGACCACCCTTGGGTTTTTTTTTCCTTGCAAGATGTGTTCTGAGAAGAGTTTCCTTTGCTTTCCTCTGAGGCCAAGTGTGTGTGTATGATTTCCGAACAGTACCCACAATGTGCTCCTTTTAATTTGGTAAACGACTAGTTTTTGGACCAGCTCTACTGGACTGGCAGTAGCCTATCTTCCAGTAGGAATAGAGTCTGAGGCCACAAAATGAAAAGGTTTTCTTAGCCCCAGGTTAATCATTCCAATTAATATAAAGGGCAGAGAAAGCGGGCCAGCTGAATGTCACGTGCAAGTGTCAGTAGGAAAATGTGTTAAGAGCAAGACAGCCGTTTGACAAGGCAGTCAATCTTGGTGCACTTTTGCATTGGAAAGGAAACATATGGATGTCCTGATCACAACTCATGTAGAAAAGCAGCATAATTATGCCTCTCCCAAAGGAGACAGAAAGGAAGCTCAGTCACAGTACAGTAGCGACTCTCTAAGTCACATTCATTAATCTTTAAAGTTTGTTAGCAGTTCCTTCAAGGAGAATAGCATCACATGGGAATCAGAGATATAAGGGGTGCAAAAAAAAATTAAAGTGCAGTTATTCCTGTGCATACGTTTGTATTTGGAAACTGCCTTAGGATGGCTTATGAGTCTGTCATTTGCCTATCATTTGTTAGCTACCTCATGGTATGATGTTTCTTTTTGGACATCAAAGCCCCTGAGTATGCTGAGGCTTCTGATACATGAGGTCCCAAAGTGTGGCACAGCAAAATATTACAATTTAGGACAATGACATCATGGTAACTCACCATTTCATAGCTTCATTTACCTAACAGGTGGTTGTTGTTGTTTTGTATATGTATGTGTAATACAATAATGGTAATGACACACAGACACACACACATATCTTTTAAAGTGATACAGAGTGTGCAAGTTTTCTATGAAAATTGTTTTATTTTTATTATTGTGGATTTTGCTTTTTATTTTCTGTCTTGTTTATAGTTTATGTTATTTTTGATATTATGTTAATGCTAAAATAATTTTTACTGTAATTTGAACACTGGTGAAGAAGTCACCTTTCACCACAATTCAACTACGTATACAACATTTCTGTATGGTGAAGGAACATTCATACTCAAACATATTATAAACTATTTACACGTAGATGTGGCTCAAATGCTATATGACACATGTTATATGTGGTCACTGTAAGATTACATTTAAACTGATCAATGTCAATTTCAACAATATAATATGCCAATTCAATTCAAGTCATACTGTGATAATTGTTATAGTGCCTCAAACCTAAGCACACTTATTTGGAATTCATTTCTACTGGCACATACTTATAGAATTTAGGGAAAACAAGGCTCAAGTCAAGAGCTATCATTGTCTAACTAAGAGAATATCTTCAACACCTACTGGAGGATAAAATTCTTATCAATTAGCAGTTCCCGCTTATCATAATATCAGACCCTGTTGGGTTGAGTGGTGTGATTTGTGACAGAAGTTGTAATGAAGCAACACTGAATTTGACTATGTTCTACTCAACTATAGTAAAATTGACTAGAACATTTAGTTTCTTGTAGAATCTGGGATATCTCACACATTCCAAATTCCTATTATGCCATGAGCAATATCCCTTGTGTTTCTGGAGATGAAATTACATGGGGTGTCTTTGCCATCTGGCCCAGAACATCTCCAATGAAAACACTTCTCAGTAGTGATTTCTATGCATTCAGTGTTTTGAAAAACTGCATCATGATGCAGTGGTTTGAATATTATTGGAGTAAGACTCTAGAGACCAGGGTTGAAAATCCCATTCTGCCCCTGAATCCTCCAGGATGATCTTGGGCAAGTCACGCACCCTCAGAGTCAGAAGGAGGCAAAGGCAAACTCTTTCTGAACAAATCATGTCAAGTAAACTCTGTGATAGGTTTGCAATAAGTTGGAAACGACTTAATGCACACAACAGCAGTCAAAGAGGAAGCTGTCATCCACATTGTTGGCATTGTTGATGGCCTTCTTCTTCCATTACATGGCCATAGATCCATTGAAAGTTCCAGTTCCCAGAGAGCTACTGTCTCTCAGTTTGATCTACATCAAAACTGTTGTGAGAGGAACTAGGGAGGAAAAATGAGATGTATGCTATCTTGGGTTTACTGAAGAACAGGCATTTATTAATGTACCAAAATACAGATGAGGACAGTGGTGATTATGATGGCAGGAGCACTCTCTCACACACTCCATATGGATGCCATGACTATGAACAGGTTCATGGCAGGGAATTCTTCAGACACGTAGATATCAAAGAAGGACAAAGAATTTCTTAATATTCTTAATATTACACAGTACCTGCTTGTTGCCAAAATTTGATGTGTTTCATTCCAACTGTCACAAGCTTATCAGCATGATGAGGGTTGCATTTCACTACAAATATCTTATCTTTGTGACCCCTGCAATATATTTAAACATAGAGAGAATATAAGTTGCTGGCCTTTCATTGCATTACTGGACATTTGGGAACATCGTGAGTTGTACATGTATAAGCACATTTAAGAACATCTGAAAGGAAATATCACTTGTGACTTCATTATAGCAATCAAAAACCTTGTAAAATGTGAGGAATGACAGTGTTCTGACTGACAGGCAATTCACAGAATCTAACTAATGTCATAGCAGCAATTAGAATACACAGCTCCTTTGAAGAGAGCTATACTGCAGGGTGAACACTAGCTCAAACCTGTGCATGACTATTTAGAAGTAACCAGAGGTGGCCCTAGGTAATTTTCAACTGTAAGCAAACAGTATTTTGCCCCCCCCCCCTCAACCAATCACTGATATATATTTTCTGTTCTGTGTGCCATATTTGGTGGAGTTCAGAATGCTCTTTGATTGTAGGTGAACTATACATCCCAGTAACTACAACTGGCATATGTCAAGGTCTATTTCCCCCAAGAGTGCCTCAAGAGCGCCTATGGGCAAAATCAACTATACTGCAAATGCTTACTTTGCGTAATGGGTTGAACTGCCCCTGAATAAGCCGAATTGGTTTCAGAGCCAACTGTCACTGGTGACCTCAAGGCTGGACTTCTGCAATGTGCTTTATATTGGGCTACATTTGTACCAAGTTGGGACACTGCAGATGGTTCAAAATATGGCAGCCAGATTGGCTACAGGAACATCTAGGAGTAAACATATTACATCTATCCTATAGTCAATCCACTGGTCGCCAATTAGTTTCCGGGCAAAGCAAAGGTGTTGGTTTTGACCTTTAAAGCCCTATATGGTTTGGGTCCAGGTTACCTATAGGATTGTCTTCTCCCATACAATCTACTCCAAACACTGAAGTCCTCTGGGGGCGATTACTCCAACCAGATGGAACCTGACTGCCGACTGTCACCCAGAGGACCTTTTCATTGGCCGCCCCAAGACTGTGGAAGAACCTGCCAGAAGAGCTCGTGTCCTTTGATTAATCTCTGTTTTGTGTATTTTAATATATATTTTATAGAAATACATTTTAATATGTAGAAATATATTTTAATATGTGTATTTATAGAAATACATTTTAATATGTGTATTTGTTGGGGTTTTTTTTTTACAATGTTTATGTGTTTTAATTACTTTGTAACCTGCCTCGAGTCACGAGGAAAGGTTGGTTAAATCAGATACATCAAATTCTTTTCAAATACAAGTAAGAACTCCATTTTCACAGGGGTTAGAGGTGCTGGAAAAACTGTGAATGGAAAAAATGCACAGGCTTTTTAAAAATCCAAGCAAACACCTCTCTATAACTCTTTAGGTCCTTCAGGGTTACTTTAACTTCCAAAAATCTCATCTAAAATGAAATCATAAGTGGTAAGTGTTTGGTTACAAACTGACTGGCATTCAAAAGCGGCAACAGAATGTAAAGCCACATGTTCTGTTCATATGATTTATAGAAATGGTCCTACAGTAGAAACACTGTAACAGTCATTAGATTTTTGGTGTGTTTTAATTCATTAGTTTCAATATACTGGTCTTCTATAATCAATCTTTTATTTTTTGATTATGAAAGTTTGCACCTACATGAAGCAAGCGAATAAATTCTAGGATCTCACTGAAATATCAGGAGAAAAACCTTCCACACTGGGACTTCTGAATCCATTGATTCTGCACTCTTGGCTTCAACCATCCAAAGATTTAAAATATTTTAAAAGATTCAAAAGCAAACCTTGGTTTTACTATTTTATGCAAGGGACACCATTGTACTATACTACTCTATATCACTGGACTTAAGAATCCAAGAATTTTGGTATCCATGTTACCAAACTCCAGTGGATACCAAGGACCCATTGTAGTATCCACTACATTTACACATAGTATTTGGAACAACGCTGAAAAGAGAATTGAGAAGCATTTCAAAATGGGTGGAAAAAATTAGCTGTGTTCCAGTCAATTCAAGATTTTTAAATTTAGTATCAAAAGCATTGCATAAAGTCCAGGGACATGGAAAGAGCCTCCTCCAAGATTGAGTAAATACAGTCAGCGTTCCCTGGGCAACATTTCTTGTAAATGGATAATCTTTTCAAACCAAATGCAAAAGCAATTCAATATTACTGACATAGAAAGAGTGGGATTTGGAGAATGCAGTTGCCACCAAAACAAATGCTATTGTTGATTGTGTAGTTTCCTTTTTTTCAGAAGACTGTGAGATTTTTTAGGCTTTGGAAAAGGCAAGTGGGCTGTGCAATCAGAAGCCATTCTGGGCAGTTGAGAGACAAGACTAGCAAAAACTATTTATTTATTTCAAACATTTGTACCCCGTCCTTCTCAACCCCCGAGGGAGGACTCGGGGCAGCTTACAATGGCAGCAGTCCGATGCCGGCAACATACAAGACACATTACAATACACAATAGATAAAAACATTAGGTTAAAGAACATTTGAAAACATTATTATTAATCATATAGCCATATCTGAGTTTGATTCAATGACCAATGACCCAGTCTGAATCCTGTCCATAGTCTAATCTCAAAAACATTGTAATTACTATCAAACCTGCTTCCTGAAAGCCTGGTCCCAAAACCATATTTGAGCTTCTTCCTAAAGGAGAGGAGGGATGGCATTGACTTAATTTTGCTGGGGAGCGCATTTCAAAGGTGGGGGGACACCACCGAGAAGGCCCTCTCTCTCGTTCCCTCCAAACACGTTTCCGAAAAAGGCAGGATTGAGAGCAAGGCCTCCCTGGACGATCTTAGATTCTGAGGCAGGACATAGAGCGGGATATGTTCTCACAGGTAAACTGGGCCAGGACCGTATAGGGCTTTATAGGCCAAGACCAGTACTTTGAATTGTGCTTGGAAGTGGACTGGCAGCCAGTGGAGCTGGCACAACAGGGGGGTGGTATGCTCCCTGTATGTTGCTCCAGTGAGTAATCTGACTGCCATCCGTTGGACTAGTTGGAGTTTACGAACAGTCTTCAAAGGCAGCCCCACATAGAGTGTGTTGCAGTAATCTATCCGGGATGTAACAAGAGCATGGCCCACCATGGCTACTAAGGACACCTTTCATTCAAGTTCACTTACTGGGTATATAAACCAGAACTCAGGGCTCTGAGCCTGTTTATGAGTAGATATTATACCCACCCACCCTTTTCCCTCTCTGTATTGTCATTGCTTTCTAATCAACTGTAGTTTTCAGCAATATTTCTGGCAGTTTTACCATGGGACCTAGATCCAGTCAGGGTCAGTACACCCATCAGACTGAAGACCTTGGGGCATAGGAAATGGGGAGTGTTGCGTTCAGGGGCAGGTGGCTCAGCTCCAAGACCAGCTGACATAAGAAACAAGCACTGGTCTCCACCCATGTGGAGATCCAAATGTGTCCTACTGCAATGGTACCTAGCAGATGGGCCAGGTTATAGAGTTATCAATCAGCAGGGGCAGGTCAACTGACCCCTGGATCTGGATCCATTCTGGGGGAAAGCACTTTAGCTGCAAAAACCGAAAGGGCTCTCTGTGTCTATTTATTCTAAGTGAGATTATGCTCTCCATTGTAGCCAAAGTCTACAGAGGTCAAATTAATTAAGGGAGCTATTAAGGGTAGCATTTAAATCACCAGGCAATAAGCAAGCAACTATTAAATATTTAAGCAGCCTTAGAAAGAAGACCGGAAGATCTATGATAAGCAATTAAAGTATATTATACAGACAGAAGAAAGGGTGGAAATTAAAACAATGTTTCAAAGAGCTGTTACATTGACAAAAATAAGACCTTAACATGCTTCCTGATTAATTCAAATTACACTTGTCCTGGTGAGTTCTGGAATGGGCCATGCCCATTATTAAATCATTAAATCACGGGCAGCTGCACTATTTGTAATGCGTTATCAGATATAGCCAGATTGATTAGACTGGGTGTAAAATTTGACCCCCACTTAGGGCAAACCAAGTACTGTATCTGCCCTTCCCCAAATGTTCGGCTTTCATTTTTTAAAAAGAGCATTCTCTATTTCAAAGTTCAGGAGCCCCAGAAGTGCCTTCAAAGTGAAGAGGAACTCAGAACAGTCCAATATTACTTTTTCAAATTGTATTTAAAAAGGGAAACTCAGCGCTTTCTAAAAGTTACTTTTAAAAGTAACCTGTTCTGTAACTCATGACGATGAAGCACCATCCTAAAAGTAGTTTATTGGAGTTAAGTGACCCCTCCTTACTCATTGCTAATAGATTACTGCAACATGCTCTATGTGGGGTTGCCTTTGAAGACTGTTCGGAAGCTCCAAATGGTCCAACAAGCGGCAGCCAGATTACTAACTGAAGTGGCATACAGGGAGCACACAACTCCCCTATTACGTCAGCTCCACTGGGTATTAGTCAGCTACCAAGCACAATTCAAAGTGCTGGCTTTAGCCTATAAAGCCCTAAAGAGTTCTGGCCCAATTTACCTGTCCGAACAGATCTCCCCCTATAAACCATCTCGGAAATTATGATAATCTGGGCAGGCCCTGCTCTCAGTCCCACCTCCTTCACGGGCGTGATTGATGGGAATGAGAGACAGGGCCTTCTCAATAGTGGCCACTTGGCTGTGGAACTCTCTTTCCAGCAATCTTAGATCAGCCCCCTCCTTCCTGACCTTCAGAAAAAGTGAAAACATGCCTCTGGGATCAAGCCTTCAGATAAAAACCATAGTGCAATAGATAAATTAAAATTATGTGCAATGACTACTGGAATGACCTGGATTATGATTGTGTGGTTTTATAATGATAGAAATGTTTTGTAATGTTTTAATGTATACATTAAATGTATTTAATGTATTAATTTTTATTTTTATTTGAATTTAAATGTATTTTAACTGTATACTGTTGTTAGGGCATTTGTTTATAAGCCGCCCTGAGTCCCCTCCAGGGTAAAGAAAAGCAGGACATAAATATAGTAAATAAACTTTACTTTAGGTTGAGAATGGAACACAAACTTTAGAGGTGTTAAGGGAATGCCTTAAATCCTGGAAAAGTCTGCTTAAAACGCAACTCTAATAATAAATTGACAATGGGTGGCTAGAGGAAAAACTGATGACTGTTCCGATTGCATCAACGATATAGAAAATGGATTTTCAGCAGCTGTGCTTTCTTATCTGATTGCCTGACAAGCAACACCTGCTAAAATTTCTTCTCCCAAACCACCATTAAAGATACAGAAGGCCTTTCCAATTTTCACTCTGACAGCCCTGGTAAAAATGTTACTTATTAATCAGCAAATTTGGCATCATTTTTTTGGGATGTAACTTAATTATAGTCTTAACAACTCTGCCTCCCCAGGTGAATTGCTACAGGTGACAAAATCGCTTGTAACTTATTACTCCCAACCATTTTATCATAACTACACCAAAAGGTCACTTGTGGGTGCAGCAGAGGAACAACACAGAAAGATGTCCCACAGGCTTGTGCCGCAGGAGGAAGGCTTGAAGGAGTCATTTTGTCTCCTGCTTCTCCTCCTCCTCCTCCATCATCATCATCATCATCATCATCATCAAAACCCAAGCTGTTTTTGTGGGCTTTCTGGGTAGTAAGCAATGGCAACCAACAGGAGAGCAGGTGGTTTGACTAAAGGCAAGTCTCCCCAACAGTCTGGAGGTTTTCACCATAGTCTCTTGGAAATGCATAAAATCATCTTGCTAGATGCCCTTCTTCCTACCCACACATTTGATGGATAGAGCACGGTTTTGTCAATTAGAGGTCTGTATGAACTATCCAATATATGTTGTAAGACTTTGTCAGATTTGTATGGAACCAGATCCACTTTTGGAGGAAACAGACTCAGTTGAGGGTTCTTCCTATGGGACCTTGGGGCATGGACAACAGGGCTCACACCCAGTTAAGATGCAGATGACCTACTGATACTCCCAGGTAGCAGGGGACTCAATGACTCTTGACCAAGTGGTACTATTCTACTACTGCAAGTTGTTCTTCCAGATTGGGTTGGGATGAAGATCATTGGCCAACAGTTGGATCAGCCAGTTTACTGTTCTTGGTATGTGCATGGGCCTTTTCCCATCTGTAGCCAATAAAATATATGGCTTTTAAAATTCCAGCCTTACAGTGATTGTGACAGTGCAAGAAACAGACATCTCAGTTGCTGAACCTGTGGTTTAGCATACCGGTTCTCCTTCATTTTCTTTCACTAGACCAGTGATTCCAAACTCTAGTACTGCAAGTCTTCTGGACTTGAATTCCCAGAAGCCTTAGCTGCCTTGTCCAATGAGCAGGTAATCTGGGAGTTGAAGTCCAAAAGACCTGGAAGACTAGAGTTTGGGAAACAATGATCTAGGTTATTATCAACAATAGCACTAAACGGGGTCCTGAGAACTAACTCAACTTCAACCTGATAACCTCCTTATGCGTTTTATATTGCCTAAGGTAGGTCTGCTCAACCTGAGGCCACCCAGCTGTTTTGGCCTCCAACTCCCAGAAGCCCTAGCAAGCTTGTACAATGGCCAGGAATTCTGGGAGTTGGAGGCCAAAATAGCTGGAGGGCTGCAGGTTGTGCAAGGGCTAGGATCTCTTACAATTGGGTGAAAAGGAGGAATGCATAAAGACAATGAGTTGTGCATGGGGATCTTCTATTTTATTATAATGGCAAAGGCTGCTATGATTTGTGAATATGCTGTGGAGGGATAGGAGACATATCTAAGTAGCTGTGGCTGTGTGGAATATATATTTTCTTTTCATCATAGAGAACTATCTGGGGGTGGGGGGGAGTGTTTAAACAGCACTTGGAAAGGGGGATAGACCCACTCATCCATTACTCAAATCTCTTTGACTTTTATTTTGTAGAGATTTGATGCACAGTCCTGCCCTCCTTATCTTCAGTCTAGACCTTAGTCTGTCACTGAGGTAACCTAGGTACACAACAATTTGTTTGGCACAGCATTTACCCAAGTTGAATTGTATGGAAGTTCCAATTAAAAAATTAACACTAACACAAATCTACTACTGTATCTGCCAATTGCACTCCAAGCATATCGTGTTGAGGAAGATCATTGAGACCAATGATTGGCTTGAACACTGCCCCACTGTTATTATTTTATAAAAATGGAAAAGCAAATTCAAAGCTGAAATGAGGACAACCTTTGGGAAACCAATCTGATATGTGACCAAGCTCTTCCCCACTGCCTCAACCCTTCAATCAGTTAAAAAAGGTTGTTTGCTCTTGCTGGGTTAACAGCTAAGCTCCCAGAGAGCAAATTAAATCAAAGACTCACTAGAAACTGTTTATTCACATTGAGGAAAGGCAAGATGAGTGTAGGGCTGGAACAGGTGGTCTGACAGAAACAGGAGAGACTTGCAAATCTATTTATATCAAATGAAACTCCACCACTAAAATTGAATGGCAGATGTACTCGGAGAGGGAATTTCCACTTCAGCTGACCATCATACACAGCAGGAGGGCATGCATAGCTCATTTGATTCACATGCTTTGGAGACTGCAGTATCAAGGGAGAGATGACTGTAGAGGTGCATTCTGCCCTGACATATAAATTCAGATCTTATGTTGTTCCACATGGTCGAAAAACATGTGAGGTGTATCTGCCAACTCCTCATTCTCCCTGCATCCCTCATCACCCTGCACCAAATCCTATGTTATTTCACAAAGGACGTTAACCCAGTGGGACAAAGTTTAAGAGTGCACTGGAGGTATGAAATTCCCTTTAAATGACTATGAATGCTACACTAACCATGGAGGAAAACTGAGGTTCAAGCACAAGGATTTCAGCATATCCATACAATCAAACGATGCAATGTCCCAACCTGAATTCTTTTTATTGTAAGAGAGAGGGGGGAGTGAACTCACAATCAGGGTGGAAGGCCACACACTCCTCTGTGCACTCAACCTTTGTTGAAGAATGTGTACAGAAGCTTATGCCACAGCATGATTATTTCTCTGCAGCTCATCAGAATACCTAGATGCAGGTTTTGAGGCAACAATCAAATACACCTGTGGTTCTCAACCTTTCTAATGCTGCGATCCCTTAATACAATTCCTCATGCTGTGGTTACCCCCAACCATAAAACTGTTTTTGTTGCTACTTCACAATTGTAATTTTGCTACTGTTATGAATAGTAATGTAAGTATCTGATATGAAGGATGTATTTTCATTCACGGGACCAAATTTGACACAAATACCTGATATGCCCAAATTTGAATACTGGTGGGGTTTGGGGGGATTGATTTTTGTCATTTGGGAGTTGTAGTTGCTGGGATTTATAGTTAACCTAAGATCAAAGAGCATTCTGATCTCCACCAATGATGGAATTGAACCAAACTTGGCTCACAGAACTCCCATGACCAACAGAAAATACTGGAAGGGCTTGGTGGGCATTGACCTTGAGTTTTGGAGTTGTAGTTCAACTTCATCCAGAGAGCAATGGGGACTCAAACAATGATGGATTTGGACCAAACTTGGCAAGAATACTCATTATGCCCAAATGTGAATACTGTTGGAGTTTGGGAAAAATAGACCTTGAGATTTGGGAGTTGTAATTGCTGGGATTTATAGTTTGCCCACAGCCAAAGAGCATCCTAAACCCCACCAATGATGGTATTGGGTCAAAATTCCCACATAGAACCCCCATGACCAACAGAAAATACTGTGTTCTCTGATGGTCTTTGGAGACTTCTCTGACACACCCTCCTGACCCCCCCAGGGGTCCCAACCCCCAGGTTGAGAAACTCTGAAATACATAATCCTGTTTCCCACTAACACTCCTTAGCCACCTCTATAAAACAAGTGGAAGGAAGGGTATGAAATGGACAAATCACGCCCCACATTGTCTAATCTAAGCTTGGAGGTCTAACACAGCAATGAGCTGTCTGGCATACAGAAGAATATTTAAAGTGTATATGTGGTGGTGATGGTGAGAGAAACTCTTGAAAGAGCATACTATAATCCCAATTTAACAATATTCTTAAAAGTATACGATTCAGAACGTTAAATATGGTAATATTCTTACTTTGTTGCTGCCATCTTCTCTCCTTTTTTCCAGTCCCAGAGTACAATGGTATGGTTATCATCTAATCCAATCGATGCCAAACATTTACCATCGGCTGTACAAAAGCAATTTGCATGAAACGTGAGACATTGGGTTATGTGAAGAATGACACATTAAATCAAGGTGATTGGTAAAAATATAACTGCATATGTTAACATGGTGCTTGGCTCAGTTCATTCTCATTGTCTAGGAGGAGGACAGGGCAGTTTGCTCCTCCAAGGAGCACATAAAAAAGAATATCAGTATTATTTGAGTTACTATGGAGACTGAACAGTTTATGTTTCCACTATGTTGGTAGTATAATGGATAGTACCTTACCTGAGAAATCCAGTGCACACACTCCTCTTTGGTGTTGGCCTTTTAGTAGTGACAAACACTTGAGTGTCTGAGTATCCCAAATGTGTATAGCAGCATCCCTCCCAACCTAAATGAAAGGATAGTATTTTAGAGCTGTACAAACAAAGCCAGTCAGTAAATGAGTCTGTCACCACAATCTACCAACATATAAGTGAAAGTATGTACAGTAGAGTCTTGCTTGTCCAACCTTCGCTCATCCAACATTCTGTATTATTCAATGCAGTTTGCCTCCCACCCGGATCCACAGCTGTTTCAATACATTACGATATTTTGGTGCAAAATTCGTAAATACAGTAATGACTACATATCGTTGCCGTGTATGGAACTGCTTTTTCTGTCAATTTGTTGTAAAACATGATGTTTTAGTGCTTAATTTGTAATGTTATAATGTAATTTGGCGTTTAATAGGCTTTTCCTTAATCCCTCCTTATTATCCAACATTTTCGCTTATCCAACATTCTGCCGGCCTGTTTATGTTGGATAAGCGAGACTCTACTGTATGTATGTATGCAAGTTTGCACCTCAAATGCTCCTACATGGTTTGATGGATCTGGACCAAATTTGGCACACATATCCTTCATTATCCAACTTAAAATCCACCCCTTTTGTTTAGAGGGGAGACTCACTACAAGTCCCTCTCCGAGAGGCTACCCACTAATAAGGAGTCTCTCAGAGGGCCAGAGCACTCTCATGGAAACTTTCTAAAGAAGGGCCAGGCTTTTTTTTTTTTGGAGGATCAAAAATAAGAACTTTAATGGCACAAGGTGAAAGATGTGGTAATATACAGAATATGAGTCATTGTACGATATTGGTTAATTGGTTATACAATTTTCTGTGAAAGCAATTCCAAGGAAATAATTCATATTTTATTTTGAACATAACAAGAACATTACTTGCTTTGGATAAGCATTAATTTGGCAGTGCTTGCCCTTTTTAAAGTTATTTATAAATTTGTCAAACAAAATATATAAGCATACATTCTTCCCTCTTTTTACAATATCTTAGACAGAATAGTATGTCATATTATATACAATCTAACAGTAAAAGAAAAAAAATCAAAAACATCTTTAAGCATATTTTTATTATTTTAAAATCTCCATTACAGCTTATACTACATATAACTCTATCACACACCTTTTATCCACTTATACATGTTTTTTTATTTATTATTATTATTATTATTATTATTATTATTATTATTATTATTATATCTTTTCCCCCCTAGGGCCAGGAATTTTTAAAATAGTTATTGCACATTTTACTTTCAAAGTCCATCTAAAATTGAAGTGGAGTTACATGTATTCAACAGTTTATCTGCCTCTCTGGAAGAGTTTGATTTACCACCCAAAAATCCTGCTTCACCACTGACAGCATATTTTCATTTTTAATGTTATTTGTAACATATTTTAATATTATCCTTTGTAATCTTAATTTTTTGTGTGTCATGCGAATGTTATTATGGTTGAATAAATTTTATAATTTCAAGCTTCTAGATGTCTTATTTATACTTTTTTTTTACCATATTGTAGGATATAGGTAGAAATATAGATACATAAATGAATGCAAAACTGTCACTGCATCTTTCAGACATTTCTACCCCACCTTTCTCCAACTAACCCAAGGCAGCTTAGAAGATCATCAAAACCACATCCTAACATTAGTCATATAAATAAAACATAAAGGTAATGTCAACCATAAATAAATAAGACGTAGAAAAGCCTCAAAAAAGTAAAACTATCAAAATGGTAAAATTGGATTCAATAGAATATTGCCAAAATTCCCAGATAACCTTAATATCAGGACTCAATAAAATAAGTTAAAAGCTTTGTTAAACAGGAAGGTATTGAAAAGATAGATTTTCAGGGAGGCACTGAATGATTTTTTTTTTCTGAAAAGGTAGACCAAACCACAGCCATATAACCCAGAATATCAAGGCAGATCATCCACAATATCTGCTTTGAACTGGATTATCTGAGTCCACACTGCCATATAATCCAGTTCAGCTGTGTGGAAGGGCCCCCAGTCATAATCATCCCAGTGGAAAAGGCTAAAAGTCCTCAATTCTTCTCCTTGATCTCTCAGAGATTTTTTTTTGATACCATCAGTCATAATATTTTGCTGTGTAAAATATGAATCAGATCCATGCTATAGTTCCATTCTTAATACTTAGGACACTTTTAGAAAAATGCAAGAGAGGAGGGGAGGGATCGCCATAAAAATAATCTCCATGTCATTGCCATGAGACATTGGGTGAAATCATTAGGGCATTTGGAGTAAGATCTGTCTTCAGTATGCTAATGACTCTCAATCTCTGAAGCTCTGTATACTAGGGAAAGGCAAAGCAAAGCCTTCCAAATGTTGTCGGATTGCAAATACCAGCAATCATAGACAGCACAGCTGTTGGTGAGGAACACTGGACACTGCAGTTTAACTGGAAGACTGCAGGATTGCCATCTCAGCTTTAGACCATCTGGTTCAGACGAGCCTGTGAAGATGTTGGTCTAGTGCCCACATCTGGAAAGAGCAGCTCATATTATACCAATCTGTCTGTGCCTTAGCATATTTAGAGTAGGCTTTTCTTTGGGTTGATCTATTGAGGAAATTTTACTGCAAAGGGAAAAAAAGGAAGTATATTGTCGAAGGCTTTCACGGCTGGAATCACTGGGTTGTTGTAGGTTTTTTCGGGCTATATGTCCATGTTCTAGAGGCATTTTCTCCTGACGTTTCACCTGCATCTATGGCAAGCATCCTCAGAGGTAGTGAGGTCTGTTGGAACTAGGAAAAAGGGTTTATATATCTGTGGAATGACCAGGGTGGGACAAAAGGACTCTTGTCTGTTGGAGCTAGGTGTGAATGTTTCAACTGATCACCTTGATTAGCATTTGATGGCCTGGCAGTGCCTGGAGCAATCTTTTGTTGAGAGGTGATTAGATGTCCTTGTTTGTTTCCTCTCTGTTGTTGTGCTGTTCTAATTTTAGAGTTTTTTTAATACTGGTAGCCAGATTTTGTTCATTTTCATGCTTTCTTCCTTTCTGTTGAAATTGTCCACATGCTTGTAGATTTCAATGGCTTCTCTGTGTAGTCTGACAGGGTGGTTGTTGGTGTGGTCATTCTATAGATATATAAACCCTTTTTCCTAGTTCCAACAGACCTCACTACCTCCGAGGATGCTTGCCATAGATGCAGGCGAAATGTCAGGAGAAAATGCCTCTAGAACATGGCCATATAACCCAAAAAAACCTAAAACAACCCAAAGGAAATATAATTTTTCCATGGTAGCACTAATCTCCCAAAAGAAACTGTACAAGCACCCCCACTGCTTATCATTGTAAGTGTGGTTTATATATTCTATTTGGTGTTTTTTATTCTGTTTGGTGATTTTGTTCTACTATAGTATTGTAATATATCAATTGTGTTTTGTTTATGATGCTTTTAAAATAGTTTTAACAAATGAATACATGAATAATAAACATTTAAGTACGTCTCCCTGGAAACCCTCTGCTGCATGCTTAGGGCTACGTGTTCTACCTAGATGAAGTTCCTCGTCTTCGTTTCAGTTCTGCATCCTTATCAACCAATTTTTTAAAATAACACTGGACTGCAGTCTTTTTTTTTCTTGACATAACCCTCGGCTTTATTACTCTGTCCTCTTTTGCCTTTCTTCCTGCCACTCTTGCAGTCTCTTCAGTACTTTGTCTTTCCTTTGCTATTTGACTTTTGGCTATTCCTCTACTGAGCTTTAAAGCCTCCAAGCCTTTCTTTCCTCCTTTCTGAATTCTATTTTGGGGTGATCCTTTGACCAGCACTATCACATTGATGATTCATGTAACATCCTCTTCATTTCTACTGGCTCCCCTCCAGCCAAATGAAATAAAATGCTTCCTATGATTTATACTTTGAGATTTTTAGCCATCAATGGAGTCTTTCATTCTTCTAGGTTGTCTTTTTAAACTTTGCCCTAACTATCCTTGTAGCAAAGGTGTAATTTCAACAAGATCTCAGACTTCAATTTGATCCCCCACACAAGCCAATCAACCAGAACTTTGCAGGTATACTGTTAGCTTAAACAGAGATTTTGTAGATACATGTGACAATTTCTTTTCTTTTTCATATTTTGCCAGATCTCACATTATTTCATCTGTGTATCCCTCTCTTGTACTACAAATCAAGGCACTTTAAACAGAAAGTGTAATATTGCATTCTAAGAGTAGTCAAAAACTACTCTTAAGAAAGTTTGCTTTAAAGCAGTGGTTCCCAACCTTTTTTTGACCAGGGACCACTTGATCAGGAACCACTTTGACCAGGGACCACTCTCCAACGTTAGTACCAAAAGGGTTACGAATCAGTTTTGGTCAACTTTACATTCGGTTTGGTTATTTGAGGTGCTCATTCAGAAAATTGCATTGGTTAGACCATATCAGCTCTAGTTTCTGATACAGAACATATGCCATCCAGTAGTCACCATCTGCTCACCCACAGAAAACCATAATAATCTAGAGCTGATGTGGTAGTAGTAATCTTTTGTGGGTAGTCAGCCTCTCACCTCCCAATAGCCCCATTGTCTCGGCACTATAAGAGGGTTTCACGAGACCAGTCACTCTTGTTACTACATGTTTTTGAGGCAACGGTATAGTGGTGAGACCGCAGACCATATTTTCATTCTTGGGGACCACTGGTTGGGAACCGTTGCTTTAAAGGAAGTCCACATTGATTAAATAGTGAAATGCCTAACCCAATTGGATCAAAAGTAGTTACGATATTTTGTGGAAATGTTTGCAGAAAATTGTCTAAGACAGCATAAGAGAAATCAGGACTCCGTTACTATGTTTCTTCCAAAACAAAAGTGGCTTTTTGAAAAAAGGGACTAGACAGTATTATTTGGAAGTTGACAATAATATTTCATTTGATAAATTCTAAATTACAGCATTACATCATCTCAAATTTTTATTCTTTAAATTTTACAAAACAAAACAAATCCACCTTTGACACTGATTTGTCATCATTTGTTTCTAAAGACTCACTTGTCCAGTAGCAACAAAATCTTTCACAGGATGGATGGCGAGGCTGAGGATATCGTCATCATGACCAAGATACAGTCTTTGGGTGTGTTGTTGTCTACTATACACAACAGCAACAGCAGCAATATGGTAAACTACCTCCCCAGTTTGTGTGTAGAATAAATTGTTTCGGCAGTCATAGCCTCTATAACTGAAATGAATTAAAACACACACACACACAAATGTGAACATTTAAGTAAAGTTCTTGCAAACTGCAGAAGCAAAGGTTCATACAACATAATCCTAAATTGCAATAATAACGCACAAAAATACAGTTCTAGTTTCTGTAAACCTCTTATTGCCAAAATTCTTGTCCCAAATTCAGACAGTTTCTTTTTGAAAACAAAAGCATTTGAGAATATTCTTTCTATCTGTACTATAGGAAACAGTTTCTAAGAGATTGAAAAGAACAGTGGTATTGAGAGGTAAGCCTGGGGTATATGAAAAGGTCACACAAACAATCTGGAACTTGTTAAATGACTTCTTGTCACACCCTCATAGATTAGTAATTAAAATCTGCAATCAATTATTTTTGTATATATAGGTAATCTGCAATCAATAAATCATTTAATATACTACATTCCAAGTTTGTCTGGACACTAATGGAGCTCCCTAGATGTGTGTCTTATGCCATGCTATGCACTGAGACATGTCAAACTACTCTTGGCATGGATGAGAGCAATAGCATTTTGGCTGCACAATTTCAAGCGAACCCCGATAGCTATATTCCCTTTCTGTTATTAGATCATGTTATTTCAGAATGGTATTCCTTGATTCTCAGAAAGATCAAAGCAATTAGCCTGTCTTTGGAAGCACTCTTAATGCTTACAAATGTTGGAAGCCTGCAAGTCAGTCAAGAGCACACTTTTGGATGTTGACTTTCATAATCTGACTTTTGAAGCAAATACAACTTGTTCCCCTACCACATCATTAATTCCATGTGAGCATGGAATCATAGCAGTTTATCTATGTATTTTGATTAATTTCATCCAGAGGAGAGCTTTGGATACTGCAAAATGTAATATGTTGCCATCAGCTTGTTTGGATGGGAGATAGAAAAACGTAGAACATCCTAAAGGGTTTGTTCTTGTGACTTGGTCTCTGTTGAAATATTTCACCATTTTTGTTTGTATGCCCTAAAAATATATAATTTACGGATAAAATACAGAAATTCCACATTTTCACAATATTCTCAACAAGGGGGTTATAACACTGTTACAAATTTAATTGATATTAGTAACTCTTAATTATACTTTCCTTTCAATCTGTGACTTCCTCTTGTTTGTGCCTGTGTTGTAATGTTTTGTTGTATGCCAATAAAGGCTGTGTGTGTATGGTGTTGTAACTTAATCTATTAGTAATTTTTGTTTAAATTTTACGGGTTTTGTCTTTGTTACAGGCATTGAATGCTTGCCTTTGTTTGTTGGTAACTTCCCTGAGTCCCCATGGGGAGACAGAGCAGGATATACAGGAGTGGTGAGGTTCAAATCTCCATTTATTCAGGAACCTAACTGTATGACATGTTTAAACTTCTCACTCTAATTTCCTAGTAATATAGTATAAAGAAGGATATAATCTGTGAGATGAACACACATAATAATTAATGTGATTTGATATATACATTTTCCCCATCACATGGATAGGTTCTATGCCATTACCAGACACATTCAAGAATGGCAGTACTTGCGTAAGACAATCATCTCAGGCATATGAACCACAATGTTCATGTAAAAACATGCAGAAGATGTTTCCCACATTCTTTCACATAATAAAGATATTGTGTGGACTGGGAATACTACAATGCCTTCTTTGGGAAGAAACTACAAGTGTTTATGTGGTATCATTGATAGTAACCGTGGGTATCCTAGATCAGGGGATTTAAGCATTTAACTCTGACAAATCTGGATCCATGTGTAGTCAGCAACTGAACTCTTGAAATACAATGCCCACTTCTTTCTGCTGTATAGTAGGTAGGGACAAGATGGCCGTCCCTTTGCTGGGAAAAGGCTAAGCCTATGGAGTTTGGCAGTTTCAGATGAAGAGAATTCACTTTGAAGAATATACCAAATTCATTAGTTTCATATTTGGAGCAAAATGAACTTAAGGTTTAAAATTCCAGTGTGGGACAAAGCAAAATGAGTAGGTTTTTCCTACCCCTTCCTACTTTGCAAGGCATTATGGCAGGCCCCTCTTGCTTGTGCTCTAAAACCTACATCAGATAGCATGTCAGACTGGGGATACAGAAAGGGAAAAGCGTAACAAAAATTGCACAGTCCTTCGCAGAAATCCAATCATCTCCTTAAGATGAGAAGATGTCTCTTGACTTTGTGATATCTCCAGATATAGTCTCTAAATCTAGGTGCTATTTTTGGTTTTGCTAAGAACAGATTACCTTTTTCTGCAAATTGTAGTCTACTTAAGCGAAAAGACAAGAGTAGTCACTACTGAAAAGTTATTATACCCATGTATAAATTGCAGCTTTAAACTGTCCTCAGGGGCTCGCTCTCTTTTAAGGAAGGGCACTGAATGGTTTTTCTCTTTGCTTTGCTGTTTCAGCTGAGGTAGATCTTCTTTGTAAACCTAAAAGAATGATAGTTGCATTGAATGATACATAACACAGTGAGTCATGTTTATTATTTGTGAAACCAAGATACCTAAACATTTGAAAAATCAATGTTGTTATCTTGAACCACAAAATATTTCTTTTAGAAACATAATACAGGGTTAGTCAAAATGCATAGGCCAATAAGCCATTCAATTGAATGGCTTATTGGCCTATGCATTTTGACTAACCCTGTACTGTCAGCCCTCTGTATTCATGGGTTCTGCATTCATGAATTTAACCAACCGTGTTTCTGAAATATTGAGAAAAAAAGATCCATGTGATTTTGCCATGCACAAAGAAATATATCTTGTGTAGTATTTCCTTTGTACTACAACAGCCCAAGAATAAGACATGTTTCCAAAGGCCATATTTTCTAGACAGTCCCCAACCTGGAGAAAAGAAGCACACCGAGTTCACGATATTTGTGTCACTGCAAAATGGATCCACCCTGGTGCAAAGTTCCCAAGAAAGGTGCAACAAATTTTAAATATAAAAGGAAGCAATGACTGAAAACCTGAAATGTGGAAATTGAATTTATATTCTTGGGCCTGCTGAAGAAGTCCTAAACCTAGCCTAGCCACTAGGCTTGTGCATGAATTCGGTTTGGTCGGTTCCCTTCGGCCAATCCTGCTTGTTTGGCTTGTTTGGATGGCCATAACGGTAGGGCTCAGCTATCACATTTTTATTCTGTAACGGGCCCACACGGCAGGTGATTACGACTCCTTCCTTTCCCATTCGGCACCATCCGGTGCACAGAGAGCTTGTTGTGTGCTGCTCGCACATGGTTTCCCTGTGAGTCCTGCCTGTTGGGTACATCAGAATAGAAGAATGCCATGACATGTCTTACACACTGCTTCCTTAACCCCGTTGTGCGAACCCAGGCTCCTTTGAAAGGAAGAAAGAAAAGGATCCCAGGAGGGCTGCTTCCTTAACCCCATTCTTCAAACTCAGACTCCCTTGAAAGGAAGATAGAAAAGGATTCCAGGAAGAATGCTTCCCTTAACTGCATTACTCAAACCCATGCTCCCTTGAAAGGAAGAAAGAAAAGGATCCTAGTAACAGAAAGGGGAGCCTCATAAGTTCCCCATTCCTGCCAATGGGCTCGATCTTCCTGGATCTTTTGGCTAGGCCTTTACCACTCAAAACATGGACTGCCTCTCACACTGGAGGAAATATATACATAGCTATTCTGAATAGTCACACTTGATACCAATCCTCCATGAATTTGTCGTACTCATGCATTGAATATTTCCAATTTTGTGATTGGAATCCTCACAAGTCCCTTTAGGGAGATAGGGTGAAATACAAATAAAGTTGTTGCTGTTGCTGTTGCTGTTGTTGTTGTTATTTAAAACACAACAAGATGAGTCCACAGCAAACAAGATCACTTTGTTGGCTGTTGTATTGGATCACACATCGGACACTTCCCAAGTGTCTAGGACTGTCTGATGTATTGGCAAATAATGTGTGCAGATCCCAGTAAGGTGGCCTTCTGCAGCTCGCAGATGGTAATTTTGTCAGCACCAATTGTGTTTAAGGGCAGGCCAAGGTCTTTAGGCACTGCACCCAGTGTGCCGATCACCACTGGGGATACATTTACTGGCATTTGCCAGAGTCTTTGCAGTTCAATCTTTAAATTCTCGTATTGTGTAAGCTTTTCCAATTGTTTCTCTTCAATCCTGTTGTCACGTGGGATTGCAACATCGACGATCCATACTTGGTTTTTAAATATGATTGTGAAGTCAGGATTATTGTGCTCCAAAATTCTGTCAGTCTGAATTTGGAAGTCCCAGAGTAGTCTGACGTGTTCATTTTCCGTAACCTTTTCAGGCTTGTGATCCCACCTTTTCTTTGTCACAGGTAGATGGTATTTGTGGCACAAGTTCCAATGGGTGGTCTCCTCCCCTCCTCCTCCTCCTCCTCCTCTTCTTCTTTTTCTTCTTCCTCCTCCTCTTCTTCTCCTCACCTATTCTCTTTTTAAAGCCACCCAGTTGACATCTGCATCTTGTGTCAGGAAGACTTTCCTTTCCCCTGGAGCCTTTGAATCTACTCCTGACCCTCCAGAGTAGATTTTGAGAGTGCACAGGGATTTCATGGGGAGGGGCTTTTCCTCTTTCCTGTTGTATTGATAGAAACTATCCATAAGCAGAATAGATCCATGGAATACCACCCTGTGTAGTTAACATTATACTTTTTATGCTGCTTACCTGTCGAATGTAGTTGATTTGAGATTCTTGTTCAATATCTGAGTCTAACTCTGGCACATCAGATAAATCAGAATCTGACTCCTCACTGTGTGAATCTATGCCACTTTCTGCATAGGAGAGAATGTACTAAATGACACGAATTATCAAAACACAATTTAAAAATACATTCATATTTCTAAGAACAACAAATTCAAAACCTTCACATACTTCAAGCATTGGCAAAAATCCAAGAACTCAGAGAACATTTGTGGTTCAGCAGTAGAAACATGCAGAGCCATCAAATGATAAAAACCATCCAGAGTGCTGACTAAGCCATTTGTATTACCTTTTCCATCAATTTGCAACATGTTTCTCTTTTCAGTAAGAGCTACAATACTAAATAGCTATGCAGTTTTTCAATTACAGCTGACTCCCCTTTTCAGCTGTGTGAATGGCTACAATAAAATACTGAAAGACAACTCCAGCTTTGTATATGGATCTCCTTTCTGTGCATACATTTCTTTCTAAGATTGTGACTGATCTTCATAGGACCTGTCAACAGCAACTTTCCATGTATCCTCAAATAGTTCACAATCTTTCAACTACTCCAATTAATGTTGGTGCAAAGATGAAAAGTGTGTGGTAATAGACAGTATTGTACAGTGACAATTTTGTAGTCTAACAAATTGCAAAATATAATGCATCCAACTGAAAAATCTACATTTATTTATCACATTCTACTATCATGTGATTTAATTTCCAAGAATTTGGTCAAATATAATCTACACAGATTTCTTTTTGGTGCCAATAATGCACATTTACAGGCAACATAAATTATTGCATGGGTCATTCCATGCCAAGTGGTCTAAACCTTCCCACCATCATGTCTCCAATTTTATTCAAATCTTAGCTGTAGCGCCAGTCAGATGCTAAACTAAGTTTCCCAAAATTTGAGGTCTCTAACTGCAATAGTTGCTGATCTAGACTCCCTTATCTGAAGGGTAATCAGGGTGCGCACAACATTTAAGAAAATTTGGGGGGGGGGGGTCTAATAAAATTGAAACTAAATATATAGGAATGGCTACTAAATTGAAATCCTGTTCAGTTTTATTTCTGCTGATTCCAATGAAATTAATTTAACATTACTGATGCAAAATCCAGTCAAACAAGCTGACTCAAAGTGTGCATCAAAATGTGTCATGACTGCAACGATATCCATGCAAACAAAGATGCAGACTTGAAATTTTGACCAAGGATTATGCTCATGCTGGGCATAATACTGCCAGATTTGCAACTATCCGGCATCTATAAATGCCCTGCAGGATCTCTTCGAATTTGGCACTTTTGGAACAAATGGTAAAATCTACCAAAGTTCAAAGCCAATTATTTAAAAAGCATATTCTATTAATATGCTTGTTGTAATGTATTGGCCTACCTTAAAGGGTTGGTGTAAAAGCAGTAAACAAGTCTGGCTTGCCAAAGCTAAGGAGAGCTAAGGGCTGGAGCAATCAGGCAGCCTCATAGCCAGAGGTGCAGTCTGATTAGCTGATGAAATTGGAGGGAAACACTTAGCAACTGGAGATGGGCAGAGCCAGAGGGAAAGAGAAGAAGCCCAAGCAGCCAATTTAGTTCAGTTGGGAGTTTTGGAGTTGGAGGAAGGGTTAGGAGATTTGATGAGAAGGAAGGAAGGATGAGTTTGGGAACTGTCTGTTGTTTAAACATACCTCTTTGAGGAAAATAGTTAGGCCTCTACAGTGATTAGAGTGCTGGTGTGGAAGGAAGATTCAAAAGGTTCAAAAGATCCTGTTTGAATTCCTGTGTGTGGAACTTGGTTTTATAAGACTATTCTCTGTAGAAAGTAAAGCCTATTAATTTATTTGAAACCATTATGCATATTTACTGTTCCAGAACAAAATAAATAACACATTCCTGTTTTATTTCAACTGAAGTCTTCATGTGGCTTCTTGAACATTCTAGTTAAGGAGGTGGTCTACGAAATAATAAATTGGTGGCAGTAAAAGAAACCTTTAATAATAAATTTATGGCAGCAAAGGAAAATATAATATACAGTGGAAGCATCCCACTGTCTGGCCTGGTGTGTCTGAGGGTATGTGTGTGCTCTGGTCCCCTCACGGCCTTGCCTTGGGCCAGACTTTTGTTGTTTGTCATTATGTCCTCCATTTTTGTGGTGGTGGTGGTTGCACTTGTGAATAGTATCATCTGAAAGAGAAAATGTTGCTCTACGAGACTGATACTTAATGATTTCATTGCAAAACAAAAACGTATCAGTCTTATATAGCAACATTTTTTTTTCAGACGATACTCTTCACAAGCATGTTCAGGTATTGTCGAAGGCTTTCATGGCCGGAATCACTGGGTTGTTGTAAGTTTTTTCGGGCTATATGGCCATGGTCTAGAGGCATTCTCTCCTGACGTTTCGCCTGCATCTATTGGCAAGCATCCTCACTACCATATTCAGGTAGGCACTTTTTAAGTAATTGGCTTTGCTTTGCTTATCAAAACAAGTTCCCAAAGAAACTTGTTTTAGTAAGTGAAAGCATTGTTTTCATATAACACTACTACCTACAGTTGAATATGAGGCATTGCTAGATTGACCAAAATGGAAAATTCCACTGGAAACAAAGCCCTAGAATACAGAACAGTGCAATGGGCCCTATATATTTTTTTTATCACTCTCATATTTTTATATCTATCATTCACATAAGGATTCCATAAAACATGAAAAACTGGAACATCTTTTCAATTCAGAATATTATCCACATCCTGTTTCATTTATGTAGATGGATTTCGTGAAACAATCAGATGCTTTTTCATACATAATTACGATGACTAATAGTGAAACTGAGTGTTTTCACTGGCTTTAAGTGTATACATTTGCATGTTTCCTTCATTAGATATGATTTTCCAAAAATATTGATTTAATGCATATGTCCTGAATCATAGTTTACACTGAACCAATGTATTATTTGAGCAAACTGCCACAGGCAAACACGAGTCTGTATTAAAGACAATCTTTAGCTATGTTCAAATATTATGGATAATTATCATTAAAGTATGCATTAATCCAACCAAAGCCTCTTTTCAATTGCCACCTCTTTCAATTAGCTTTCAAAACAGAAATCTGATTCTCATTACCTTGGGGGGCTGTTTCAATGATCCCATTTGTTATACCTTCTGGAATAAATCGCCACTGGAAAACGGAGTGATCAGCACCTCCAGTACTTATTACCCATTGAAAGTCATGGGACCAACGGACGTTAGTAACATGTGCAGAATGTCCAACATATTTTCTAAATTTAGCTCCTAAAATTTAAAAAAGGTAATTGAAAACTTTATTTCAGAATTAACCGTATACATCAAATATGACACTTTTCTTTACTTATTTCATGATCATGAGTATTCCTGATAATATTTTAGTAAATGATACAACTGATACATAATTTTTAATTTCCAAATAAAGAATAAAGGGTGATGATTTAGATGGAAACTATGCAAAATCAGTCGTCTTGCCCTCAGTTACCGTCTGGTTTTGAAGTGAAAGCACTTCTTTTAGATGCCTTAGAATATATGTATGTGTGTGTGTGTATGTATGTATACACACACATGAGGCCAAGCCCAAGCTGCCTTGAGTCCCCTCCGGTGTGGAGAAAGGCGGGCTAGAAATGTTGTAAATAAATAAATAAATGTCCACATACATGCATATACTGAACTAAAAAAAATGTTGATACCATACTTGCCAGTCATGGGCCACATTTGTGTGTGTATGTCAGGAGTGACTTGAGAAACTGCAAGTCGCTTCTAGTGTGACAGAATTGGCTGTCTGCAAGGATGTAGCCCAGGGGACACCAGGATGTTTTTGATATTTTATCATCCTTGTGGGAGGCTTCTCTCATCTTCCCACATGGGGAGCTGGAGCTGACAGAGGGAGCTCATCTGTGCTCTCCCCGGATTGCAACCTCCGAACTGTTGATCTTCAGTCCTGCTGGCACAAGGATTTAACCCACTGCACCATGGAGGGCTCCGATGGGTCCCAATGTAAACCCCTTTTGGATGTGAATTTTGCCCAACTACTACCCGCCAGGCTCAAGTTGAAAATATTGATGGATTAACCCCCTTTCCCACCTGCAGGACTTCCATGAACCCCGGACAATGTTTCTGCCTTAACAGTGTAATTTTAAGTCCAACTGAGTTTGGTAAAAAGGCAGAGGTTTAAAGTCTCACTGGACCCACTGGAAATGCATTCAAAGAAATATGTGGAGGAAAAAGCTGAAATTTTTGCTGTACTGGGACCAATATATTTGCAAACCAGCTGTTCCAGTCTCCTTTACTGAAAAGTGGTGAAAGAATCACCTACGTTTTTCTCTCACTTGTTAGGATATAGGGACCCCATGCCAGATTGTACTATTTGTCAGGTGAAGCACATTTCTCCATTAGTTTGCTAAAAGAAAGCAGACTCCGAAAAGTTTTAGCTTTCCTATTTTTTCCTAAGAGAGGGCTAACTTTAATCCCCAACCAATTTAATTGTCTTTGGAAGAAGACTGACAAGACAGAATATTGTGAAAAGTTTGATCTATGCTGCATATTGTTACATTTTTGTTGCTCTTCCACACACATTTAAATATAGATACCTTAAGGAACAGCTTGAAGGTTTTAAAAATGTCAGTTGTATGGCATTTTGAAAAGATATAAATAGTAAATCAAAGGAGAAAGTCCTTACAAAGCTAATGGAGGTTGCAGCCAAAAGGCTTTTCTCCCCACAACATCAAAGTCTGTTTTTATAAAAAATAATTGAAAAGACACTGTTAGAAAAACATTTTAAAAGTCAGCAGATCTCAGAATAACAGAAAACTCTCCATAGCTTTGCTTTCTGCAACTTCTAACTTAGTTTTATATTATTTTCCCCTGAACAACAGTTTATGAAAACAGACACTCATTGCCCTATTAGTTTCTATTTATTTATTTACAGTACTAGCTGTACCCGCCACGCATTGCTGTGGCCAACCTTCCCTCTTTCTCTCCTTTCCCCCCTCCTTCCTTCACTCCCTTTTTCCTTCTTCCTTCCTGTCTTTCCTTCTCTTCTTCCTTCCTTCTCTATCTCTTTCCTTCCTCCCCCGTTTTTCTTTCTCTTCTACTGTTTCTCTTTTCTTCCTTCTCTCTTTTTCCTTCTTTACTTCCCTCCCTCTTTCTCTACATCTTCCCCACTTCCTTCGCTCCCTCTTTCCTTCCTTCTTTCCTTTTTCTTTCCTTCTCTCCTTCCTTCCTTCTCTAACTTTCCTTCCACCCCCCTTTTCTCCCCCCTTTCTCTCCTTTCTTCCTTCTCTCTTTGTTTCCATGCTTCCTTCTCCCTTTCCTTCCTTCTTTCCCTTCCTCTTTCTTTTATTTCTTTTTCTTTTTTCTCCCCCTCCCTCCCTCTTTTTTCTCTTTTTTCTGTATTGTCATTTAGCTTTTCATCATTTAGCTTTTTAAGTTCCTTCTGCTGTGTTTTTCAGTGTTTTATGAGTGAAAGACATACGTTGGGTTGTTAGGTGTATTGTGTCCAAATTTGGTGTCAATTCCCCCAGTGGTTTTTGAGTTCTGTTAATTCCACAAACTAACATTACATTTTTATTTATATAGATTTATATTTCACCCTTCTCACCCGGCAGGGGACTCAGGGCGTATTACAATGCACATATACATGGCAAACATTAAATGCCATTTAGACATACAACGCATATAGACAGACACAGAGGCAATTTAACATTCCAGCTTTCCGGCTTCATGAGGGTATGCTCAATTCCGGACACAGGGGGAGCTGTTTAGGACCACTTACATTGTAAGTGGTTCTAAACACTCTCGCTTATTTGAATGTTTCTTCTCAAAAATAGGTAATTTGGGGTTTAAAAGTCAGCAGATCTAAAGGAATATTTTTAAATGAATGAAGGCACAATGAATTCATACACTATTGAATGCGGAAAGTATGCAATGCCTACATCTGAGTTAAAAATAGTTACTTATTCTTATAGAGAAGACTTCTTACATTGAAAAATGAATAAACAAATAAACAACAACATTTTAAAAAGGAATTATTAAACAAGGAATCAAAAGCTTCATTTGAGCAACTTTGTCCACTGTAAAAAAGTGAAATATGAATTGAATAGTATTTTCTTACAACAAACTGAACTTGTTTTGACAAGCATAACGGAACAATGGGGAATGTCTCCAACATGATCCTGGTGTATCACTTTAAGCAGGCAGAGCAATGCAATGTTTTGGTTCATTCAGGGAATATATGTTAACCATCAAAAAACAGAATCTGACCATTTATGCTGACTTGGCCACGGTGGTCCACGCTCTGGTTACATCCCGTATAGATTACTGCAACACAAACTATGTTGGGTTGCCTCTGAAGACTGTTTAGAAGCTCCAGCTAGGCCAACGCTCAGCAGCCACGTTGCTCACTGGAGCGGGGTACAGGGAGTAAACAACCCCCTTGTTAGGCCAGCTCCACTGGCTGCCTATTAGCTTCCGAGCACAATTTAAAGTGCTGGCCTTGACCTATAAAACCCTAAACGGGTCCGGCCCAGATTACCTGTCCAAACGTATCTCCCTCTACAAACCCCCAAGGACCTTATGATCATCTGGAGAGGCCCAACTCTCTGTCCCACCACCACCACAGTTGTGCTTGGTGGGAAGGAGAGACAGGGCCTTCTTGGTGGTGGTCCCTCGACGGTTGAACTCCCTCCCAAATGAGATCAGATCTGCTCCCTCTCTGTGACCTTCCGGAAGAAGCTCAAATCCTGGTTATGGGATCAAGCTTTCACAGAATAGATTGTTTTAATGGAGTGTTCTTAGCTGACGGCAATGGATTGATTTGGAAAACAACGTGAAGTGGCTACCTGTTTTATTGTATTTACAACTCTTTTAATGTATGCTAAATGAGCTTGTTGACTGAAAGGTCACAGGTTTGAATCCGGGGAGCGGTGTGAGCTTCCACTGTCAGCCTCAGCTTCTGCGAACCTAGCAGTTCGAAAACACACAAATGTGAGTAGATCAATAGGTACCACTCCAGCGGGAAGGTAACGGGGCTCCATGCAGTTATGCTGGCCATATGACCTTGGAGGTGTCTATGGACAACACCAGCTCTTTGGCTTAGAAATGGAGAGGAGCACCACACCCCAGAGTCGGACACGGCTGGACTTAATGTCAGGGGAAAATCTTTACCTAGATGTATATTATGTTTTGTTTTTATTGTTCGGCACCAAATGGTGCCTGATGGTAGCGGTATTGAGTCCTTATTCAGAGGTGGGAAGGAAATGAGTCCCGTCCCCCCGGGGGTTGAGAAGGGCGGGGTGAAAATATCCAAAATAAATAAATAAATAAATTGCTCCTAATAAATAAATAAATAAATAAATAAATATCAGTTTAAGAAAGAAATCAGAAAGAAAGCAAAGCATGGGACAGTGTCTTACCTTTCTTTAGGCAAGGAAATCTGAACAATTTAACTAATCCAAAATCATCTCCAGCCACCATCACTGTATTATTATAATTTCCATCCACAGAGTTGATGTCTATAATATTACTGTACTTGGGCCAGATTCCATTCACTTCCGATCCCACCACACAGGTCCACGAAGCCCAATGAACCCCTTTGATCTCATCCTTGCTTATTACATGTTTCCCAGCTGGAAGAAACACAAATTTTAAAAATTAAAATAATATTGGTGTTTCTATCTTAACATTTTAAAACGTCTTTCCTTGGCATTTTTTTGAACACCAGGAGCCTCTAAATATCTGCAATGGAGTCTTGAACGGTTGTGAAAAAGTGCTTTACATGAAAAGATCCCTGATTTAATCACCAGCATCTCAAAGTACAGTGGAACCTTACTCCAAACCACTGGAGAGCTATTGCTACTCAGAGTAACTAAAACCAAGCAAGCTAGACAATGAAGCTCTACTATATTCAACCTGAATTCTTTGGCTGTAGCTCAATGAATACCAGGATGATGAGTTTCTTCCCCAGGTCCTCAATCCCAAAGCATCTGCCAATATAGAATCATTGCCAAGTACAGCTCTACTGTTATGTTAGAGTGAAATGTAACCCCTATGATCCAATGAGCAGGGAAACCCCAAAGAGAGGACTATAATTATTAATTTAGATAAGTGGTTCTCAACCTATGGGTCCCCAGGTGTTTTGGCCTACAACTGCCAGAAATCCCAGCCAGTTTACCAGCTGTTAGGATTTCTGGGAGCAGAAAGCCAAAACATCTGGGGACCCACAGGTCGAGAACCACTGGTTTTAAATGGAGAGCAGCTGCAAATGTTACAGACTAGACTAGACCTTCTTCACCTTGGACTAGACTACAGACTAGACTAGACTTTCTTCACTATAATTTACTTATAGTGAAATTTCTATTATGCATGTGCATTTATTTTGTATATTTTAGGTAGAACCTTAAGACAGACATCCAAGTTTGCAATATTGTTCAACACTACATGATTATAGTATGATGATGCTACCTTAAATGACATGGCAAATCCTGGGGTTTGTAGAAATCCTTCACTGGCATATCATTGGACGCATGGGACTTTTGGGACATTGGGTATGTGTTCAATATGGTAGGGAATTACAATAGCAAACCCAAGAACGATTCTTGTAGTATTGTTTAAAAAACTCAGGTCTTAAACTGAGTTTGTGTTTACAATATACATTTGTAATTAGCTCCACATAACCCAGACAGATGTATAGAAGCAACCACCTCATGATTTTGAATGCTACACTTACTGCTGATTACTCAATTTTAAAGCTGAGTCAATTATTCTATCCCACTTTTAAAAACTGCAAAACAAGCGCAGAATGTCAGGCAAAATTGTTTTGTCAGAGAGGAATATGTAAAAATGAAGTGGTGCAGTTGAGTTTTAACATGTGCAGTTTTGTAACTTTTTCTTCATTAAATAGTAATTCCCTCTCACTTACTGCAACAGCAAACCAAAGAAGGCTTCCGTCCTGCCATGCTACCACCATGTCCTAAAAGCTTCTTCTGCTGCTACTACAAAACTGCCTAATGCAGTGGTTCTCAATCTTTCTAATGCTGTGACCCCTTAAAACAGTTCCTCATGTTGTAGTGACCCCCAACCATAACATTATTTTCATTGCTACTCCAGAACTGTAATTTTGCTACTGTTATGAATTGAAATGTAAATATCTGATAAGCAGGATGTATTTCCATTCACTGGATGAAATTTGGCACAAATAACCAATATGCCCAAATCTGAATACTGGAGGGGTGGGGGGGGGGGGGTGATTTTGTAATGTGGAAGTTGTAGTTGCTGGATTTATAGTCCACCTACAATCAAAGAGCATTCTGGAATCCACTAATTATGGAATTGAACCAAACTAGGCACACAGAACTCCCATGACCAACAGAAAATACTGGAAGGGTTTGGTGGGCATTGACCTTGAGTTTTGGAGCTGTAGTTCACCTACATCCAGAGAGCACTGTGGACTCAAACAATGATGGATCTGGATCAAACTTGGTATGGATACCCAATATGCCCAAATGTGAACACTGGTGGAGCTTGGGGAAAATAGATCTTGACATTTGGGAGTTTTAGTTGCTGGGATTTATAGTTCATCTACAATCAAAGAGCATTGGACCAAACCTCCGACACAGAACCCCCATGACTAACAGAAAATACTGTGTTTTGTGATGATCATTGCGAACCCCTCTGACACCCCCTCGTGACCCCTCATGACCCCCCTCCAGTGAGAAACACTGGACTACTGATTAAATGTTTTACTTGCTTTCTAATATTATCATTTTTACGTGACACCCTCATTTTCACTTTGCCATCTCCCAATTTTTTTTCTAAGACTAAAGGTGCACCAAAAATGTAACTCTGCTATATTACATTTATTTTACTAGAGATTTTAGTTCAGAATAATCTGTTATGGTGATAGAACTCATCTTTTAGACTGGCCTAAAGCTACAATTTTGGATACAAAATCTTTTCAGTCTGAAGAAGGTCTTCTGTGATTTGGAATTTAAACACAAGGCTTTAGGAATACATGTGTGTGCTTTATATCTTGAATATCTGGGCTCAGTGCAGAAACAACCAATCAATCCTTTTTTTAAAGAGCTAAGTGGGAACAATAATTGTACCGCCATAAAACAAGAGCAAAACAGTCTTATATACTTTTGGCCTGACATTCAAATATTTTTAAGCTAAGCAAAAATATATGAGGATTTCAAAGCTACCCAGCATGTGTAGGAGGTACTTAATTTAGCTTTGATTATACCATACCCAGCAGATACATTTCAGTACTCAGCAGCATTCCTATATAACAACTTTCTTCACACCACATTTAGTCAGACTGTACTTAAAATGAAGGTCTGAGGATGGACCCTGTATCTCTTAATGGGAAACTTTAAAATAACGGTTAATAAGCAGAGATTCTGAACTTACATGGCATCCTGTAGAAGAAGCGTTCTCCTGCACCATCATTAGTTTGCAGGAATTTACTGTCCAAAGACCAGTCAATATGAGTGATAAAACTCGAAGACTTGTTACATTCTCCCGTTTTCTTATAACGTTGAGCAACCGCATAGATATCCACTGGACCATCATTGGAACCCACTGCAAGGTAGCAGCCATCTGGTGAAAATTTCATTTCATGAATTACTTCCTTCCGATCTTTGATATGAACTACCTCTGTCATATCTCTGCAAAAGCAGGGGTTGAAAATATTAGCAGGGGGGCCGTAAATGCAAAATGCCCGTCACCCTAACCCATGACAATTAAAAATTTCAGGATTTGCTTAAGAATAGTTTGCACTCTGCTTTATAGCTCTTACAGTTATTTGCAATCAAATTGACGACCTAGCTACGGTGATCCAGGCTACGGTCATCTCAAGACTGGACTACTGTACCGCCCTCTACATTGGCCTTCCTCTGTCAGTGATCAGGAAGCTCAAATTGGTACAAAATGCAGCTGCTCGGCTTCTTGCAGGAATTCTGATGAGATGCCACATAACCCCAATCTTACTACAGCTGCATTGGTTACCAATTGAGCACCGGATCACTTTCAAAGTGATGATACTCACCTTTAAGGCCTTGCATGGTCTGGGGCCGATGTTCCTGAGGGACCGCCTCACCCCCTACCAACCCCAGAGATCCCTCCGTTCTGAGGACCAAGATCTATTGGAAATTCCCAGTGTCAAGACCTTGCGTCTAACAGCAACCAGACGCAGAGCCTTTACAGCAGTGGCACCATCACTCTGGAATACTCTGCCACCTGATGTCCGTGCCTTGCGGGACTTATCAGCTTTCCACAGGGCATGTAAGACATATCTGTTTCGACAAGCCTTTGACTTTTGATATTGCTGTTTTAAATTGTTTTTAAATTGTGTTAGATTTTAGCCATTCTTGGAAGCCACTCCGAGCCCCAGGGGAGTGGCGGCATATAAGTTTGAATAATAAATAAATAAATAAATAAATTTATAGCAACCATAAGAATAAGTGGCCTCCAAGAAGTCATGGTTATTTGTGAGTTATGTTATCTCGTGATATGTCCAAAGTGTAATTATTTCAGTTTAGTCATCTTTGTTTCTCATGATAATCCAAGCCTGATTTGCTCAAGAACAAATTTATTTGTCTTTTTTTTGGTGGTCCCGGTATCTGTAATATTTTCCTGTGAAAAGCTTGTTTATAAAACCATTGTCCTCCCAACCCTGCTATATGCTTGTGAAAAGTGGACTATCTATTTTCATGTCACCAGCACCAACTTCAAAGTTATGTAAACCATTACTTTTGTTTTCTCAATATTCAGCTGTAAAATTGCTTTTGAAATCTGGTTCCTAGAAAGTTTTTTTAATAGGGAACTGAAATCAAAGGATAGCAATCCTATGACCTTGGGAGGATGTTCCACTGTCCAAAGGCAATTGGGAATTCCTCCTCAAACCTAGTGAGAAAGCTCTGTCCTGATCCAATGCCACATTTCTCTCTCCCTCACACATGGTGAAACATTACAAACATTTAAAGATGTCTGACTGGATTTTTAAAAATCAAAAACCTAAAATCTTGCAATGAGAACAAATAGTTAAAAAAATAAAATAAAATCCATTTTTGTTTTTATTCAGGCAGCAAGAACCCAGAGGGGCTCTGAATACATTGGAGGCTCTGCTATTGTGGACCTCTGTCCTTTCTCTTATGTGCTCTTCCTATGATATGCCCTGTCTATACAAACACACACACACACCCACACACACACACACATCTATGCAGCACAGTATGGTAAAGTCTTTTTATTTGGCTTTATCACTCCAATGCCTCCTGATGGCTCAGTGAAATCTGAATGAAAGCAGAAACAAATGTTCACTGAACTTATGTTGCCCTTTGTACCTAGACTACAACTGTATTCTAAAAGCTTTAACATCTGACTGAAAAATTACTAGCACTTGTCTGGAGCTGAATGAGTAAAATGGCGTTCAGACTCCTGTAGAGATAGAACAAATTTTCATCCATTTTCTGACTGGGGTACAAATAGAATCCCAGACCCCTTGAAAGACTAAGGAGGGAGGAAAGGTTTGTAAATGCTTCCATAAATCACAGGAACATTTTTGTTTGTTTGTTCCAAACACAACATACTGACAGTTTCTAAGAATTGCATACTAGTTTGAAAACTGAAGCTTTTTAGTCCCCCTTTTGGGGTGAGAAGGGCGGGGTAGAAATGGTGTGTAAATAAATTTTAGTCAATGCCAAATTCACAATATTTTTTATTCAGAAATCTGCATAGCTTCTTGATGGGAAAAAACAACAACTCCTCATCTTTACATTATTTTTTCACTAGAATTTTATGGAAAGTGCGGAAGATGGAAAAGAAGATTGCCTACTACATCTCTATAGACATATTGTGATGAAGTGTTCCTTATTGTAGCTACAGCCTTCGCTAGTTTGCATAGCAGGAAAATAAACTTAAGCTGACTGAAGCCACAGCCACAACCAGTTGTGTTGTGCAACGTTGCTGATCCTGTGCAATATTTTTCTTATGCAACACCATAGTTTTCTATATAATAAACAGCAAGTATAGATGTTGCACAACAACATTTTTATTGTGGTGCAACATTGCTGATTTTGCATACATTTGTTGAACAAAATTGCTGTTTTCTGCTGAAAAAATAGCCATGATGCACAACAAAAATGTAATTTCAGAAGTTTGCTGTGGCGTAGTGTTTCAAATGTTGAACTAGGATCATTACTATTTAGAATCAATTTGAAGGCACATAATAATAACAAACAAACAAAAACGTTTTTCTGTGCAATTTTTGACTAATGTGCACTTTGTATTTTGTTTCTGCCAAAATCCATGTGGAGAAAATGTGTTAGAAGAAAATATACTATTTACAATAAGACAAAAATTTGTTTTAGCTAGAAAACAGTTTTCTGTGCAAAAAAAAAACAAAAAAAAAAAACACCATGGTTTCTGCACAGAAAAATGATGTCGATTTGGGAAGATTGTGGCTCTGTTTTCCTTTTACTCAATAAGTTGTTTCAAGAAGCAAAGCATTTTTTATTCATTAACAATCTGAAAATTAACAAGTCCCTAACATAAAGGTGACCAATTCCTGGTTTTTATGCATATTCTTCACTGAACTTATATGAACTACCGTTTGAAACACAAAAGGCCTGTTTACTGTAACAATTTGAGTCAAATTAATAGCGTTGTCAAAGTTGTTCTGCGAGTCTGAATAAAGAAGCTGTGATTTAAGAGCCTCTTGGAAACTAGAATATAAAACCAGGATCTTATCATGGTAAACTGCAATTTACTAAGCTAGGATGTAAGTACCAAAACTGAAATCTGGAAGAGGGAACACATGAGCACACAACTCATTCTCAGCCCGATGTATCATCGTTTATTATTAGAATGTTATGTCTGAACTAGGCCAATGACACATTTCCAATATAGTTCAACGTTTGCTCTGTCAAAGTTAAAATTCACTGTTTTTTTTCCTCACCTTACTCTCAAAACAATGAAAGAGCCATCTTTCATTCCCAGCGCCAACTGTGATCCATCAGGGCTGAAAGATACACTCCGCACAGCTTCCTCCATATTGCAGCGAGCAATCAATGCATGGTCGGCAAGGCTCCATAAACTACACAAGAAAAATGGATTAAAGTACACTGCCTATCATTGAGTAGAATATGCAATTCATTCATTTTTTTTACCACAAAAAACATTATCAAAATTTTAGATGCAATTCCCACTCCTTATTCAAGTTCCAAGTTGAAACTTGAAACACTCCTCATTGTATTGACTTTGTACTTGAAAGTTTGACATTCACCTTTCTCATAAGCAGTTAAAATACCTAGCCGTTTACTACATAATACACCATAATTTTGTAGCTCTTGGCCCTTACACAGAAGTAGACATTTTTTCTCAAGGCTTTCATCAGGAAGCTGATTTTTCAGAGCCCCAACCTCTACTGCTCCTTCCTCAAATTCAGGAACAAGAAATAAAGTAAGGCAGGGAAAAGTCAGTATTGTTTATAACTCTGGCCCCTGAAGGGTCCAGTTATTTTGAAATAATAATAATAATAATAATAATAATAATAATAATAATACTTTATATCCCACCCTATCTCCCCATGGGGACCCAGGGCAGTTTACAACAAGCAGCAGCAAACATTCAATGCCCTAGGGTGCTAACAAAACAGAAACAACCAAAGCCATGCAAATGTCCAACATCCACATCAAAGTGATAAAAAGGCATCACCACAAATTAAACAATAACATAACAGAATTATGTTTTTAACCTAAACATGAAGGGGATAAAATTTAAGATTAAGGCTAATAAAGGTATAAAATTTAAAAGCCAACATAGCCAAAATAACTAGCCATTTCTTTTCCATAATGTCTGTATTATATATTCTATGCAGACTCCTCTCTATGTACTTGAGAGCATAAGATTGTTTTTCGTTTTGAAAGAGAGTAAGGAGGAGGATATTTTGATCTCTTCAGGGAGGGAGTTCCAGAGGCGGGGGGTCACCACAGAGAAGGCCTCCCCGCTCGTTCCCTCTAGCCATGCTTCAGACGAGGGTTGGACCGAGAGCAGGGACTCATCTGCTGATCGTAGTGCCCAGGCAGGTTTGTATGTAGAGATGTGATTAGCCAAATAGTCTGGGCCTAAACCATATTTGGTATAACTAATATGGTGATTGATTGGCAAAACGTGTCTCCCCTGGCCTTACATAACTCTGCTCCCTAAGTGGTTAAATCAACCTTTTGTTTACTGGATGCAGCTTAGTTCACATTTATTTATTTACTTCACTTGTATGCCGCTTTTGTCACCCTAGCAGGGGATTCAAAGCGGTTCCCAACACAATTATGGCAAAGTTCAGTGCCTCACATAAAGAAACATATCATAACAATAATAACATACAATTATCAATGAAATCATAAAACATGGCATCATTTAATATTGGAATTAAAAACATATCAATATAAACAATTAAAATCACACAATCCATGACTGGATAATGCCATGGAGTGGCATCACCACAATATATTTGCCATATTCCAGAGGCCAAAAGTAACCCCTTACTTCATCTTGCAGAACCCTATGGTCTGTTGTCCTTAGGTCTCAACAGGCACTCTGGAGTAGGAGCTATGCCCAATATCTATAGTATGTTGTGGAAGTATTTATCTCCTTTGACTTTTACCTATTTTATTATGGTACTACACACTCTAAAGGTATTTTTAATTGTGGCACAAAAGGTTAAGTAAACAAGCTGAAACTCTTCAACTGCATAAGTAATCCCCTCTTGGCAATAATACACCAAAGTAAATTTCTGATACAACCTACTATCTCCATGACTCATAAAGGTACTTGAACAGAATTAATCTGAATACATTTCCATTGTTATATGATCTCAGATGAAGTACACCAGTTTCTGGAAGACCTCTGTTTGTTGAAGAGCACATTAACCACAAGGAAACCCATCTGCCCACCACCAGTTCTGAAGATTTTCTCCTTATGACATGCAAAAAAGATATAACACCTTGATGCCTAGCAGTTGCACAATTTGAGCTGGTTAAGCTATTATCAGAGGTTGTCCTGGAAAACCTTAGGATGGTGGTTTGAGGAATTTCAATATCCTATTGAGACTACTTAGTGACCTTATGGATATTGTGAGAACTATGAAGCTGTCTCCACATATCACTGATTTTGACACTGATCATTTCATTAGTGCACATAACTTTGTGGAAGGATGGGATAAACTCAATGCGCAAACAAACTGTTGAAAATCTGAGTGAGTTCTGCTCAAATCTTTTGAAATACTTAGTAAGAAATGTACTTTTGAGAAAGGTCTCTTCATTTGCCCTTCAAAATTCTGCTATTCATTCATTTGGAAAGGCTGGCTTCTATTAAATCGAACCAGTCCAAATAATCCTGTCTTGGCAGCATTACAATTTATTCTATTAGATACCTTGCTACAGAGTTCAGTTAATGAAAGTTTATATTAAATATTGCATCCCACCAGAGGGGTTTATTAGCAACTAAATCAGCAAAGAAAGAGTTCAGATACTGGAAGTTTTACTGTTGCTTCAGTACCTTCGACACACATATCTTGCGGAGAAAAAAATGATACAGATCTAAAGTAATGTCCATTGCTACCTCGGATATTGTGACAAGACTGAATCTGCCTCTAGAGTGAAAGCGTTTGCATCTATAGTTCTGAATATAAAAATGTAAAAGTAGACACATGGTTTCTAACACTATACCATTTTTCTTACTGTATTATTATAATTAACTTTATTTACATACATCTTCCTTTGTCCTAAAACTCATTCTTCCTCTCTTTCGCATGTCTGTCTTTATATTGTACGGCTGGGAATACGACTTGGTCACTGTTAGTTCTATATTTTATACTGTGCCTTGCTGTGTGTTCTTTTGAACCCTAAATACAATCAATAATGGTTTAGTATATTGTCGAAGGCTTTCATGGCCAGAATCACTGGGTTGCTGTGAGTTTTCCAGGCTGTATGGCTATGTTCCAGAAGCATTCTCTCCTGCTGTTTCACCCAGATCTATGGCAGACATCCTCAGAGGTTGTGAGGTCTGTTGGAAACTAGGCAAGTGAGGTTTATATATCTGTGGAATGTCCAGGGTGGGAGAAAGAACGCTTGTCTGCTTGAGGCAGGTATGAATGTTGAAATTTGCCACCTTGATTAGCATTTAATGGCCTTGCTGCTTCAAGGTCTAGCTGCTTTCTGCCTGGGAAAATCCTTTGTTGGGAGGTGATTAGCTGGCCCTTGTTTGGAATCTTGTTTCTTGTCTGGAATCCCCCAGTTTTGGAGTGTTGTTCTTTACTTACTGTTTTGATTTTAGGGGTTTTTAAATACCGGTAGCCAGATTTTATTCATTTTCATGGTTTCCTCCTTTAATGTGGATAATTTCAATGGACAGGAGGAAACCATGAAAATGAACAAAATCTGGCTACCAGTTTTAAAAAATCAAAAATCAGGACAGTAAATAAAGAGAAACACTCAGCAAACTGGGGAATTCCAGACAAGAAACAATCAGGAACAGCTAATCACCTCCCAACAAAGGATTCCCCCAGGCAGTAAGCAGCTAGACCTTGAAGCTGCAAGGCTATTAAATGCTAATCATGGTGGCCAATTGTAATATTCACACCTATCTCAACAGACAAGAGTTCTTTCTCCCACCCTGGAGATTCCACAGATATATACACCCCACTTGTCTAGTTTCCAACAGACCTCACAACCTCTGAGGATGCCTGCCATAGATGCAGGCAAAACATCAGGAGAGAATGCTTCTGGAACATGTCCATACAGCCTAGAAAACTCACAGCTACCCACTAGTGGTTTGCTACTAAGAAGACCTGCTCCTGCACTAAGACAGTGAAGTATAAATGCTAATATAAAGAATCTGACCTCTGATTACATTAGGTTAGATGGATGTGGGGTGTTTTTTTTAACATAATTGCTTTGGATTTGATTGATCAGCAATGATTTGATGCTTAAGCCATTACAAATTCCTGAAAAGCATGACAGCTGCCCCAAATGGACAGGATGGAAACTCATGGATATTCTTAATGCCCTTGCCTTACCGTACAGATCGATCATCGCTGCCAGTAACGACCAATGGCTTCTTGGGATGAACCGCCAGAGCCCACAGCTCTCCTTCACAGTGACCTTGCATTATGAGCACGGGCTTATCTCTTTCTCTCACAATCACCTCAAAGATTTCACTGTCCTGTGTCCCTGCTAAAAGCCGGTCTGCTTTCCAGCATACACTTCGGATAGACAATCCTGAGAAAGCACAGAACAATTTTAGAACATCAATGAGTAATGCTTATTCTATTTACAGAATACACTATCTGGTGAAAGATATGCATTTTGAACTCGAATTGTTTTCAAATGCAATAGAACAATAAATTCTCAGATTTGGGGTGCACCTACACTGCAGAATTAAAGCAGTTTGACACCACTTTAACTGCTATGGATCTGTGCTATGGAATCCTAGGAGTTGTAGTTTGGTGAGGCATCAGCACACTTTGGCAGAAAAGTTAAAGTTCTTGTAAAACAATAACATTGGGGTTCGCAGTTTCTTCCTCTGAAATATAGCCTACAGTGTTCATTGGTGGTCTCCCATCCAAGTGTTAACCAAAGCTAGCCTTCTATTTACGACATACTGTTTCTGTTCTTCAGTTTTCTGTGTTACCGATCTTGGCTATATTAGCAAAATGCATACGGATGAGTTAATTCCGAGAACCGTTAATTCTCACTGCTGGAAGGCTTGCAATCTGTTTCATTACTCCACCTCTTTTCTACTGTGCAATAAACAGATGTGCCATATGTATTGTTGAAGACTTTCATGGCCGGAATCACTGGGTTGTTGTAGTTTTTTCGGGCTGTATGGTCATGTTCCAGAAGCATTCTCTCCTGACATTTTGCCTGCATCTATGGCAGGCATCCTCAAAGATTGTGAGGCTGCCAGCCATCGATGCAGGCGAAACGTCAGGAGAGAATGCTTCTAGAACATGACCATATAGCCCCAAAAACCTACAACAACCCAGATGTGCCATAGTTACAAAACATTGTATTCTACTCATACAATGTTTACCAAAATCACAGTTTTCATGTTTTCCAGAGAATTATTTCACAACATGTTGAGATTTCAGTCTGGATTCAAACAGAATCATAGAATAATAGAGTTGGAAGAGACCACATGAGCCATCCAGTCCAACCCCCTGACATGCAGGAAAAGCACGATCAAAGTATCCATAACAGATAGCCATCCAGTCTCTGTTTAAAAGCTTCCAAGGAAGGAGCTTCCACCACACTCCCAGGCAGTATGTTCTACTGTTGAACAGCTCCTGCGGTCAGGAGGTTCTTCCTAATGTTCAGGTGGAACATTACTCCGAATCCTAGTTTCCAGGGCAGCAGAAAACAAGCCTGCTCCCTTTTCTTTATGGCATCCTTGAATTTTGGTTGCAATAGCCCAGTATATCTAATCCAATATACTATTTCTTTCAGCAGGCAGTGAGAAGGCTCCAAGAAGCCCATAAGCAAGACATCGAGACCATTAATTTGTTTCATTGTTCAAGCATGTAGACATCTGTTTAAGCAAGCCATATTTAAGTGTTCAGTGTATTCCAAATAGAGCTTTACTCCCTCTAGAGGAGTCAGTTTGCAGATTAGGAGTGCTCCTGGATCCTAGTATACTCTTAGAAGTCCAAGTCTTAAAAATGACATGGAGTATGTACATCCCGGCATTCCAATTCTCCATTTTCTTATGAGATCTGACCTGGTCCTTCCTACATATGCGTTCATACTGCTAGTGTTAAACAATTAGGATTTGTAGAGTACTCAGTGACTTTAACTCAGCAGTTCTCAACCTGAGGGCTCGAGAACAGTACATGTGAAAAAGATCTTGAGTCCTTGTGGACAACATGAGCCAACTATGTCATGCGGTGGCAAAAAAGCCAATGGGATTTAGGCCTGAACAAATATAGTGTTTAGATCCAGGGAAGTCATGCTACCCATGCTCTATTCTGCCTTGGTCAGACCACACCTGGAATATTGTGTTCAGTTCTGGGCTCCACAATTGAAGAGAGATAGTGACAAGCTAGAATGTGTCCGGGGAAAGTGACTAAAATGATCAAGGGTCTGGAGAACAAGCCCTATGTGGAGTGGCTTAAAGAGCTGGGCATGTTTAGCTGCAGAAGAGAAGGCTGAGAGGAGATATGATAGCCATGTATAAATATGTGAGAGGAAGTCACAAGGAGGAGGGAGCAAGCTTGTTTTCTGCTCCCCTGTAGACTAGGACACGGAACAATGGCTTCAAACTACAAGAAAAGGAGATTCCATCTGAACATGAGGAAGAACTTCCTGACTGTGAGAACTGTTCAGCAGTGTGGTGGAGGCTCCTTCATTGGAGGCTCCACCACCAAAGGTACCCAGGATGTGAGAACTGTGAGATGCTGGTTGCAGAAACAGGGTTTCGACTTTTTCCATGATGGCTTCAGAACACTTGTTCATCGTTGGCAGAAATGTATCCAATTGCCTGGTGCTTATGTGGAAAAGTGAATAGTGGTAGTTAAAGAGCACATTCTAAGGATTATTTCTGCATTTGATTTATTAAAATATTCCCATCCAAATGCAAGTAACGAAGGTGGAGGCGTTACTTTTCATTCAACCCTTGTAGGTGATGACCTGCACCTTGAATTGGGACTGGAAGCTTACCGGCAGCCAGTGGAGCTGTTTGGAAGAGAAGGTGAAAGACCTTGTAAAAATATAACTGAAATGATTCCATAGCATTGAGCTATGGGAGTTAAAGAGGTGCCAAACTGTATTCATTCTACAGTACAGATGCACCTTTACATTGGCTTGCTATCTGTTTCTGGAAAACAGGATGACCGGCTCTCACTGTTGAAGGCTACGTGCATAAGCACAGGGCTGTGGGTAGGGATTCCCTCCTCCCTGACGGCAATCAATCTCCCCAGGGATATAAAAAGATGAAAAACCAAGTCTGCAGATTCCCTGCAAATGGAAGCCAGTCTTAATTAGCCCATTAGAATCAATGTTTTAAAAGGCTACTTCCCTGCAGTTTCTTTGAAAGTGTATGCTTTCGTCCAAGGGTTCTCTAGGCAGTCAGTGACTCACAAATGGCACTAATTTGATGATCCCCTAATGGGAAATTTCTTTCTTAAGCAACAAGAAGTAACCCTATTCAAGAACGATATGCAATTTAGACACCCTGAAGGCAGATAACGGATGTGTCCTCACCAATAATCCATCAGAAGCACATGGCATTTATAAATAAATGATGGCGCCCTATTGCTGCTTATTATTCGGAAGAAAGGATTATGCTCTTCCACACATTGTAATGGTTTTCTCTTGTTCTTCTGAATATTCCAAAATGCAGGCAAGCTAGAACAACTGCAGCACAACCCAAGGTGATCTATGAATTTGTCTGAATATGCCTTCTCTTGAAACCAGCTCTGCAATTAGCCAGCCAACATAAACACACACATGGGCATGAATATACCCTAGCTTTTGGTTGAATGTCTATTGTCCTGTTCTTAAGAATTAAATTTAATACACTTGTTTTTCTCACCTGACATTAATTATGACAAGCTTCAAGCTAGATTGGCCAAGATAAAGCAATTTGCTTTCCAGATTTCCTAAGGACAGTGGTTATCAACCTGTGGGTCCCCAGGTGTATTGGCCTTCATTCCAGAAATCCTAACAGCTGGTAAACTGGCTAGGATTTCTGGAAATTGTAGGCTAAAACTGTGATCGGAGGTGACCTCCCCCCCCTGCCCCCGCAGGACTCTGTAAAAAGATAGGTCAAAATCAGGGAATTCATAGTTTTGCTAAGGACACCAGGCTGGAATGATCTCATAATCCCCTATCTCTCACCCATGTGGCTTTTTCCATGGCAACACCCCTGTAATCCAAACTAGCATCTGACCAATTTGGCTATTATTTATTAATTGGGTTCCTTTTTTTATGAATGAAACTCCTGTTTTATGAATGGACTCTGGCTACTCAGTGCTCCTAGGGCCTTCTATACACCCCCATGAACTCTTATGAACTCTTATGGGGTTTCCATGAACTTTCATGAATGTTATAGGAACTTTTATAAACTCTTGCCAAACTTTATGAACTTTTATGGACTTTGGGGGGCTAATGTGACTTCCCCTTAGACTCTGCATGATTCCCCCTCTTCCTATGAACTCCGTGTATGTTCCCCTGCCCCATTCCTTATTTCCTATATGTATGTATGCCTATATGAAAAATATGAATGAAAGCAGCTTGTTTCATAAATGCCAGCAACTCACTTTCTGAGCCAATAATTCCCTAACAAAAAATTTCACCAAGCCCATTTGCATGGACATAAGTAAATGGCTCTTATCAGACCGGACCTCGGAGGGCTGAAAGCCAGGCCATCTGGAATGATAAGGTCTATGGGCATTTTGGATCAGCCCAACATAAAGGATGTATCTCCATCTGCGAGGAACCGGAGATTTGTCACCACCTCCCTGCTGTGCCATATCTTAATCTTCATTAATGAATTCCATATCGCAGGACAGTATGACAAAAGGACCTAGCGTCTAAGGGCTAGACAAGAATGTTAATTCAGAGAATCAGACAATGAGCTAGGCCAGGCTTGAGAGCCAAAAAGCTATCGCCCAGCCATTTGGCAAACACCAGCCATTCTTAATCCAGTCAACTAGACATTTCTTCATTGTTTCCTTGTTGCCTCCCTCCCTTCCACCTCATTGGATGAGAGACCAAAAGCAAGGCCAGAGCCTTCATTGGATCTCCTGCGGGCTTGCTGATGTCACAGCCAATCATAACAAAGCCAGCTCAGGGGCTGGGGTGGGCATGGGAACTTTTGAATCTGAAGGCTATATATTTTGTACTTCTCTGCCCAGTGGGCATGTTGATTTTGTTGGCAGGCTCCTGCAATCGTCATCCTTTCCAGCTGGAATGAAATAAAACCTCGGTGGCTTTCTCTTTAACTTGGTGAGATTTATTCTGAAATACTGGCTTCTTTTCTCACCAGGCAACCCACAATGGCTTGGATCTCTCTATTCACAGCCACTCTAAATCGCTTGACAACAAAACAACTGGGGACACACAGGTTGAGAACCACTGCCTTAGATGAAAAGACTGGCTTTTAGAAACTGGAGCCCCCGGTGATACAGTGGCTTAAACCTCTGAGCTGCCGAACTTGCTGACTGATAGGTCACAGGTTCAAATCCAGGCAGCAGGGTGAGCTCTTGCAGTTAGCCCCAGCTTCTGCCAACCTAGCAGTTCAAAAACATGCAAATGTGAGTAGATCAATAGATACCGCTCCAGTGGGAAGGTAACAATGCTCCATGCAGTCATGCCTTGGAAGTATCTACGGAAAATGCCAACTTGGAAACGGAGATGAGAACTAACCCCCAGAGTCAGACATGACTGGACTAATGTCAGGGGAAAACCTTTAACTTTACCTAAAAAATGACATCTTCTCAGTTACTTTCCTTGCTTTTAGTCATGCATTTATCTATCCTTATTTAGTCATTGAAATTCAGAAATAAACGTCACATTACCTTTGTATCCTTGCTCAGTTTCCCTGAGATCAATTTTAGTGATTGACTTGAAATCCACATCCCACAGCCGGATACAGCCATCTCTCCCACCCGTGGCAAAGCCTTCCTCACAAGCGTACATGCTAAAAATCCCAGCCTGTGAATTAATAACAAAGCACACATCTTCATTATAAAACATTTTAAAGCACAAATCCATTTGCAGTGTGATAAATTTTACTTTTTTCCTAGGGAAATTCCAAACACGGATGATTTCATGCTTCTGTGGTGTATCAGCTTTCAGAAGCAGAGCATTTCCAACAGTGACAGGTTTGAGAGCCTTTTATATTTGCTTTTTTGCAGAAAAGTACCATATGAATATTTAAATAAATAAACAAATGTGTGATCCACAGGCCAAACACAAATCACTGCCAGCAGTGTATTGTGGCTTGCCAAAGGACACCAGGCAGGCAGCAAAAACAGGCATGTCAACCATATTAGCCTGCTGTGTTCAGCTCTTTGAGAACATTTAACTGGTGCTAGAATCTGCTCAATCGTTTTCCAGACCTGATGCTAAAGCACTTGGAAAGGGTCTTCAACCAACCCAAGCTCCTTGGTCATTCTGTCTGATGCATATATTTGTATGTTATCCTGTTTGTCACTTGTATCAGTGATGGACTGGCCAGGATGTCAGCTTGCCTCATGGCAAGTGGGGTCCCTTAAACAAACATGTTAAAAATGTCAATAATCTTTAAGTAGCTTAACAGATGTTCCAATATTATTATTGCATCCAACTAAAATATACACTGTATTACTATTTTAATAAGCAAAAAATAATAAAATTATTTTGAGAATACTTTCTATTTTAAAGTATACAAAATAACTCTGAAAAAAATCATTCTGATTTGGGTTATGCGAGGCCAACACATACATTATATAGGCTTGGATCTTTTCTATTTCTTATAAAAAATGAATGATGACCTTATAGTTACTGGTGGATCCCCTTTATCTCCCGGAAACCAATATTTTGAGACCCAGAGCGCTTCAATAGTCCTCTATGCTTTACATCCATAGGGTGACCATGGTGCATTCCAGCTTGTCAATCTCTCTCTTGAATTGTGGTGCCCAGAATTGGACACAATATTCCAGGTGTGGTCTAACCAAAGTGGAATAGAGGGGTAGCATTACTTCCCTAGATCTAGACACTATGCTCCTATTGATGCAGGCCAAAATCCCATTGGCTTTTTTTGCTGCCACATCACATTGTTGGCTCATGTTTAACTTGTTGTCCACAAGGACTCTAAGATCTTTTTCAAACGTACTGCTCTCGAGCCAGGCGTCCCCCATTCTGTATCTTTGCATTTCATTTTTCCTGCCAAAGTGGAGTATCTTGCATTTGTCCCTGTTGAACTTCATTTTGTTAGTTTTGGCCCATCTCTCTAATCTGCCAAGATCGTCTTGAATCCTGCTCCTGTCTTCTGGAGTATTGGCTCTCCCTCCCAATTTGGTGTCGTCTGCAAACTTGATGATCCTGCCTTCTAGCCCTTCATCTAAGTCATTAATAAAGATGTTGAACAGGACCAAGCCCAGGACGGAACCCTGCGGCACTCTGCTCGTCACTTCTTTCCAGGATGAAAAGGAAGCATTGGTGAGCTCCCTCTGGGTTCGTCCATTTAACCAATTACAGATCCACCTCACCATAGTTTTGCCTATCCCACATTGTACATAAAAACAATTTAACTCACTAAGAATGAATCAAGTGAATACAAACTCATCAGTAGCATTTTTAAATGCATATCTTGTTTTCATAATGTAGCACCAAAAAGGACACTTACACCATGGGCGCCTTGAATTGTTCGTACTAAGGTGAGTCCTTTCCAGACATAGATGTCCCCATTTAAAGCACCAGAGTAAGTAACGTCATCTTTTGCACAGGACAAACAGAGGATCGTTTGCAGGTCTCCTGTTTTCCCAAATATTCCCCTCTTGGCAGTCAAGGCATTTCCACACAATGTCCAAAACTAGAAAACAAAATGGCAAATCAGTGTCTTTCCTCATTGCAGTACTGATGATTTAAAGCAGAGATGGACAAAAGTCAGCTTGCAGGCTGTAGACATTCCCTTTGCGCCTCCCAGGCAGCACAGCGGAGGTCACATTAAGGATGTGTGTCCTTTACCACTCTCTGGGAATCTAGACCAGCGTTTCTCAACCTGGGGGTCGGGACCCCTGAGGGGGTCATGAGGGGGTGTCAAAGGGGTCACCAAAGACCATCAGAAAACACAGTATTTTCTGATGGTCATGGGGGTTCTGTGTGGAAAATTTGGCCCAATTCTATTGTTGGTGGGGTTCAGAATGGTCTTTGTAACTTTAAATCCCAGCAACTACAACTCCCAAATGTCAAGGTCTATTTTTCTCAAACTCCACCAGTGTTCACATTTGGGCATATTGAGTATTTGTGCCAAGTTTGGTCCAGATCCATCATTGTTTGAGTCCACAGTGCTCTTTGGATGTAGGTGAACTACAATTCCAAAACTCAAGGTCAATGCCCACCAAGCCCTTCCAGTATTTTATGTTGGTCATGTTCTGTGTGCCAAGTTTGGTTCAATTCCATTGTTGGTGGAGTTCAGAATGCTTTTTGTTCTTAGGTGAACTATAAATCCCAGCAACTACAACTCCCAAATGACAAAAACAATCCCCCAACCCCACCAGTATTCAAATTTGGGCATATCTGGTATTTAGGCCAAATTTGGTCCAGTGAATGAAAATACATCCTGCATCTCAGATATTTACATTACAATTCATAACAGTAGCAAAATTACAGTTATGAGGTAGCAACGAAAATAATGTTATGGTTGGGGATCAGCACAACATGAGGAACTGTATTAAGGGGTTGTGGCATTAGGAAAGTTGAGAAACACTGATCTAGACGCTCCCAACCATCTTACAGTTGCCCACCCCAGTTTAAGGCCATCTGAAAGGTCAAATGAAACTAGCAACAGGGTCTGGTTACTTCTACTTCCTCTATGTCAAGTGTAAATTGTATTTGATCATTTCTTTTGGTTGTTTATGACATACCTGTCAACAAACTATCAAGGTATTTATGTAGCTTACAAGATCAAAATACAGAGCTGTAGTTAATAATAGGGATTTCAATAACACCTACATCCTTTAATAGCTAATACCATAATAGCTACAGATATTATTTGAAGGCTTAGTAGATACATTTATAGAGTAGAATAAATATTGTAAAAAATATGTAATTAAAAGCCCCATCTAAATGAGCTAAATGAGGCAGGGCAGGGGTGAATGGACTCTGTGGCATCTACATGATGGATGAGCCCTGCAAGGGGAGAAGGGCGGGGTAGAAATGCATGAAATACATAAATAAATATATGTACCATATTTATATACTGCCCCTCTCAGCCCAGAGGCGACTCGGAGCAGTTTACAATTGGCAACAATTCGATGCCTCAACAATCATAACAATTAAAGAGTAAAATAATAATAAAATACTATTAAAAACATGAACATACAATATAAAATATAAAACCCTACAAAGCCTTAAAACATTGTCGTGAGGGTCTTTGCTCTAAGACCCACCAAGGCCACTCAATGCAGCCTTATTCTGTATTTTTAAAAGCCAGAGGGTACTCCAGAGCTTCCCTGAAACTTAGGAGTTCACCCACACGTTGTGGTAGTGTAAATAACTACCACAGTTTGCCCATGCCTGCTATAATACATTAAAATACAATGGAATATCATATCAGATTTCATTGTAGTGGCCCAAGTTAAAACTCCTATAAAAAACCCCACCGGTAATATATTATTTAGGTTTCCCTTTAGTGCTACTGTCGGAAAGGTTGGACTAAAGACCTGTAAAACAATATGTACACTGAAAAACATTGATCACAATAGAAACGTTTCCATAAGCTCCAACCTGTCTCATTTAGAAGGGAGAGTCAGTGCTGTTTGTTTTGATTTTTTAGCAAATCCATGTTTGCTTCCTATTTTTTTTCCCTTTGTCAATTTTGGGATGCTTTAAAACATTCATTTTTTTAGTTGATAAAGTTTTCATTCTTCAAGTGTTAGCTCTCTTTTCTGAGATAGAAGTTAAATGTGGCCAGGCTTTAGCACAGCTGGTAAATCACTAGCAATGATAAGATCTACCAACCGAAAAGTTGCCAGTTTGAAACCCCAGTTCAGTGTGAGCTTCTGCCTGTCAGCCCAGTTTACTGTTGACCTAAGCAGTTTGAAACCAGATTGAGCTGTAAGAAGAGAAAATAGGTACGGCTAAAACAAGTGGGGGAGGTATTTTACAACACCATAAAGAAAAAGATCAGAAAATGGCTGGCGACCAAAAGGAAGGAGGAATTCCTGATGGCTCTTCATTATAGAGGATGGAGAGACAGCACCCCCCTGTTGGATTCAAGCACAACCCCCAAGGTGTCAAAAAGCTGGCCATCGACACAACATGCCTCCTTTCTGTTCTCTCTGTCTCTGTGCTGTCTGTCCAAAACGGCATTGAATGTTTACTGTGTATGTGTACTGTGATCCGCCCTGAGTCCCCTTGGGAAGATAGGGCAGAATATAAATATAAAGTGTTGTTATGATTAAAAGTGGGTAGAAGTTGAATCTTGAGCCTAGAAGTCATGAATATAAATGCATGCACATGAACCCCATGTAGAGCAAAGCCTGTTATTTCCAGTGTTGCAGATGGTGAGAATAATTTCAAATATTACGAGGCAATTATGCTTTTAGGGAATATTTTAAACAAAAAGGATAATTTGTCCAGACTGTTTGTATTTTACATATTTGAATTTATATTTAAAACAGCTTCAAAGCACATCACTAAACCTTTGTTTAAGGCTGCAAAAACATGCCCCAGGCTTGTATAGTTATCACTGGGAAATGGGACGTTAGTTCAAACAATGTTTTATTTAAATGAGCCAGGATCAAGTGGTAGCTTCTGGTCTTGCCTTATTAGGATAAATTACTGGTATCCTTTTTCTCAGTTTAAACCAAACAAGCCATTGCAGCTAGCTTGTAGAAATGGGTGTTTCTGATCTCCTCTTGGTAGCTGTGTCACAACTTACCAATAGACTAGCACTTTGGGTTGGAAATCACTTGCTCGTGCACACGTTTTTTTCTTTGGCCTAATCTATGCTTGCTGATTAATTCAGGGTCAATCTACAAGGGTTGAATGAAAAGTAATGCCTCCACCTGTGTTACTTGGGTTTAGATGGGAATATTTTAATAAATCAAACGCAGAAATAATCCTTAGAATGTGCTCTTTAACTACCACTATTGGAGCCCCCAATGGCACAGTGGGTTAAACCCCTGTGCCGGCAGGACTGAAGACCGACAGGTCGCAGGTTCGAATCCGGGGAGAGGTGAATGAGCTCCCTCTATCAGCTCCAGCTCCTCATGCGGGGACATGAGAGAAGCCTCCCACAAGGATGATAAAACATCAAATCATCCGGGCGTCCCCTGGGCAACATCCTTGCTGACGGCCAATTCTCTCACACCAGAAGCGACTTGCAGTTTCTCAGGTCACTCCTGACACACACACACACACAAAACTACCACTATTCATATTTCCACATAATCACCAGACAATTGAATACATTTCTGCCAACGAAGAACTGCATAATGTTTTATGGCTCTGTTTGACAGATTGTATGGTTTTTAATGATTTTAATTTATAACTACTGGTGTATGTTATTATTTTAGTTGTAATGTATTGTTTTATATGATTGTGAGGCACTGAATCTTTGCCATTTATTATGTTGGAAACCTCTTTAAGTATCCCTAGGAGTTGAGAAAAGTGATATAGAAATACAATTAAAAAACCAAAACAAATAAATACATAATCCCCAGCTCTTGTGCACAACCTGCACTGGTGAGATGAGATTTTCCCAGACATTAGTATCAAAAAATGAAGGCTATTTTTTTTAAAAAAAAGATAAGCACTTCCAACCACAGGCCATTTATCATGCACCAAACTGTTTCACTGATTGCCTTCCAGTAATATTCCTGCATAATTGGGGAAAAATATTTTTGGCTTTAATGTCTGTTTATTTACAGCGTTTGGCTTGAATGATTACCGTTTGGCTTAACTGGGTGCGCCAAGTCCTCCAAATAACAGGTGTTCCATTTATTGCACGACAGTAAGCATCTCTTCACCAAAACCTTGCCTCTATTATGATCCCAGTTCCAGATTAGAGCTGTTAAAGATCTTGGCACAAAAATGATCCTGGCATTTATACCCACGGGAATAGACAATCTGGTCCTGATTGCCAGGACCAAACTATTCTTCTACAAGGACCTCATCACACTAGAGAATGAATCCACTTTAAATCCAGTTTCTGCCTCCTGCAGAATTCTGGGGTTTGTAGTTTAGTGAGAATGTTAAAGGCTCCTCCCTAAACTACAAAGCCCAGAATTCTGCAGTCAGCAGAAACCAAATTTAAAGTGAATTCATTCTCTAGTGCAGTGGTTCTCAACCTTCCTAATGCCACGACCCCTTAATACGCTTCCTCATGTTATGGTGACCCCCAACCATAAAATTAGTTTCATTGCTACTTCATAACTGTCATTTTGCTGCTATTATGAATAGTAATGTAAATATCTGATATGCAGAATGTATCTTCATTCACTGGACCAAATTTGGCACAAAGATCCAATACACCCAAATTTAAATACTGGTGGAATTGGGGGAGGGTATTGATTTTGTCCTGTGGGAGTTGTAGTTGCTGGGATTTATAGTTAATCTACAATTAAAGAGCATTTTGAACTCCACCAACAATGGAATTGAATCAAACGTGGCACACAGAACTCCCACGACCAACAGAAAATACTGGAAGGGTTTGGTGGGCATTGACCTTGAGTTTTGGGAGTTGTAGTTCAGCTACATCCAGAGAGCACTGTGGACTCAAACAATGATGAATCTGGACCAAACCTGGCACAAATTCTCAATATGCCCAGATGTAAACACTAGTGGGGTTTGGGGAAAATAGACCTTGACATTTGGGAGTTGTAGTTGCTGGGATTTATAGTTCACCTACAATCAAAGAGCATTCTGAACCCTGCTAACGATTGAATTGGGCCAAACTTCCCACACAGAACCTCCATGATCAACAGAAAATACTGTGTTTTCTTGTGGTCTTTGGTGACCCCTGTGACACCCCCTCACGACCCCTCCAGGTGTCCCGACCCCCAGGTTGAGAAACACTGCTCTAGTGTGATGAGGTCCTATGTCTAGTAAGACTATAGAGCTTCGGTTTTAAAACAAAACAAACATGTTGCATTAGGTATTACTGTACTAATGTATGGCAATGTATATATATTTGTTAAAGGAAAAGAACTATAATAAAAATTGACCAGTGATTACTAAAGAGTTTTTTTAAATCACAAGACTGTTTATATTGCTAATTCAGGTGATTACTCTAAATCATTTCACCTAAGCCATTTGCTGGAAAGCAATATATTTAAATTACACCCTGCATCCTTTCTGCTCATCTCAATAAAAGCTCCCTGGGTGCAATCACTTCATATGGATGGTATGGGGAGTTTTCCACACTATCTTGAATTGTCATCATAACATTCACATTTTTTATAAAGAGCGTCATTCATTGGCAATGCAAAACATCAAAACCAATTTACCTTGATATGCTTCACACCACAGCTAGCCACTCTGTTGGGTTGATATGGATCCCAGGAAATATCAAAAATCTGACAAAAAATAATCAAAACTGATACACTAAATTAGAAACCACATATGTCAAATTTCAAAACTGTCTGATGTTTAATAAGCATTTCTGTAGTTTTGAATACATCCTACTGTTATTAAGAATATAATATGCATATAAATATAGAAAACTTTCTAAACAGTGGATGAAAAACACATTTGGAAATCGCAATGATAACTTTACAAAACATGTAAGGCATTCCCTTTCTGTTGCATTGAATACGTCCATGTTTCTCACTAAGATGGATTTGTATGTCAAAATTCACAAATACTGGAAAAAGGACAGAACAACCCCCCTAGCAGCAGGACTGGGATCCATGGTTTCATTTAACCACATCCAGCAAAATAGTTCTTTCTAGACATTTTGGCGTCCTCCAGTGTAACTGCAAATCCATTTCCATAGGGTTTGATATTACCCAAATATTCTGTAAATGTAAATGAAGTCAAGGGAACCATCCTTGTGGATAAAGTCATACTGTATTGATAAACAGAGCTGGACATTGCAGAACACAAGGAATTGGATGAGCTTTTCAGGGCCCTTCCAGACAGACCTATATTCCAGGATATGGTCCCAGATTTTCTGCTTTAAACTGGCTTACATGAGTCCACACTAGCAGATAATCTGGGATAAACAGAAAACCTGGGATCACATCCTGGGATATCGTGCCGGTCTGGAAGGGCCCTCAGAAACCCAGAATATGTACTTTGATATTGGGTTGTTGTAGGTTTTTCCGGGCTATATGGCTATGTTCTAGAGGTATGGCCATATAGCCTGGAAAAACCTACAACCCAGTGATTCCGGCCATGAAAACCTTCGACAATACCTTGATATTCTTTGCGTTGTCATTGCTCTACTGTTTATGAATGTATTTTAATTTGATTTATGTTTAACTGTAATTGTATAATTGTTATTGTTTGTGCTGACATTGAATTTTGCCATCACCTATGTGGAAACCGATTTGAGTCCCCTTTGGGATGAGAAAATATACTGTAAATAAATAAATTGCTTATGCCCCACAAATGAGTAGAATATTAACATTTTACAGCTGAGCAAGCTTATCTTGATGGGCATTCTGTATCTCAGCTCCACACATCAGTACTCATTCCCTCCAGTTTAATTCAGTTCTGTGTCTCCAACAGACAATAATAATAATAACAATAATAATAATGAAAAGTAATAAAAATGGGGACATAATCTCAAAGAGAAGTGGAACATTGTGAGTTCACTTATGACTAACCAAAGCAGCATAGTTAGACATAAACAGTTGCCAGCTTTTCCTCTTCTCTGTCTCTCTGACTCACATAAAATGGAGATTACAAAGCACAGCTGTGAGACGAGTGAAAGGATGTCAGATGAATAGCAATGAAAGCAGCATCCTACCGAAAGATACATCCTGTCTAGATCTCACATCCAGATGCATAGCGACCAATAAATGTTGACTGCTGAAGCTGTATCGCGGCTGTGCAAACATCCAAAATCAGTATCCCACTCAAAGGGAACAGTGTTTCTGCTAGAATGAATCTTTATAGCTTGGTAAAGGCCAGCTTAGCAAATCAGTAACTGAAATAAATAACGGCAACAACTCATAAAGAGGTTACTATTAAGAAGCTACTATGTTTTTTTCAGATTTCTCTCTGCACACAAAGATGTAAAATGATGTTGTTTGGTTTATATGCCACAGTTGTGCAAGCACTGTGTAAGAAGTGTCTCACCAGAAGAAGAAACAGAATGAGAAAAAAGGTAGGCAAAATGACATTTTGTGATACGGAGAATGTTGACGCTACCTTAGATAGAAAAGATATACCATATTGCTGAGATGTAAGGCTTCATCTTTATGAAATTGTAATAATCTTCATGCAGAACACACAGTTCGCTAGCTTATCTGGCAGATGCTGTAGTAAGCGACCAAGAAAATTGCCATCTGGGTAAGAAGTCAGAGCTCTGTTGCAATCATGAGTTCAAAAGGTGTTGTGATCAAGAGTTGAAACCACCAATAAGTTCCAAACCACTGTATGTATATTCAAGTTGTCTGCCAACATATGATGATATCATGAATTTCACAGGGTATTCTTAGGTAAGAAATATTCAGAGGTGGTTTGGCTACTTCCTTTCTTTGAAATACAGCCCCAATATAAGCAGAACTGATCCTGCTTAGCTTCCAAAATCAGATAGGATTTGATGCCTTTAGCACAGTAGTTCCCACAACCTGTGGTCCATGGGCCACCAGTGGTCCCCAAGAACTAAAATATGGTTCACAGCCACACCGTTACTATGCCATTGCAACAAGAGCGACTGGTCTTGCAAAACCCACATATAGTGCCAAGGCAACACAGTTGTTGGGAGGGGAGAGGCTGGCTACCCACAAAAGGCGCAACAATAAGCCTCCTTGCCTCTCCTTTCTCCCCCTGAGCTGAGCCATTCCATGTGGTGTCTGGATGCGGGGGTGCCTTCGTGTCTTCGTTTTTAGGTCTGTTCCTGGGGTTTTTTGGGGTGCTGATACATAAAATTGCATTGGATAGACCACATCATCTCTAGATTATTAAATATGGTTTTCTGTGAGAGAGCAGATGTTGACTACTAGATGGCATATGTTCTGAATCAGAAACTGGAGCTGATGTGGTCTATCCAGTGCATTTTCCTGAATCAGCACCCCAAATAACCAAACCAAAATTAAAGTTGATCAAAAACTGATTCATAACCCTTATGGTACCAATGTTGGAGAGTGGCCCCTGGTCAAAGTTGTCCCTGGTCAAGTGGTCCTTAGTCAAATGGTCCCTGGCCAAAAAAAGGTTGGGAACCACTGTTTTAGCGTAGTGGATCAACAGAGCCCACACCACCAACAAGCTCCAAATTATTACCAAAAGTGTAAAATAAGCACAACGAAGAGGTCATACAGGGTTATCTAAACACCAAAAGACACATTGGCACTACTATTGTTAGGCCAAACTGAGTGCTAGCTCTCACAGCTACCTAGCTTTTTCATCATGATCAACATCATTACATGTGTCACTGATGTGTATTTTGGATTTTATTTAAAGATCAACATGGCTGAGAGTCCACAAAGTGTAGTGGTTATAGTATTTGATTATGACTTTGGAGATGAGGATTCGAATCCCCTCTCAGCCATGGAAACCTCCTGGGTGACCTTGAATCACTTTGTCTTGCCCACAAAGGAAGGCAAAGGCAAACCCCACTGAACTACTCCTGTGAAGAAAAGCCCCTGGTAGGCTCTTCTTAGAGAAACCACACAATGATGACTTCCTATGTACTTTTTGAACTTGGGGAAAAAAACCTAACACAGTCATAGAGCAGTAAAGTCATAACCTGAAGAGATTAGACTGTTCATCATCTTATACAAGAACTGCATCTTGAGAATAAGAAAAAGTGATTTTAATTGGCTTCCCTGGCACATTTGTTTGTCACATCAACTATTGCTTCAGAACTGACAGCATGGGATCTTCTTGAAAGGATTCGCCCAACACACAGAGATCTGATTTCAAAGGAAGAGAATTTATGATTGTAATAGAAAACAGAAATGTTATGCTCCTCTTTGTTCCTGACACTTCTGTTTTGGAAGGGGAGGCAGGGTCAGAACTTTTTGCCTGCTTTTATAATTTTTTTCTGGAACACTGAAACAAACAACACGTAGAACTGCAGCAACATCACTTTATTCCCCTTCAGAAATTTACCTGATGAAGACACCAGTGAGCTCTTAAGCAGTAGCATTTAAAAATTCACCAAAATACCTGGGAGTCACTCTGCAACGTGCTCTTACTTACAAGAAGCACTGCTTAACTATCAAGCTAAAAGTGGGTGCTAGAAATAATATCATATGAAAGCTGACTGGCACAACCTGGGGATCACAACCAGACACAGTGAAGACCCTTGCACTTTGCTACTCTGCTACTGAATACACATGTCCAGTGTGGAATACATCTCACCACATTTAAACAGTGGATGTCGCTCTTAATGTCTCATGCCTCATTTTCACACCATTGTAGAAATTATATTGTTTAGCCAGTATTGCGCTATCTGATATCCGCCAGGAAGTAGCAGCCAGCAATGAAAGGACCAAGGCAGTGACATCTTTGGCCCATCCTCTGTTCAGATATCAGTCTGCAGGAACACCTCAGCAAGCAAGAGTTCAGAAGTGCCATGTTATATTCCAGAATCAAAATCAGTGGCTGAGACCAGATGAGAAGCTCCCTTCTGGGCACACAGAAAGCTGGGCAACTTGGAAGGCACTGAATGGACTATGCTCTGGCACCACCAGAGCCAATTTTTAGAAATGGGGCTCCAGAGCGGAGTCCATGACATGAGAGTGTGGAGAAGAGCAAACCACAAACCACCTATTCCAAGTGGTTTGAGTCCTGCCACATGCACAAGGACCTTCTTACAGTGATGCCACAGGTACTCAAAATGACCCACTTCTGGTCAAAGGAAATTTAGTAGAATGCCAAGTTTTAAACTTTGTTTTTTCTATACATTATAACTGTATTCTCAGTTCACTTCTTACATGATAAATAAATTTAAATATTTAATTTAATTTATCTTCCCAGAAAAAAAACTGTTTGAAGACTTTCATACAGGCCATCTAATTTGAAATAATGAAGAAAAATGGCGAATGGGATAAAATCTATGATCCATGGATTCTGACAAATTGGTAGGAAGGGAACACAGCAGATCTTAATTTTTCAAGTTGAAAAGGGGTCCTAAAAACCTACATCATTAATATGGTCCAATTCCTTGCGACTCTGATTACACTTCATTGTTACTCATTCTGCATAGTCCTTCATTTTAGTTTATGAAAACAGTCCCCATCCACCCAGCTAATAACAGATTAGAAATTGTGATAGTAGCAGTGTTTTTTTTTTTAAGTCTATGAAGAGTATATATAACAGAATCATAAGTATTAGATGAACTGAAATCAGATGCAATAATTTTCAAGGGCTGATCGGATTAAAAAAAATCAGGAGAAAATTTTTGAGATTTGGCCATGTTGAGTCTGGAGATTTGCTGATCTATTTTTCATTGTTTGAAGTGCAAACATCCAAGCAATGTTTAAATACAGCGCCTGGTATTTTTCCAGACAAGAAGGACATCTCAAAAGACCATCAATAGAAGACCTCTGAACCTCACATTTTGAATATTTTAGAATAAAATTTTCAAAGCCATAAAAGCCCAGACAGTGGGGAGAAGAAAAGGCAGCAAAGGGGGGGGGGGGGGGAGAATATTCCAAAAATCAAATCAAAATAAAAAGCTTCGGGAGATAATAAAGTACCTTGATTGAAACCATGAGCTGAAGGAGAACACTGAAAAAAATGGCAAAACACCCCACTCAGCAAGCAATTGTGTGTGTGAAAAATGCTGCTTGCTGTGTAGCAGATGGAAAGAGACCGAGGTAAATTGGAGGGAAATAGAAGTGAGATGCACAATAGAGGGTTGAAGTGCCTGCCAAAAGACGCTTGCTCAGCTCTAAAATGTTCCAGGCATTCTGTGCAGGTGCACTAGGTGAGTCACCAAGACGAACCAACAGTTCCGGTACAATGTATCATGCCTAGTTTATCATATTAGATACATCCATATTTACATGCATATAACCCATTTACTTCCTGTTCCTTTGACTCTCATTCTCTCTCTCTATATATATGTATAGATATGACTAGCCATCCCCTGCCATATGTTGCAGTCTGTGTATACATGTTTTGTGTGTGTATATATTTGTGTATATGTGTGTATATGTGTATTTGCGTATACACACACACACACACACACATATGTGTGTGTGTGTGTGTGTGGCCTTGAGCGTGCACTGTAATGTTTTTTTTTTGTTTTTTACATCTCTTCTGTTGTGTTTTTCAGTGTTTTAATGAGTGATAGTCACTCTTTGGCCTAATAGGTGTATTGTGTCCAAATTAGGTGTCAATTTGCCCAGTGGTTTTTGAGTTATGTCTGTCCCACAAATGAACATTACATTTTATATAGTTTAGCACAGCACAATATTAGTATTATATATTACTATACTGTAATATACCACTATACTGTAATATTATTAGTAATATTACATGTAATATAAAATACATAATGATTATATTATTAATAGTATTATATTGTATTACATAAAATTATTATATGTGTATACAATATATTATAATATTAGCGGAACACAATATCAGTATTATATAATAATACTAGCTGTATTAGATACATCCATATTTACATGCATATAACCCATTTACATCCTGTTCCTTTGACTCTCTCTATATCTATATATATAAATTTGTTAGGGGCATCCAACGAGGAAACAAAACTCAAAAACCCCCCAACGAAACTTAACCAAAATTCCCATGCCCATAACACAACCCACAAGGTACAAACATATCTACTCAAAATGAAAAACAACACAACAACACACTCACAAAACGGCAAAACAACAAAACTCAAAAATCCCCCAACGAAACTTAACTAAAACCCCCATGCCCATAACACAACCCACAAGGTACAAACATATCTACTCAAAATGAAAAACAACACAACAACACACTCACAAAACGGCAAAACAACAAAACTCAAAAATCCCCCAACGAAACTTAACCAAAATTCCCATGCCCATAACACAACCCACAAGGTACAAACATATCTACTCAAAATGAAAAACAACACAACAACACACTCACAAAATGGCAAAAGGATAAAACTCTAAAAAAAAACAACGAAATTTAACCAAAATTCCCATCCTCATAACACAACCCACAAGGTACAAACATATTACTCAAAATGAAAAACAACACAACAACAAACTCAAAACGGCAAAAAAAACAAAACTCAAAAAAACCCCAACGAAACTTAACCAAAATTCCCATGCCCATAACACAACCCACAAGGTACAAACGTATCTACTCAAAATGAAAAACAACACAACAACACACTCACATAACGGCAAAACAACTGAGCATGCGCATTGGCGCCCAGCCGCAAGTTCCTGCCGCGCCGCTTCCCGCACACACACACACCCCTGCCGCACACACACACACAACCCCACACTCCATCACTCCCCCCGCCGCCGCACACACACACGCAACCCCACTCCCCCCGCCACCGCACACACACACGCAACCCCACACTCCATCACTTCCCCCGCCGCCGCACGCACACACGCAACCCCACTCCCCCCGCCGCCGCACACACACACACAACCCCACGCTCCATCACCCCCCCCGCCGCCGCGCACACACACGCAACCCCACGCTCCATCACTCCCCCCGCCGCTGCACACACACACGCAACCCCACGCTCCATCACTCCCCCACCCCAATCTTACCTCCTTTTACTTCACGCCCCCTCCAAACCCCACCCCGCCCCTTCCCGCCCTGTCAAAATCTAGGAAAGACAGGAAGGAAGGAAAGAAGGAAGAAAGAGAAAGGGAGGTAAAGAAAAAGGGGGAAGGAAGGAAAGTTAGAGAAAGAAGGAAGAAGAAAAGGAAAGAAAAGGAAAGATGGAAGGAAAGAAAAGAGAGACAGCAGAAAAGAAAGAAAAAGGGGGAAGGAAGGAAAGAGATAGAGAAAGAAGAGGAGAAGGAAAGATGGGAGGGAAGGAAGGAAGGAAGGAGGGAAAGAAGGAGAGAAAGAGGGAAGATTGGCCACAGCAACACGTGGCGGGTAAAGGTTGTTATTTCTATTATTATTATTATGCTGTTGTTCCTATGAGACCCTTTTAGGGGGAATGGGAGAGGTGTCAGGTCCCAGAGGCAATGCATTGCATTATTGTTATTGTTATGATGGTGGTAAAATAAAAGGAAATAAAAAGTGAAAGAAGGAAGCAAACAGGGAGGGAAGAAAGGCAAAGGAAGAAAGGGGGAGGGAATGAAGGAAAGAGAGAAGGATGAAACCAAGTAGTGAAAGAAAGAAAGAGGTAGAGAAGGAAGAAAGGAGAGAAAGGGGGAGGAAAAGGGGGAAGGAATAGGTAGGTACCTCTCTTTCATAATAGTCCAGATATCCACCTCAACTTTGATAAGTTTTACTATAGGCCACAGCAACGCGTGGCAGGGCACAGCTAGTATGTATATATATGACTAGCCGTTCCCTGCCACATGTTGCTGTGGCCCAGTCTGTGTATATGTGTTTTGTGTGTATATATGTGTGTATATGTGTATATATGTGTGTTTGCACACACACACACATATATATGGTTTTGCATATGTGTTGTAATGTATTTTTATTTTTTGGTTTTTTAAAGTCTCTTCTGCTGTGTTTTTCAGTGTTTTTTTTTTTGAGTGATGGTCATTCATTGGCTTGATATGTGTCTAAATTTGGTGACAATTCGCCCAGTGGTTTTTGAGTTATGCTAATCCCACAAATGAACATTACATTTTTATTTATATAGATGCTGCCTGCTTTGTGTAACAAAATCTAATGGCACTAAGCAGTAAATACCAGGTCTGAAATCTGCATATGGCATCTTTGGGAAGATAATAAGGTCATAATCCCACATCTCACCATCATGGTATAGGCATAATGATGAAGGAAATAAAAATGGAATACTGTCACTTTCTTATGCAGGAGTCCTTCCTCCAAAGAAATCATTTCCTTTGGTGGTGCAATGGGTTAAACCCTTGTGCTGGCAGGACTGAAGACTGACAGATCAGAGGTTTGAATCCGGGGAGAGTGCAGATGAGCTTCCTCTGTCAGCTCCAGCTCCCCATGCGGGGACTTGAGATAAGACTCCCACAAGCATGGTAAAACATCAAAACATCCGGCATCCCCTGGGCAACGTCCTTTCAGACAGCCAATTTTCTCACACTAGAAGTGACTTACAGTTTCTCAAGTCGCTCCTGACATGGAAAAAAAATCCTTCTCTGTTGCTTTAAGTAAATACAATATTTTGTATGTGAAAACAGTTCTGACACATCATATGTAGTCTAGGTCCAAGTGACAAAACACAGGAAGAATCCTAATTGCTAAATTACACTTCCACAGTATCAAAGCACATCATTTCCTGATAATTATTTTATAAGCTAATTACAATTATTGTATTTCTGAGAACACTGGGTTAATATAAAAATGGTAAGATAGCTATCTCAGCAAAAAAAAAAAAAAAAAAAAAAAATCAGCTGCCGGAAATTTCTACGCATATTAGAAGACCAATTTATAGCAAACTCATTAGCTGATTACCCTATCCGAATGGCCAGTCGCTGACGCCAGTAGTTTTCCTTTTTTCCAGTCCCATATGCAAACTGTGTTTTTGGCATCCAATCCCACTGAAGCTAAACGCTTGGAAGAAAGAAAGAAAACGTTTTGTTAAATGAAGATAAATTCCGTGACAGCTTTTTAATTGTGTTAAACCAGCATACAAGGGATAGTAAACATATAAGAAAGAAGTCAAGCAGGCTTAAAATATATTGCTCAGACAAAAAGTTTTTGAAAATACTTTCTATCTAAATCCAAGATTTTGATTTACACATAACCAGAATAGAGTATTATACTGTAAGAGAAAATGTGTAGTTATGTAATTATTCTTCAAGTATGTTTATGTTTATGTATGTATAAATGTAGCTGTCTTCTTTATTTGTGATTTTTGTTGTTAAAAATGTGACTTTAAAATAGAAAAAGAAAAGAAATAAAATTCCGTATATACTCGAGTATAAGCCGACCTGAATATAAGCCGAGGTACCTAATTTTACCACAAGAAACTGGGAAAATGTATTGACTCAAGCATAAGCTGAGGGTGGAAAATGCAGGCGCTACTGGTAAATTTCAAAAATAAAAATAGATGCCAATAAAATTACATTACAGTAGGTTAAATGTTTGTGAATATTTAAATAAAACTGTAATTTAAGATAAGATTGTCCAACTCTGATTAAATCATCATTCTTACCTTCTTCAATGTAAATGTGCTTACACATCCTTCCAATAATAATAAGAGAGTAAAATAATGGAAATGAAATAATAACAGTAATAATAGAGTAAAATAATCAATGCAATAATGATAGAGAAAAATAAAAAATGTAATAACAATAATAGAGTAAAATAATGTAAATGTAATAATAACAATAAAATAATAAATGTAATAATAATATTAGAGTAAAATAATGGAAATGTAATAATAACAATAATAACTAGAAAAAATAAATGCAATAATAATAGAGTAAAATAAATGTAATAACAATAATAAATAATAACAACAACAACAACAATAACAGAGTAAAATAATAAATAACCTTGACTCAAGTATAAGCCAAGGGGGGCTTTTTCAGTCTAAAAAAGTCCTGAAAAACCTGGCTTATACTCGAATATATATGGTACTTTCTGTCTTGGGCAGTTACAGTTTCTAAACTGGTTTATCTAACTGGGTTTTTTAGAAGAGAAGTTTAGAAAATGGAGAAGCACACATGATGCATTGAGTTCACTGGGAGAATGTCAGGGGATAAATGCAACCACCACTTTCTCTTTATTAACATAATAAAAATACATTCCTAAGACGCCACACTCTTCCTGCATGATAAAGCAAATGGCACTGGCTTTGCTTCCTTTATCACATCAATATGAACAGGATCAAAGGGCTGTTTCAAGCATGCATTACAATAATTCTTCTATAGTCTGTAAGTGGCAGCTAAAACGATGAGCTGACTTCGTTGAAAAGTATTCCTTTTCTCTGCAATTGTAGAGAATCAGGGAAAACCTTGATTTAAAGACTAAGCAGTGAATACAGCAAACAATAAGGGAGAAAATAGTGCCAGGAAGTGTCTAAATTTATGAAGATTAATATATCAAAGAAGACAAAGGAAATATCACTTACTATACTTTTTAATGTTACATTCTCTTCTTTACTTTCCCTTTGAGTTATCATATTTTCTATTTTCATATACTCCCTACCCCCATTATAATTTCTCCTTATATCACTTGACCATTTACCCAATTGTAGATACTTGTACCAATCTAAGTCTCTTAATTCCTCTTTTATCATTTCCATATTTACCATCTAAAGGTCCCAGTCTTTTACTTTCATTAAATCTCTTTGATATCTATAAACTATTATTAATGGATGAACAGAAACAAGTTCATTTGAAGGAAGTATCTGTACTGATCTGTACTGGTACTGATCACAATATATGGACTGGACATATGGACTGAGTTGGACACGATTTTATCCTGGCGAACGGCTTTTATGTAATTTTATGTAATTTATGTAATGTAATTGGTAACTTAATGTTGTGTATTATGTTTTAGATTTTCAGTGTTAGCTTTGAATCTTTGCTGTTAGCTGGTCTGAGTCCCTCTGCAGAGGTAGAGAAGATCGGGATATAAAAGTTTTGCTGTAGGTTTGGAAAATGCCAATGTTCCTGAAATTAGTGAGGATGTTTCAGAGGGAGACCTTGAACTTTCCCTCCCTTCTGCACCTGTTAACTGTAATGACAACAGAAGGGGCCAAATTTGGGAAGACAGAAGTAAAACACTCAGTTTGCGTCGATCCTCCCGAATTCAAGAATTAAAAACATTGGCTTCAAAACAGAAGGGCGGTTCACGGAACCGATTCTTGAGTTTTAATTGCAATACGCCAGGCTGATTGCCTCAGTTCAGACATCGTTTCAGAATTGATTAAGACCTTGGCAGTTCTCCCGGTTCCCTGGTCATAGTTTGGGAAGATTTCTAGAATATCAAGTACGGTTAGTGGATTGCTAACAGATTCCAGTATTTTCCCAGTGAGGCTTTTGGTTTTGCTTTGTCCATTTAAATTCATGTTTGCTGATTTTGCTGTGGCTTTTGACTTGCATTTTTCCTTTATTTTGTAACCATTTTTCTTCAATAAAAAAGGATTGTTTTTCACAGCCAAGTGTGGTGGATAGTTATCTGAGGGCCTCGTTCCCTGCTCTGGATCGCAACAAGTTTAAAATAAATAAATAAATGATAAGTATGGGAAATAGACTTGGGGAAGAAAAAGTGAATAATCAAGGTTGGGCAAGGATATGGAGTATGAGATTATTAAAAATGTCTATAAGAATTAAGGACGTTTACTACAAAACAGTATGGAGTGGTATCTAATTCCTGTTAGATTAAATCAGATTGATAAAAAATACTCAAATCAGTGTTGGCAAGGCTGTCAGGAAGCAGGGACATATCTTCATATGTGGTGGTCATGTAAAATTATACAAAACTTTTGGGAAATTATATTTAAAGAAATAAGAGCAACAATAACAATAGAAATCCAGACTACATCAAAATTAGCATTATTACTTATGCATGATAATATAATCCCCTTACAAGAGGAGAAAGAATTGGTTTCTACTTTGATAACAGCAGCAAAATTACTAATAGCAAAAAACTGGAAAGAAAAAAAAGGAAAATCAATTAGAAGAATGGTACAGAGAAATTTGGAATATAGCTATTAATGATAAGCTAACTTGCAATATAAAAATTAAAAAGGGAATATGGAAACAAACAGAGTTTTGGAAAATATGGGGAAAATATATTGAGTATATCTTTAATGAGGGAAAGGGGTACAAGCCCATGAACAGAAGCAATAAAATTTTGGATTTGTGAAACAACATGAGTCTGTTGGTCCAGGTGAAGGGGGCACAAAATTAGGAGAAGGGGAAGGGAGGTGGTGGTAAAATAATAATAATAATAATAATAATAATAATAATAATAATAATAAAAGAAATAAAACATGTATAAGTAGATAAAAGGTGTGTAGTAGAGGTATATGTAGTATATATTGTAATGGAAAGTGTTAAAATGATAAGAAATATGTTTTTGATTTTTTTTCTCTTTGACTGTTGGATTGTATATAATATGCCACACTCTCCTGTTTAAGGTATTGTAAAAAAAAAGAAAAGAAGGCATACTTATACATTTTGATTGATAAACCTATGAATCACATTTATAAAAAACTAAATCCAAAACACCTGGAGGGACGAAGTTTGCCCATGCTTGATTTAGAGTCTGTTAAAACGTCATACGTTGTCATTTACACAATAAAAATAGCAAGCAAAAACCGGGGGGGGGGGGGGGGAGAGAGAAAAAACAAAGCAGTGAGAAGACTATAGAGTTTATACATTGAGCTTTAAGGTAGTTAGAACAGGCCTCCACGGGGGAGAACCACATGACAGATCAGTCTTCATATCTGGTGTAGATAGAATACTGATTTCCTATTTAATTAAGTAGAACTGTGTACTTTCCCCCCTTTTTATAAAAAGAAAAAATTAGGGGAAGGGGAACCACTGTAGCTTAAATCTTAACTTGCGCTGGGGGCAAGTGGGGGGGGGGGGAGCCCCGAAGCAACAGCCTGGCACTTAACCATAAAGCTTACTGCAGATAACAATTGGGATTATCTAACTCTGCTGGCTGCCTAATACCTCTTATTTCCTGATCTGCGCAGAGCAATACATTTACAAGAAAATAAATCAGATTAGCTTCTGATTTCTCTCTTGCAGGCCAGTGGGCAGCAAGAGACAAAAAGCAGAACCACAGAACGGAAAAGGTCACTTGGATAGTTGGCAGGTAACAGCAAATATGATTTCGGTCAAGTAAAACAACATATTTGGCTACACTGGTGAAGGCAAGAAGATCGGATATTTTTTTTAAAGGCAAAGGCCTGTTTTGATGCAGAAAGATCTTTCAATGAGAATAAGTACAGGGAATAAAAGAGTACACAAGAATGGCAAGAAGAATATCATAAACTGGTTTGTATACTACTGTATTGACACAGGCAGAATAAGATAGAACTTGTTTGTACCAAAAAAGAATGGTTATGTAGCTGCTGTTCTGAACTACAAAAAGAGCATTTTTGAATTATTTCCATTATGGGAACGGATTTCCAAGGATGGGGCAATAAGATCCTAAGGTCTCTGGTAGACTGAGAGTAGAGGCGTGCAAATAAGTCAGATCTCGTCGTAATTTGGATTTATTTCATATGTTTCACACTTACAACGCGTATTCTGACACTCCTGCATGGTGCGTGGAAAATATTCAGAAATTGAACCTTTTCAGGGTTTTGATGCTTAAGTGCCTTTGATGCAGTTAAAATTCACAGGGCACTCAAGCCTTGCTGAGAGGTGAAGCCAAACCTGTTGGGATGCCTCTCAGCCAATCAGGGCTGGTGGAGGAGGAAAGGGGGAGGCAGAGCAAGCACCATGTTTTATTTAAGTTTAGAAAGGGGAGGAGTCCTATCCTATGCCAAAGAATTAAAAAGGCTCTGCCCTAAACTACAAATCTGAAAATGAATGATTTTGGGAAAAAATGCAAGAAAGAACAAGGTGTGATAAAGAATGACTTTTGGAGCTCAGCCTGTGGTTGTGTTTCAGAATCAGGGTGCTTTGGATGTGGGGAGTGATGTCAATGAGTTTCAAGATGGCAATGGTTTGGTCAGTAAGATTAATGCAGAGAATGACCTGGAGACCCCAGTTCAAAGTGTAGTTTCCCATGAGAGTGTCCATAAAGGGTGTGGGGATGATGGTGTATGTCCTGAATTGCTAGAAGAGTGCTCCCAGGATTTGGGGCTTGAAAACAACTCGGCACCTGCAGAAGTTAATGAGCAAATAGATACAGGGCAGGAGATTAGTCAAAGCAGACAGGCCGAACAGTGTATTTGGCGTTCTGCCAGGCTCTGACAGAAAAAGATAAGGGAGTCTTAACTAAAGCGAAACTAATTTCTGAGTGTGTGGAATAGCTTAACAAGGGAAAAGTTCCAAGTATGGGAAATGTAGTCAGATGAAGCATCGTTTAGAATCAAGTTAAGTTCTCATCCTTGTTTCATGGAAACCTTGCTTGGAAGATTCATGCTTAAGCATTTCTTGTTTCATGATTTTGATTCCTGTATTTTATGATTGCATACTCATACCTTGGATTAATGTTTCCTGGTTTTTTGGATTATATTAGCGAGCTGTGGACTTTGTTTTCATGAACTTTGCTGAACTGTACCCTGGACTATTTTGTTTCTGCTTATCTTTTTACCTGATTGGATTTACCTATTTCTTTAAAGTGCTTTTATTTTGCTGCTTTTTAAATTATCTTCAATAAAAGGATTGTTTTTACCTATTCAACGTGTGGTGTTTAGAACCAGAGGGCTTTTCCTGTCCTGGAGTGCAACAATAAGAAACTGAGCTGTGTGCTACAGGACTAAACACCAGGTAATATGACGCTCACCCCCCTCCCTGGGAAAACATTCATGGATCCAGTGCAATGGTTTTCAATCTGTGGGTCCCCAGGTGTTTTGGCCTGCAAATCCCAGCCAGTCTACCAGCTGTTAGGATTTCTGGGAGTTGAAGGCCAAACCATTGATCTAGTGAATCTGTATCCTCTGGAGCTTCCATTCCCAACAGAAGGTTAGAAATAAGCCCAGTGGCTGGGAGAAACTTGCAAATCGATTCTCCCTTGTAAGAGTGGATATTAACATAAGGCTTCAGAAGGTGATTTCTATTCCATCCTATGGCTCTCTTGGAATTGTTTTTCTAAGCAGTCGGGTTTACTAGATTTAGTATAAATTGTTTTTCTGAAGTTATCAGAGATACTAGATTTAGAGGAAATTGTTTTTCTAAAGTTATCAGTTATTAGGTTGAGCAAATCTGCAAAAATGTGAAAGGGAACAGAATCCATGCTCATGTGGCTATTAAAAATATACAGTTGCATTGCCATAGTGTTAGTGGTTTGCAGTTATTTGTTATATGTCTGTGGGACATTTTTAGTGTCCAAAAGACTTATAAGGTGATATAAAATGTGCATCTTGATATTCACACCACTTAGTATTAAGATAAACACAACCCGGTAAAAGAGAGGGTTTAACAGAACAATTAAAGTACAAAAAAAGTTAAACAGAAGTCTAAATTCAATAGCTAGTTCCAACTATCATAGTCACACTGAGTCAACTGAATTTATATACATATTAATTTATCATTCAGCCATACATTAAGTAGGTGTACTCAAGCTGAGACTGACAATTGCTTTTAGGCAACAGATGCAACACGTATATCCTCTTCTGCTGCTTAGCTATATAGGAACACTTTTCCCAACACCAAAAATATGCTTGAAACTGGCACACAGAATTAGCAGGTGCTCTTTGACAAGTACACCATTTCAAAGCCAAAAGTGTAACACATGGTATAAATACAACATGAATGGAAGCAGAAGATATACACACCTGGCCGTCTGAATCAAAAGCCAAGCAGGCAACTCCATGGGTATGTGCATCCTTCAAAATGGAAACAGTCTGTATATTGTAGGAATCCCAGATGCAAATGTAAGGATCTTTCCCAACTTGACCTGTAGCAACCAGGGTTTTATCAGGATGCAGAGCCAGGCTGGAAAATAATGTAAAAGTCAGAATTTATTTTCTAATTCACAAGTATATTCATCTCACATCCATGGGTATTAGAGAACACACAAGGTTGCTATGAGTTTTCCGGGCTGTATGGCCACGTTCCAGAAGCATTCTCTCCTGACGTTTCGCCCACATCTATGGCACGCATCCTCAGAGATTGTGAGGTTTGTTGGAAACTAGGCAAGTGAGGTTTGTATATCTGTAGAATGTCCACTCTGGAAGAAAGAACTGATTGAGGAAAGTGTGAATGTTGCAATTGGCCACTTTGATTAGCCTGGCTGGTTGCTGCCTAGGGGGATCCTTTGTTGGGAGGTGTTAGCTGGCCCTGATTGATTCTTGTCTGGAATTCCCTTGTTTTTTGAGTGTTTCTCTTTATTTACATACAGTTGGGCTTCCATATCTATGGATTCTACATCCAAAGGTGGAGCCCCCAGTGGCGCGGTGGGTTAAACCCTTGTGCTGGCAGGATTGAAGACCAACAAGTCAGAGGTTTTAATCTGGGGAGAGCGCAGATGAGCTCGCTCTGTCGGCTCCAGCTCCCCATGCGAGGACATGAGAGAAGCCTCCCACAAGGATAGTAAAACTTCAAACATCTGGGTGTCCCTGTTGCTACTAGAGGTTTACAATAGGCTTTTCCTAAGTAACAGGGAGGATCAGTGATATGTGATTTTTTTATATATATGTGAGGCATTGAATTTGCCATTTATTATGTTGTAAACCATTTTGAGTCCCCCCAGGGGTGAGAAAATGCAGTTAATAAATAAATAAATAAATAAATAAATTGGAACCATTTCTGTTACAGCTGCTACAAGTTAATTGGGTGTGTTATCTGCTTCTGCATATAACAAGGAACTTGAGCTTTGCATTTGGCTTAGCTTGATGGTTCGTTAGAGCTGAAGCAGTTGGCTGTTGCTGGGAGCGGTTATGCAGCGTCTTGAAGCTGAAGACAGTAGCCGTTTGGAATGCCAAGAAAAACTGCTTATTGACGGCATGATAAGGACATTCTACTGATAACAAAGTAGAGAGACTGTATTATTTGCTATGTGTTTGCATATCGTCATTTAAAGCAAAGACTCACTGGAGATATTGTTTGTTATACATTGGTGAGAACAACTCTTCTGTTTTGCTTTGTGTTATTGAACTACAGTGAATTGAATGATATTTTCTTTTCTACTTAAAGCAACAGACCTATATGGTTTTTCTTTTAGTTTTTAATCACACTGAAAGTAAAAGGGCTGAGATATTCTGCGGTCTGCTAACGCTATCCTGACAGTCCCCTGGTCAACGCCCTTGCAGATGGCCAATTCTCTCATACCAGAAGCGACTTGCAGTTTCTCAAGTCACTCCTGACATGAAAAAAAATTCCGAAGATTTCACTATCTATCGACAGCTTGAATTTCTTTTAAATCTCAACAGTCAACCTTGATTCCATCAGTTCACATAAGGAACAGCACTTTATTACACTATTGTATATAATTGGATGTGATGCATGGAACCAATCTCAGCAGATACCAAGGTCTCATTGTACTTGGTTAATCACACATTTTCAATTATCTGTCAATAAGCCGTTGGTGTGATTGGCGAGAACTGCTTATTTTTTAATATTTGTAACAAAAGCAATTTTAATAAAATGGGTTTTGAATAAAAATTCAAAAACAAATGGATTGATAAATTAATGTCCTTAAAACTCACAAACTGCGGTACTTGTTAAATATCCCACATGGCTTCATATCGTCTAATATTCTTTTACTTATGTAATGAAGCATAATTACTTGAGACCATGTGTTTTCATCTTGAAAAAAGCAGCACTTGTGAATCCTGTATCCAAGACGGTATCGGGCATATTCACAGTTAACACAGAATAATTAAATACGTCAATCATGCATTCTAGCAGAGTCTGATTGAGTACTATGTAAGAGTCATTAGTGAATCCATCTGGTTGGGAGTCTTTGCCAGATGGCAAATTCTTACAACCTCCACAATTTCTGTTGCATTGTCAAAAAATATCCTATCTTTCTAGAATTCGTAAGGAATACGGATATACAATTTCAGCTTTCCTACTGTGCTGCTAGGTGGTTTTTGCTCAAATATATTTTTAGAAAGAAAGAAAGTTTGGAAGAAAAACCTTAAGCAAAATTCATAGACAGTGAATTAAAATTCTCTGGAGTAGACATTTTATGATACCTTCTTCAAGAAATAAACTGAATTAAGATAAAACAGCAATTTTCCCTTATTGTCTTCTGTATTCTTCTGAGGTGGTTATCATTTTCTTAATTATTTAGCATAGACTATAAATGGCCCAGACCACCTAGACCTTTGATCTCATTTTTTATCTCATTCCCTGCCACAATAATATCCAGAATATGTTTGCAATTTAATATGTTTATGGCCTTGTCCAGATCAAATTACCTCTATTAAGATAGGAAATGTGATGGAGTTACAGAATATGTTATCAAATTAGGACTGGAAAAATAAAACTGGCTGCATGACCTCAGTATAACCGCTATCCTATTAGACATAATTGATATGGGCATAGGAAATTTGAATGCATGGGCTTGTATACATACAAACTGAGCTCGTGGAAGCTGAGCTTCATTCTCTCATTCAACTTAAAACCAAGGAGAACATGGGTGGAGTTCTGAATACTCTTTGATTGTAGGTGAACTACAAATCCTAATTAAAGCAACCTACTTGATAATGCCAAAGAATGTATTGTCGAAGGCTTTCATGGCCGGAATCACTGGGTTGTTGTAGGTTTTTCCGGGCTATATAGCCATGTTCTAGAGGCATTTTCTCCTGACATTTCGCCTGCATCTATGGCAAGCATCCTCACTACCTCTGAGGATGCTTGCCATAGATGCAGGCGAAACGTCAGGAGAAAATGCCTCTAGAACATGGCCATATAGCCCGGAAAAACCTACAACAACCCAATGCCAAAGAATCTTTAATCAGATCTAGGATTATACACAATACCCATCATCTACTTACATAGTCTGGATTTCTGTGATGCAGCAGCTTTAAAAGCCAATATAATTATATGCTGCATCAATAGGAGTACAGTGTCTATATCAGACATGGGCAAACTTCACCCTCCAGGTGTTTTGGACTGCAGCTCTCACAACTCCTAGCAGCCGGTAGGCTGTTAGGAATTGTAGGAGTTGTGGTCCAAAACACCTGGAGGGCCGAAGTTTGCCAATGCCTGGTCTAGATCAGTATTTCTCAACCTGGGGGTCAGGGGGTTTACCAAGGGGTTTCAGAAGGGTCACTAAAGACCATCGGAAAACATATATTTCTGATGGTCTTAGGTTCCCCTTTGGCAGAGAAATCTGTAGATCTCTCAGCCTGTCCTTCTCTTCCTATTTGGAAACAGACGGTGAATCCTCCCACCAAAAGCCCTCCTCTGCTATGATTGGCCAGCTGTTTCAAGGGGACGGCTGTTTCTAATACTTCAAGCGGGGAGGGGAGAGCAGGTGTGCTCGGCACATGGCAGTGTGGGCGAGGGAGAGCGTGCAAGGCTGGAGGGAGTTTCGTGCTATTGAGTCCCTTCATGGCATGGGGGTTCTGTGTGGGAAGTTTGTCCCAATTCTATCATTGGTGAGGTTCAGAATGCCCTTTTATTGTAGGTGAACTATAAATCCCAGCAACTACAACTCCCAAATGTCAAGGTCTATTTTCCCCAAACTCCACCAGTGTTCACATGTGGGCATATTGAATATTAGTGCCAAATTTGGTCCAAATCCATCATTGTTTGAGTCCACAGTACTCCGTGTATGTAGGTAAACTCCAACTCCAAAACTCAAGGTCAATGTCCACCAAACCCTTCCAGTATTTTCTGTTGGTCACATGAGTTCCATGTGCCAAGTTTGATTTAATTCAGGAGTTCAGAATGGTCTTTGATCGTAAGTGAACTATAAATCCCAGCAAGTACAACTCCCAAATGACACAATCAATCCCCACCCACAACCCCATCCATATTCAAATTTGGGCGTTATCGGGTATTTGTGTCAAATTTGGTCCAATGAATGAAAATGCATTCCGCAGATCAGATATTTACATTACAATTCATAACAGTAGCAAAATTATAGTTCTTACTCAATTTTGAAAATGAAAGTAATGTTATGGTTGGGGTCACCATATCATGAGGAGCTGTATTTAGTGGTCGTGGCATTAGGAAGGTTGAGAAACACTGGTCTAGATTGAAGGACATAATAGTCCAGCACCATTCTGTTTTGATCAGACCTCACCTAAAATAGCAGCGAGCCAAGAAAGTATCCACATACAAAATCCATGCTTTATTATCAGAACTCACCATTTATTTTCCCAATGCTTTGTGCTTCCAACAAAAAGCTCCAGTGGAAGCATACATCACCTTTAGCACAAACCACATTTCATTCAACGACTACACAGAACAGTAATTACAGCCTCCTTCGAAGAGCACAAATCTATTCAATGTGCCTTTTCAACTGTAGAAATGACAACGGAAACCTACCATTCACTCTTTTCTAACACATCTTTTCTCTCCATTTTTTTAATGATCCACTTGAATAGTTCACAAAATTCCCAAGAGGACATGTCCATCAAAAAAGCCATTCAACCACATTGTCACAATTACGCCCATCATACCCTCTTGTGCTACTTTTGGTCGTCAGCTAATGAAATACTGGCTGGATCCAATGGCTAAAAATATAACAATATGATCTTTACCCATCAGAAAGCCACATTTTTACACAAAATTATACATTTGTATGCAAACTATTCTTACCACCCTGAATAAAAACATACCACAAGAAAAGGTTAACAAATCAATTCTATACATGCTTGCACAGACAAAACCCACACTGAGTTAAAGAGTTATCTTTACATATAAAAACACAGCCTGCGTATTTTTGTGCTCACAAAACTTGAAAAGTAGTTGGTCGATTGACTTGATATTTTGACACAACATTGCATTCCAATATGCATGCGTTTTTATAGTAAAATGAAATTTTGACACAAAGTTGTATTTGAATACACGCATGTATTTAGAGTAAAACTAGCAGTCCAGGAATAGACCAAGTGGCCAGCAAAAATGACCCCAGCACCCACTCTTATGAAAGTTGTCCAAAAGAAAATCTGTGTTGCCCATAGCAACCACTCACAGCCTAGCTTTTATTTTACCTCAGCAGTATAAGAAATGAAAACTGAGCTCCAGCAACCAATCGCTGTGCAGCTTTCCTATTACCTCAGCAGTATAAGAAATAACCTATCACAGAGGAACTTTTGATGGTGGTTGGTGGTGGCAGGCCTAGCAGTTGGTGATGGAAGGGTTAATGTAAGTCTTAATTCTAAAGGGCTGAGTAATTTGTAAGTAACAATTAAAAGGTAAAAGCAAGTAGGGGTGGAGACATGCAAGGGATAAGTTGCAGCTAGGTGTTACTGGATTTAAGGAGTTAACCTTGGGGCTGATCTTTGGGAGAAAAGTATTTGTTTTATTTTGGTGGTAGATGCTGCTGGTTTTCCCCCAGGTTTTTGGATTTTTGGTGTCCTGACCTGTCTCCTGAACTCTTGGAATCCTGAATCTTTGGACTGGCTTTTGGCTATGGTATAGATTCTTGACTTTGCTCACTGGACTTGGCATTTGACCACTGGACTGGACCCTCTGACTATGGTGTAGTGTTTGCAATCAGCTTTTGTTTTATATTCTGTGGCTGAGTGCTATCTTTTGTTGTTGTTCATTCGTTCAGTCATTTCTGACTCTTCGTGACCTCATGGACCAGCCCACGCCAGAGCTCCCTGTCGGCCATCACCACCCCCAGCTCCTTCAAGGTCAAGCCAGTCACTTCAAGGATGCCATCCATCCATCTTGCCCTTGGTCGGCCCCTCTTCCTTTTTCCTTCCATTTTCACCAGCATAATTGTCTCCTCTAAGCTTTCCTTTCTTCTCATGATGTGGCCAAAGTACTTCATCTTTGCCTCTACTATCCTTCCCTCCAATGAGCAGTCGGGCTTTATTTCCTGAGGTATGGACTGGTTGGATCTTCTCACGGTCCAAGGCACTCTCCGAACTTTCCTCCAGCACCACAGTTCAAAAGCATCTGTCTTCCTTCGCTCAGTCTTCCCTATGTTCCAGCTCTCACATCTGTAGGTTACTACAGGGAATACCATTGCTTCTTTAAGTGCTATCTTTATCTTTTATGTTTTGGACTATTAAAACAGCCGGAAGCTGAAAAGAGTCTTCTGTATATGGAATAGTAGATGAGAGCATTGGACTGAAGCACATTCAGGGTGGGCTGTGTTTGATATATGAAAACAGTTCTGGTGTTTTCATACATCAAGACCGTTCATATTTGTTTATCTGATCTCACTCATATTTTATTAGCCCTGTTTTGTACTGTTTTAGCCAGCTAGAGGAAATGTCCCATATTATCCTTTAGCCACTTTGATATAACTATTTGAAACATTCAATTTGCAAAATAGGACTTTACTCAGCACCCTCTTCATACACATGCTTGCAAACATCCCGCTTTCCTAATCTGCTTTGCTGACAAACTACTACAGTTGGAATAAGATGGGCAGACTGCAGGATAAGATGACAACCACACTTGAAAAGATGCTGGTGTGCATGGTGGGTGTTAGTAGCTGAAACTGACAACATAAAGATATCTCCATCCTTTCCCACCCACACAACAGCTTACACATAAGACAGAAACTGGTCTTTGGAACAAACTCCCATAAATATTATTTTGAGTGACAACACCAATTGCCCACTTTCTCAGAATAGTACAAAATAATTTCCAACACACTTGCCAAAAAACAGCATTTATTAAAGTGCTCTGGTTGGAATTTGCGGTGGGAATTCGCTATCGAAATGACACAAACTGCTTTCAATGGCTATTAACATCATTGTTTGATTGCACTGAAAAACACTCCTATTTCAGTCTTTAAAACCCAGAAGCTACTCTCCTTATGGTTTCCTGATAAACAAAAAGAACTATCCAATCCTGAAACAATAAAAATATTTAGAAAGTATTATAGGTCTAAATAATATTTAAACTATATTGGAATCATAGGATTAATTTGAAAAGGAAAGCGTTTTTGGATGTAATGATCCACTTGCTTCTTTCAATGGCACCAGGGAGATCATTAGTCCAGCTTATTCAAGACTATTGGGAAGATTTCAGAGTGTCTGGCTCCTGACATGTGAAAGGATAATTTATTGTTCTTTTCTACCAAACCTAGGCTTAGCAATGACCTCACTCCCTAGTCACCGCTGAGTGAATTCAGCCTTTTTCTTCCTAACTACCATTGTGCCAAAGCATATAGTAGAAAAGAAAATCAGCTGGAGCTTGAAAAGTGAAAACTATCCAAAGGGATGTGTAGGAAGCAAAACAACAACAAAAGAAGTGGAGGATTTCAAAATGGGAAATGGCTGAATGAAAAATAACTCAGGATGTAACATCAGCTAATACAGTGGTTCTCAACCTTCCTAATGCTGCGGCCCCTTAATACAATTCCTCATGTTGTGGTGACCCCCAACCATAACATTATTTTCATTGCTACTTCATAACTGTAATTTTGCTACTGTTATGAATCGTAATGTAAATGTCTGATATACAGGATGTATTTTCATTCACTGGACTAAATTTGGCACAAATACCCAATATGCTCACATTTGAATACTGGTGAGGTTGGGGGCAGGGACTGATTGTGTCATTTGGGAGTTGTAGTTGCTGGGATTTATAGTTTACTTACGATCAAAGAGCATTCTGAACTCCAGAATTAAACCAAACTTGGCACATGGAACTCACATGACCAACAAAAATATTGGAAGGGTTTGGTAGGCATTGACCTTGAGTTTTGAGTTGGAGTTCACCTACATCCAGAGAGCACTGTGGACTCAAACAATGATGGATTTGGACCAAACTTGGCATGAATACTCAATATGCCCAAATGCGAACACTGATGGAGTTTGGGGAAAATAGACCTTGACTTTTGGGAGTTGTGGTTGCTGGGATTTATAGTTCACCTACAATCAAAGAGCATTCTGAACCCCACCAATGATAGAATTGGACCAAACTTCCCAGACAGAACCCCCATGACCAACATAAAATACTGTGTTTTCTGATGGTCTTTGGAGACCCCTCTGACACCACCTCATGACCCCCTCAGGGGTCCCAACCCCCAAGTTGAGAAACGCTGAGCTAATATATAGGCACTTGACAGTTGTATCTTTAGGTGGATGCAAAATATGAAACAAAATAAATAAAATTTTTAACATTGGCAACAAATTACATTAGATGTCACAACTAAAAGAAAGATTTACAATATGAACAAATCAGGCCAAATACATCAACAGCAGAATGCCTTTCAGAAGGGGAAGATCCTAGCCTGCCATCTAAATTCTACCAATAGAAATGCTAAATTGATGACTTTGGGAATGGCATTTCACTTGGAGAGGGTCACACAACTGAGAAAACCCTTTACTTGGTAGCTGCTCACTGTTGGATCATAATGGGTGGCAATACTCAGAGAAAACTAAAGATTACTTTAGTAATCAAGCAGAATATAAGAGAGCAGGTACTTGTTCAGTGGGCTCTAGAAATTAACAGTTGAACTTGGTCCACAAACACATACCTAGCTTCAGTCAGCAGGCTTGCTGTTCTATGTATCTTATAGGCTTGGGCGATCCAGAAGTTCCCCCTGTCCCGTTTGGAGGTTTTTTTTAATGTATTGCGCAATCGTGTCCGCCATTAACGAATCGATTCGTATATTTACAAAATTTTGTAAATATTGAAATTTTAAAATTGGAAATTTTGGAAATCCTATCAGATTAGAAACGCGGGAGCCCCCTAGTTACAAAACAAGTTTAGAACCAATTTTTTTTTCTTGATCGCCCAAGCCTAGGAGTTCTGGACAATCTTCAGAGGTAGACCTACACTTAACACCCTATGATAGTTCAAGTAGTCTTCTGTTGTGAGACATTAGAAATTTAATAAGGAAGCTCCAATGTCAGCAGATTTCCATTTTTTATGGGCACAGTGAACAAACACAATTCCTTGCAACTTTAGAATAGATCTGGGGAGATCTTGATATATCTGGATCCCGAAAGCCCTTGTACTCCACTTCTCATAGATACTTGAAGGGTAGGTCTAGTGAAATGAATTATCATATCTCAGCAGAACACTTATCAGTTAAAAGAACATATAAATAGGCTTAACTAAAACTAAAAAAACATATAAAATTAATATGTAAAAAAATCCATCAATAAATAACACAGAAACCATGATTTTAAAATGATCTGGATAGGCTCGCTGGAAGCAACTGGACTTTACTGCCAATTTAAGTACACTCAGAGTCTGGAGATGATGACTTCTGGCAGGTCATTCCACAAACTGGGAGGAGCTGAAGGAAATGTCCTCTAGGTAACAGTCAGCCTAGTTTTGGCTGACTGAAGCAGAAGTCTCTCAGAGGACCTCAATGTACAGGACAGATTACATAAGAAGAGGTGATTCTATAGGTAACTAGGAGCCAAACTATGCAGCACTTTAAAGGTAATAACCATTCCCTTGTACTTTAAACAATAACTAATTGGCAGCTACTTTAATACTGGTGCCACCATGGTGTAGTAGTTGGATCTTTGGGCTCGAATTCTGGACACCAGGGTTCAAAACCCCGCTCACCCATGAAGTCCACTGGATGATTATGGGTAAGTAACATTCTTGTAGCAGCAGAAGAAAGCATCAATTTTCTTTTGTATTACAGTAGAGTCTTACTTATCCAACCTTCGCTCATCCAACGTTCTGAATTATTCAACGTAGTTTGCCTCCCATCCGGATCCATAGCTGTTTCAATATATTGCAATGCTTTGGTGCTAAATTTGTAAATACAGTAATTACTACATGACGTTACCGTGTACTGAACTGCTTTTTCTGCCGATTTGTTGCAAAACATGATGTTTTGGTGCTTAATTTGTAAAATCATAGTGTAATGTGACATTTTATAGGCTCTTCCTTAATCCCTCCTTATTATTCAACATTTTCGTTTATCCAACGTTCTGCTGGCTCATTTATGTTGGATAAGTGAAACTCTACTGTAGTTAGTTACATGTTGTCTAGGTAATAGCCTAGTTTTGGCTGACTAGAAGTCTCCCAGTGGACCTCAGTGTACGGGACACATTACATAAGACAGCTACTTTAATACTGGTGCCACCATGGTGTAGTGGTTTGAACTTTGGATTCCAATTCTGGACACCAGGGCTCAAAACCTCACTCACCCATGAAGTCTATTGGATGACTTTAGGCAAGTTACATTCTCTCAGAAGAAAGCAGCAACAAATCTCTTTTGTATCAGTTAGTTTTGCTGTCAAATATACTGGTTACATGTTATCCAAGTGCAGTGTAGACACAGTCTTTCTGGAATTTTGATTTCATTTGGTCTCAGATTAACTCCTTGGAGATAGGTTTCCTTTGCTTTTTTTCTCCTTGGCTTCCTTTTTTTTTGTCCCCTAAGATTTTTCTATGGGAATGGAGGACAATTGGTTCCTGCAGATAATCAGGCATAGCAAAAGTTACTTCTCAGCTTGCTAGATGGCAGCAAGCTGTTTTTGTTATTTGCCACCAAATTGACTTTGACCTTGAGAATGAGAGCCCTCCAAATATCTAGTCGATCTGCTCAAGTCTTTCAAACTCAAGCCTATGGTTTCCTTTAACGAGTCCTCTTTTTCAACTGCCTTCAGTTCCCCCCCAGCATTATTCTGTTTTCTTGTTGTCCCAAGTACACACCAGAGTCATATCTTTTCAATTGTACTTTCAATCAAAATATGTCCAAGAGAGAGTGCCTACATGAAGCTTTTCTACTGGCAAAGTTCTGACAAGGCCCAGTCATAGCTGACTTTAAAGTGCAAACTTCCAAACATTTTGTTTCCTTTTAAATCTTACTCAGTTCCTACATACAATGCTGGGAAATCCTTCACATGTGCAGCAGTCCAATTGAAGGTGGGCCAAATCCACATTATGCAATGCATTTGGGGTGTGGAGATGCAATGCTATCAAAATGAAATGTCTGCATAACCTGAATTGAAAGATAGTGAGAGATTTGCACCTGCACAGTATCTGTCCATGCTGGATATTCCTGAATTTATAAAATCCTTCACCTTAGCTAGAGGTAATATTCTGCTACCAGCATGACTTCAGGGTAGATTAGGAAATATACCTTGTCTGAATGAGATGGAAAATGTTAGCCTATTATATTGGCATTTCCACAGGGACATACATTCCGCATTTATTACTCCTATTGTGCAGCAAATTCCAGCAAAATGCAGGTAATTGCTTTAAATGCTTAACAGAGAACCATATATCACTTTAAAAGTAGCTACATTTTGTGCAGCTGCCATAAAACTAAGGAATCAAGTGTCAAATGACTTCAGTGAATTTATGTATTTGTTGACATATTTTAAATACTATTTTATTTGTATCTACAAGTACAACACAATTATGTTACTATTTTATTGTTTATGTATATTCCGGCCTCGAGACCCTGGTGGCACAGTTGGTTAAACTGCTGAGCTGCTGAACTTGCTGATTGAAAGGTTGGTGGTTTGAATCTCAGGAGTGGGGTGAGCTCCTGCTGGCAGCCCCATAATCTGCCAGTTTGAAAACATGCAAATGTGAGTAGATAAACAGGAATCGCTCTGGTGGGAAGGGAAAGGTGCTCCATGCAGTCATGCTGGCCATATAACCTTGGAGGCATCTACGGACAACGTTGGCTCTTCGGTTTAGAAATGGAGATGAACACCATCCCTCAGAGTAATACACGACTAGACTTAATGTCAAGGGGAAACCTTTACCTTTATATTCTGGCCTGTGACTACAACAAATCAATTGATTCCTTTGTGTACTCCAGAACCATACTGGAGGGCTGTATTCTCATTTTGGTTAGATCCATTAGATGAAAATATGAACTGAAATCACATCTGAAAGACTGGTCAACAGCATATTTCATTGCCTGACACAGGATCCCTTTGTAGCCAAGTTTAGTAGCTTGCAAGCTTATGTGCCTGATTTTTCTTTGATTTAATAAAACAATTTAATAAAAATAGTAACCACTGAGAAAACACCTCTAGGAAACTCTAGGTTCTCCAACCCAACTCTGAGGCCAACTTCCACAAAACATTGACCACAGAGTTGTACTGGGGGGACCTAGAGATTCTTAGAGAGGACATATAAATCAAATTTGCAAATAGTCAAATATAGGTAGTTTCCGAGTTACAAACAACTGACTTACATCCAATTTATAGTTAAAAATAGGGGTGAGACAACAGGGAGAGAGATCTACCCATTGGAAGGGAAATTCATTCCTGAAAAAGTTACCATGGGGAAATGGGGTCTCCACTGAAACTTTATCACCAATCCTTGTTTCCACAACAAGCCAATGTTTTCAAAATCCAGTTATATCAAAGGGACAGAAAGTGGGGTGAAATCTTCTGAATAGGGGCACAGACAGCAAAACAAACACCACAGGGGTGTCAACCTTTCCTTACAATACTAAAGCTGTCTCTCCCCCTCCCCCTCTCTATATATATTTGGATGGAGTTAGACTTAAAAAGGAGCCCTGGTAGTACAGCAGGTTAAACCGCTGAGCTGCTGAATTTGTTGACAGAAAGGTCAGTGCTTCAAATCCAGGGAGCAGAGTGAGCTCCCGCTATTAGCCTCAGCTTCTGCAAACCTAGCAGTTCCAAAACATGCAAATGTGAGTAGATCAATAGGTACCACTCCAATGGGAAGGTAACTGCGCTCCATGCAGTCATGCTGGCCACATGACCTTGGAGGCATCTACAGCTCTTCAGCTTAGAAATGGAGATGAGCAACAACCCCCAGAATCGGACATGATTAGACTTAATGTCAGCAGAAAAGCTTTATCTTTACCTTTAGACTTAAAAAAGTACCTATTCTGACTTGCAAACAAGTTCAACTTAAGAACAACTTACAGAACTTATCTTGTTTGTAACTTGGAAACTGTCTGTACACAAAAGGTAAGCCCGCCAAGTGGAGGGCCAACTCTACAAGGGACTCAGCTGGAGAACCACCACAGTCAGGTAGCCCAAACTCTCTCGGTGCCTCAGGTAGGAATGAAATGGCATCCCTACTCAGCTATAAAAAGTTACTAGGTGACCTCAGACAATTGACACTCTCCCATCCTCTCAGGAAGACAATGGGAAAACTCATTCATAATACATTTTGCTAAGAAGATCAAGTGGTAGGTTCTCCAAAAGTCTGCTAGAAATCAGAAATGACTTCTTCCCACTCCTCTTCCTTCTATATATATAGAGAGAGACTCAAAGTGGTAGACAGTGGTAAAAACAAGATAATATACAATTCTTTTCTTTATATATTGCTATTTTTCTTCTTAAAGAGACTCAAAGTGGTGGACAGTGGTAAAAACAAGATAATATACAATTTAAAACCTAAAGGCCATAAACATTACAATAGAATTAAACCCAGAACTATCTAAAAATGAATAAAATGACTTGATGGCATACCAATGAAGTACAATAAAATAAAAACAATCTGCAGGCCACAACCCTATAATCACTGTTGGGAAGGCGGTTTCCCTGAACAATTTGAGACTTACTTCTATGTAGATATATATCACATTATTCTGCAAGACCATGGAACTAAAAATATTCCCGTTTTGCCCTCCGGAAGCAAGGAGCATTGTAGAAGGAAGGGGATTGCCAGCTTTATATACTCTATTCAGATTCCCAACTGTCATGCTGGACATCTTTTACTTTTAAAAAATAATGAGATCTGTGATGATGGGAAGCATCAATTTTTTTGAGCTCGAGGCCAAAATCTGCCCTCAGTTACAGATATGTAAGGGCAAAAAATAAAAGTATTCATCCACAGCTTCCCTTTAAGGTTGCAACTGAAGCTCAGCATATCCATGTGCAGTAGACATGACATGTTCCAGCTTCAGGAAACAAAAGTCTCTTTTTCACTGATGCTCTTTTATGATAATTAAATAAAAATCCAGAATAAAGCCAGATAAAAGGGGGAAAAACCCATGTGATTGACACCTCTAGAGAAATGGTGGTGCCCCAAACTGGGAATGCAAAATTAATAAAATATAATGATACTTTTGGTTGCAATTTGAACCTAGTTCATAGAGATATCACTTATAATACAATAGATCAAAAAAGCGAGACATTCTGTGATGGCAGCTATCAAAATTAAATTATCAGCAATGACAAAGACGAGGAAATGAAAAATTAATTTTTGTATATATGATTCTGTAGGAATGGTTAATGTGATTGCACACCTGAGCCTTTGGGAAAATTATATTATCTGGCTTTACTTGGGGACTATCTGATACCTTATATTAAGATTGAAATGGCACTTTAGGCAAGGTGAAAAGATAACCAAATGAGTTTACCGAAACAAGATGAATAAAGGGTTAACTCCACCCAGGACTATCGTAAGGTAACTTAAAACAATACATTACAAAATGAGATTTTGCTGGTTGGAGTCATCTTTCTGGAATCTTTGAAAGTCTCTTGCCTCTGGTGCAAAGCGATGGTTATAAACTGCCTCAATCTTTTTCCTTGTGAAGCTTAGCCTGGCCAAAAGCTTCTGTTGTCCTTTGGACTGCTGGTATAAAAATACTGCTAAATGCAGGTGCTAAGAATACCTGTTTTTGGATTGCTTGGCCTAGGATTAGAGTATTTTCTATTGGTCATGGGGGTTCTGTCTGGGATGTCTGGCCTAATTCTACCGTTGGTGGCGTTCAAAATGCTCTTTGATTGTAGGTGAACTATAAATACCAACAACTATAACTCCCAAATGACAAAAACAATCTCCCCCAACAACACCACCAGTATTCAAAATTGGGCGTATCAGGTATTCGTGCCAAATTTGGTCCAGTGAATGAAAATACATCCTGCATATCAGATATTTACATTACGATTCATAACAGTAGCAAAACTACGTTTATGAAGTAGCAACAAAAATAATTTTATGGTTAGGGGTCACCACAACATAAGGAACTGCACTAAGGGGTCGCAGCATTAGGAAGGCTGAGAAACACTGATCCAGAAAAAGACAGTCCTGGGATAAAGGACCTTGGGTAGGACTACTTGATGGCTGAATTTTTTGTCCATTCCTTGCCAAAGTTATATAAGTGTGTGTAGCCAATAAAAGCTACACTTTCAATTTGAACTCATCCTTTCACTCATAACATAACCTGTTGCAAATAAACACTGCAGGTACAAATCAGTCACAAAGGACTGCGTGAAATTTCCAATTGCATTTCAGAGCAAACACAGACTGACGTGATCTTTAAATGCTCTCTAGCAGTGTGCATTGTGTGGATAGAGTACCGCCTATAAATAAAATAGGAAGAAGAAAGTGTCAGGACTAGCCAGTACATGGCAATATCCTCATGCAAGGAGCATAGGTGGATTTGCCAGGAAATGAGTCAGAATGAACTGTCATTTCAGAGACTCAACCTATCTGCAGAAATGCATGAGAAAACATTGAATTATCATAACACAGCTGTGTATATGGCTGTGTGGAAGGGCAAGCATTGGCCCAAATGCTTAACAAGCCTTACCTTGAAATTTTGGGGAGGCAAACACTCTTAGGGCCCTTCCACACAGCCATACAACACAGAAAATCCCACAATATCTGCTTTGAACTGTGTTATCTGTGTCCACACTGCCATATATTCCAGTTCAAAGCAGATAATGTGGGATTTTATTCAGCTTTGTGAAAGGGGCCTTACTCAGTAGTAGCCAAGTGAACATATGATGTTGCTCTATACCTATTCAGGCTTGTCAAAAGTCAACATTGACACTGAAATACACACCACCTGAGCTCTGCAAGTGCAGCATTATTCCAAATGAAGCAAAGAGTGTTTGAGGATTGGGACATCCGTAGGGATACCAAGGTCCTTCTTTATAAAGCTATTATCCTCCCAACCCTCCTATACGCCTATGAAACATGGACCGTCTACAGACGTCACACTCAACTCCTGGAACAATTCCATCAGCTTTGCCTAAAAAATCCTACAAATCCCTTGGGAAAACAGGCAGACAAATGTCAGCGTGCTAGAAGAAGCAAAGACCACCAGCGCTGAAGCTATGCTCGTATGCCATCAACTCCGCTGGACTGGCCACATTGTCTGAATGCATGTTAACTATCTCCCAAAGCAGTTACTATACTCCCACCTCAAGAACGGGAAACGTAAAGTTGGTGGACTGGAAAAGAGATTTAAAGATTAGCTTAAAGCCAACCTTAAAAACTGTGGCATAGACGTCGAGAACTGGGAAGCCCTGGCCCTTCTGCGCTCTAACTGGAGGTCATCGGTAACCAGCAGTGCTGCAGAATTCGAAGAAGCACGAATGGAGGCTGAAAGGGAGAAATGTGTCAAGGGGAAGGCACGTCAAGCCAACCCTGACTGGGACCGCCTTCCACATGTCCTCACTGTGGAAGATCATACAGGCCAAGAATAGGGCTCTACAGTCACCTAGTTATCCACCACCAAGACACTACACTTGGAAGGCTGTCATACTCGGACAACGAGGGATCGCCTAAGTAAGTAAATAAGCAATTCAGGCTAGAGATTCTTCTTCCTCCTCTTCCTCTTCCAAGCAGTAGAAATAGTAACACACTTTTCTTTGAGGAATGAGACAGAAAGTGAAATACACTACACTATTATGCTTCCCAGACCAGATATAGCAGTGTTCATAAGACTTTTGCTTCCTGAGGAGATTTAAGTCCATGCCAAAGTCTTTCTCACAGATATCCATGAGATTTAATCATTCTTACACTTTCTCAAAAGATGTTAATGATCTTTAACTATGCTAATCTCTAATTTTCTTTCATCTTTGTCTTTACACCAATCTTCTATGACTGGCAAAAATTGTGACATGGCATGAGTCACTCTTTTTGGTGCTAATTGAAGATCTTACTGTTGATGTGCCTTCTCCTACGAATGAGTGGCAAGAACCTAGACTAAGGACAATCCCCAGTGGTCTCTTGTTGGTTGATTCCCTCCTGACTCCAGCAATTTGGGAACTGCAGCAATTAAAGCATGCTGAAATCTGAACTGAGAGTGTTCCCAAATGTGCACATTTGAGAATAACTCAACCAAAATAAAGATTTTTAAAGATCGGCCTTAAAAACTGGTGGCACTGATGAACTGCAAATGGGTATGCGGTAATTAAATGCCTATAGCAAGATAATGTCAATCAAATCTCACTACAGTTTGTTCTAAGCTTGGAAGCGCAGCCGAACATAATTTTCCACCCTTAGGCTCAGTGAGTAATTAACTGCTTTGGGATTTCCTGGGCCTACTGTACTCTTTGTAAAATTAACACATCAGTGCATACAGCCCATATCCAGGAAAGGCCAATCAAAAATGGATACAAAGCAATGCTGTTATAAAAACAAAATTAATGCACTGGCTTTTGAATAAGCCGAAAGAAAACCAGAGGAAGAAGAAAGGCGAAAGACCTACAGGGGATGTGGAGTTCATGAAAACAAGAGACTTTCTCTGTGGATGCATCAATATTGTGGAACAGCTTGTGCTCTAAAAGGTTCCAATATGTTGTGAGCCACTTTGAGAAGCACATCAACACTAGGCAGGTGGGATATACATTTCGGCACAAATCACCAAATGAAGAAAAAAGAGAAAGTCACTGTGGGTGACCAAAAAACAACTGACATAAGCAATTTTTTTTCTCTGTCTTAGCAATCCATTTTATCCTCCCAACACCCCTGTGAACTAGGGGTCCATACAAACCAGGGGTCTTCAAACTTTTTAAGAAGAGGTCCGATTCGCAGTCCCTCAGATTATGGGCAGGGCGACACTATAGTTTTAAAGACAGGCTTAAAGCCAACCTTGAAAACTATGGCATAGACACTGAGAACTGGGAAGCCCTGGCCCTTGAGCGCTCTAACTGGAGTTCAGCTGTGACCAGCAGTGCTGCAGAATTCAAAGAGGCACAAACGGAGGGAGAAAGGGAGAAATGTGCCAAGAGGAAGGTAGCTCAAGCCAACCCTCACTGTGGAAGAAAATGCAGATCAAGAATAGGTCTCCACAGCCAACTATGGATCCACCACCACGACATTACACTTGGAGGGTCATCATTCTCGGGCTATTAGGGATGTGAAAGTAAATAAGTATAATTTGGAGGGAAAAAAACATTTGTAGTGCAAAAAACACCCATGAAAGAACAGTACAATATTTGAAATTAACTACAATTTGAACCAGCATAAACTTGCCAGAACTTCAATGTGAATTGTGGGACTGCTCTTGGCTGATGAGATAGTCAAGTTAATTAGGATTGTTGTTTTTCTGTGCTTTCCAATTGTTTCAGACTTTGGGCAGCTTAGGGGAAGGGGTGGGTAAATTACATTGGAGGGCCACTTCTGGCCTGCAGGCCTTAGGTTTCAAGGAACCCTGATTTACACCATAGAATTGGGTCCCTTCCACACTCCTGAAATAAATTCCCCATTTTCTGCTTTGAACTGGATATTCTGGGTTATAGGGCTGTGTGGAAGGGCCCATAGTGTAGCTTGACACCACTTTAACTGCTACGGATCAATGCTATGAAATCGCAGCAGTTCTAGCTTTGTGAGGTCTTCAGCCTTCTCTGCCAAAGTGTGCTGGTATCTCACCAAACAACTCCATGATTCTATTCCAAAAGCTGGATGGGAGGAAAATCTCTGTATGATGGAAAAGCAACACTAGCAGCAATCATTATTCTGGCACTATCAAATGAAAAGTGCAAAGCATAGCATTGTAATCCCATTCACATTATGAAAATGAAAAGGCTGCATTTGAAGTGGAGCTGGGGAAGAATGTGAAAAAGACCTTAATATTTGTAAGAGAAGCCATTTGTCTCTCAAAGGCAACTCCTTTCATTTCTGGTGAGTGAAACTGTTAAGATGAATGATGGCAGTAAGAAGCATCAGGCTGCAACGATGTTATATACTCAGGCACATTGGCTGCCCAGAGCAAACCGCCATATGCAGAGTTCTGCATGAATTGTGTTACGCAATCCTTGTGTTGAACAGAAATTCTTTATACTTGTATAAGGACATCAAATGCCATTTTTGAATTGCATTATATTTTAGCCATCCGTGTGGTACCCCATCTCAAGCCTTCATGAGAGGCGGTAGCAATATTTTAAAAAGTTGTTGCTGCTGCTAGAAATAAGTTCTTTTGAATAATAGAATTCAGCAAAATTGGTTGGCACATTACCATAACTGAATTAAACAAAATTGAAATAGTCATTCTGTTTTTCCAAAGAACACAGAGAATGACAGTTCTGCAAAGGGATTAAGAATTGTCAACTAGCACACATCACTCAGGCAATACTTGGCTTTCATCCTGCTCCAAAACTTTTTAGGTCAGTGTTTCTCAACCTGGGGGTCAGGACACCTGGGGGGGGCATGAGAGGGGTTTTAGAGGGGTCTCCAAAGACCACTAGAAAACGTATTTCTGATGGTCTTAGGAACCCCAAAGGCTCGCACCTTTGGCAGAGACGGCTGAAGATCTCTCCACCTGTTCTCTTCCTTTTTGGAAGCAGATGGCAAATCCTCCTACCAAAAGCCCTCCTCCACAGTGATTTTCCAGCCTCTCAACCAAGGGGAGGGCTGTCTCCAATCAGGGAGGGGAGAGCAGGCGTGCTTGATGCATGGCAGTGTGGTGCACATGTGCGGGCGAGGGAGAGCATGTGAGGTTGGAGAGAGGCTCGCACCAGTGAGTCCCATCAAGACAAGGGGGTTCTGTGCGGGAAGTTTGGCCCAATTCTATCGTTGATGAAGTTCAGAATACTCTTTGACTGTAGGTGAACTATAAATCCCAGCAACTACAACACCGAAATCTCAAGGTCTATTTTCTCCAAACTTCATCAGTGTTCACATTTGGGCATAGTAGGTATTTGTGCCAAATTTGGTCCAGATCCATCATTGTTTTGAGTCCACAGTGCTCTCTGGATGTAGGTGAACTACAACTCCCAAATGTCAAGGTCAATGCCCACCAAACCCTTCCAGTATTTTCTGTTGGTCATGGGAATGCTGTGTGCCAAGTTTGGTTCAATTCCATCATTGGTGGAGTTCAGAAGGCTGTTTGATTGCAATGTTAACTCTAAATTCCAGCAACTACGACTCCCAAACGATAAAATAAATTCCCCCAACCCCACCAGTATTCAAACTTGATCGTATTGGGTATTTGTGCCAAATTTTGTCCAGTGAATGAAAATACATCTTGCATATCAGATATTTACATTATGATTCATAACAGTATCAAAATTACAGTTATGAAATAGTAATGAAAATAATGTTATGGTTGGGGGTCACCACAACACGAGGAACTGTATCAAGGGATCGTGGCATTAGGAAGGTTGAGAACCACTGTTTTTAGGAGCTGCATAGATAGCTAACAATGAAAAACAAAAACATCCCAAAAACAAAAGTACAGTAATGGTTTTGTAAACCAGCATTTTACAAAAAAAGTTACACCATATAGGGACTGTCTTTAATTTATTTAAAAGGGGAATTGCATCTCCAGGAGGCATCTAGGAAAGGTAATTCACCCTTCCCTTCAGCTAGGAAAATAATACCAGCCTGGGCAGCCTAGAAGAATCAAGGGGTGCCAAGCCTGAACTTTGCCCATCTCTGCCTTAAGAAATAGTCATGACGACTGAATAGACTTAGCACCAAAAGATATACTTTATTAAAGCCAATAGGCACTGTGAGTACGAAAGGGTCAGAAAGGATTTTCAGATATCGCTTCTCAAGAGTGCTCAGCAACACGCCACTCTCATTTATACTACCAAATGGTACAGTTTTAGCCCACATTTTTATCTTTTTAAAACACCAGGCAAAAGGCAACAAACGATGCCAACATTTCTTTCAAAGGCACGAGAATCAAGCATTCGGATGGCACCGGGTAATGAATAAAAGAGCTTGCAACATTTGCAGCCAAGCAAAAAATTGCATGACTGACTATACAGCTCAATGCCAAAGACATTAAGCGATCAGCTGTTTTCCAGAGCCATGAAAAATCTAACATGAGAGACCATGCCTGGTCAGATAATCATACTACAGAGACCCTTGCTGCACTTTTCCTTCAGCCAAAACAATTAATTTGGGTTTGCTGCTGCTATTTCTTTTTACTGTCAGGGATGACAGATTCTCAAGATGGAGAGAGCCTTACAGAATCTCTGGGAGCAGCAGTCCCTCGACTGTATGTGCTGATTTAGATTCACATGAGGATTACCCCAGATTTACATAAACCTATTTATTTCTTTCCAGTGCATTTAATGTTAGAGCGACTGATTTTCAAAAAATGCTATGACATTTTTGCCTATGAGCATGATCTATATCCCCTTCATTCATTAGTTGACAAGATAATTAAGCATGAACAGCTGGATGCTACAGGTAACATCTACCAGGTCACATAACTCCCAGTCTTTGTGTAGATCCTAGTTTCTTGAGCAGTTTCAGAATACAGTACCAATAACAGAAAAAAGACTTTATTTATATATGCAGGCAGTCCTCAAGTTACGAACAAGATAGATTCCATAGGTTTGTCCTTAAGATGAATTTATTTGTAAGTTGGAGCAGGTACATTTTTAAGTATAACTCCAGTCATATATTTATAACTGGGGGCTCCCAATATATACAGGGAGCCTCAGGTCATATATATATGCCACCAGGGGCTCCATATATATATATATATATATATATATATATATATATATATGCCCCCGGTGGCACAGTGGGTTAAACCACTGAGCTGCTGAATTTGCTGACCGAAAGGTCAGCGGTTCGAATCCGGGAAGCAGGTTGAGCTACTGTTAGGCCCAGCTTCTGCCAACCTAGCAGTTCAAAAACATGCAAATGTGAGTAGATTGATAGGTAACGCCTTGGTGGGAAGGTAACGGTGCTCCATGCAGTCATGCCGGCCACATGACCTTGGAGGTGTCTATGGACAATGCTGGCTCTTCGACTTAGAAATCGAGATGAGCACCAACCCCCAGAGTCAGACACAAGACTTAATGTCAGGGAAAACCTTTACCTTTCCTCTGTGTGTGTACATACACACACACACACACATCTTTGGATAGCATGTTTTGCTGTCTGTGCCCTTCTTTTGATTATGTCACCTCGCTTTCTCTCCCTGTGAAAATTGGTTTTTGAAAAAGATTGCTTGTTGTGGAAACAAGGATTGGTGCTACAGCTTCAGTGGAGACCCTTTTTCCCCATGATAACTTTTTCAGGGGTGGATTTTCCTTCCCTTCCTAGAGATATATTTCTCTCACTTCCTGTTGTCTCACCTCTGTTTTCAACTATGAGTCATTTGTAAGTTGGATGTTTGTAATTTGGGAACTGCCTGTATATGTAAAACATACAGTATAAACCCCACTTGCCTTGTTTCCAACAAACTTCACAACCTCTGAGGTGGGTGAAACATCAGGAGAGAATGCTTCTGCAACATGGCCATACAGCCCGGAAAACTCTCAGCTATGAAAGTCTTCAACCACACATCATACAGTACTCTCTGTACTGTATCTGATGATGTGGGTTTTTATCCACACAAGCTCATGAGAAGAAAAAAAACACTCTTAAAGGCACTGCTACATTTTCTTTTTTAGCCTTCTTTCTTTCTTTCTTTCACCTTATACGGCTCTTGTTAACCATAAGCACTGTGAATTTTTTACTTCCCTCTTATCACACTTCTCAAGAAAATGCTCTAGCATTTTGAAAAAGCTAACATGTCTACCTGATAAAGACAGTGCCCTTTTAGATATCCATGCATCCTGTTTTAATTAGTGACCTGCTCAGCCAACCTGTAGGGAACAAATTTTGCATAATGAGCAGGAAATGCAAAACAGAAACATCCCTTAGAGCTATACTCATTGTCCTTGGAAGCACACAGTATGGCCAGTCCTTCATTTCCCAGCTGACAGGTTCTGGGGATTGACCCCGCCTGACAACGGCAGCAGCGGAAAGCTAACACCATGCCTGGCAGCCATTTATAGCATTCATCCTACACTAAGGTCTTTCATTCCCTTTTAACACCATCCAAATTAGTTTTGCTAGGTACTGTATGGAACATAACTTCCTTTAAGCTGCAGTGATTCATAAAACGCTAGCCCTCCAAGTGTTTTGGGCATCAGCTTCCAAAAGTCTCCGCTTCTTTGGGCAATGATCAGGGATTCTAGAAGCTGAAGTCGAAAACACCCGGAAGACCAGAGTTTGGGGGGCCCATCCACACTGTTGTATAATGCAGTTTCAGAGTGCAGATTAACTGCATTGAACTGAATCATGAGTCTACACTGCATATAATTCAATGCAGTTCAACTGCATTCTGAAATGGCATTATACTACAGATGGGGCCTGGGAAACATTGTTTTAAGATGTCCTAAAGCGTCCACAATTCAGTTTCATGTTTGACACTGAGGGCACATCTATTAATTATTTAATAATTGATTGATTGATTGCATTTCTATGCTGCCTTTCTCAGCCTGAAGGCAACTCAAGGCGGCTTAAACTGGCACAACGAACATAAACAAAATTAAAACAAAATGTAAAATATTTAACACACATTATAAAAACCCTTGTAAAAAACATTAAAAGCATAAAAAACCAGTAACTTCCTATTAGCTCATTTTCCAAAGACATTGTCAAGCCGTTCCATGTTCATTCTTTCCTGGGTTCCATATTCATCCATTACACTGTGTTTTCAAAGGATTGTTCAAAAAGCCAGATTTTTAATTTTTTTCAGAATGTCAGTAGGGAGGGGGCGATCTCCCTAGGGAGGGAGTTCCATAGCCAAGGGGTGACCACTGAGAAGGCCCTGTCTCTCGTCCCCGCCAGGCGCACTTGCAACAAAGGCAGGATTGAGAGCAGGGCCTCCCCAGAAGATCTTGAATTTCTAGCTGGTTCATAGGGAGATATACGTTCGGACAGGTAGGCTGGTCTGGAACAGTTTAGGGCTTTATAGGCTAAAGCCAGCACTTTGAATTGTGCCCGGTAGCAAACTGGCAGCCAGTGGAGCTGGTGCAACAGAGGAGTTGTGTTAGCAACCTGGCTGCCACCTACTGGACCATTTGAAGCTTCCGAACAGTCTTTAGAGGCAATCCCAAGTAGAGCGCATTGCAATAGTCTAAACGGGATGGAGCGTGGACTACCATGAGCGTGGACTACCGTGGCCAAGTTAGACTTCCCAAGGTACAGGCGCAGCTGGCGCACAAGCTTTAACTGTGCAAATGCTCCCCTGGTCACTGCTGAGACCTGAGGTTCCAGGCTCAACGATGAATCCAGGATCATACCCAAGCTGCAAACCTGTGCCTTCAGGGGGAGTGTAACCCCATCCAACACAGGCTGTAACCCTATGCCCTGTTCGGCCTTTTGACTGACCAGGAGAACCTCTGTCTTGTCTGGATTCAATTTCAATTTGTTCGCCCTCATCCAGACTGTCACAGCGGTCAAGCACCGGTTCAGGACCTGAACAGCCTCCTTAGTAGCAGGTGGGAAGGAGTGACAGAGTTGGATGTCATCTGCGTACAGGTGACACCACACCCTGAAACTCCAGATGATCTCCCCCAGTGGCTTCATGTAGATGTTAAACAACATGGGGGACAGTATTGATCCCTGCGGGACCCCACAAATCAATGGTTGTGGGGTTGAGTAGGTGCCCCTCAGCAACATCTTCTGGGAATGACTCATAGAATCATAGAATCATAGAATCAAAGAGTTGGAAGAGACCTCAAGGGCCATCCAGTCCAACCCCCTGCCAAGAAGCAGGAATATTGCATTCAAATCACCCCTGACAGATGGCCACCCAGCCTCTGTTTAAAAGCTTCCAAAGAAGGAGCCTCCACCACACTCCGGGGCAGAGAGTTCCACTGCTGAACGGATCTCACAGTCAGGAAGTTCTTCCTCATGTTCAGATGGAATCTCCTCTTTTGTAGTTTGAAGCCATTGTTCCGCGTCCTAGTCTCCAGGGAAGCAGAAAGACTCTCTAGGAAGGACCGGAGCCACTGCAAGACATACCTCCAAGGCCCATTCCCGCGAGGTGCCCCAGAAGGATACCGTGGTCAATGGTATCAAAAGCCACTGAGAGGTCCACCAGAACCAAAGGGGACACACTCCCCCTGTCTAGCTCCTGGCATCGATCATCCTCTAAGGCAGGGGTCCTCAAACTTTTTAAACAGAGGGCCAGGTCACAATCCCTCAAACTGTTGGAGGGCCGGATTATAATTTGGAAAAAAAAAAAGAATGAATTCCTATGCACACTGCACATATCTTATTTGCAGTGCAAAAGAAAACACTTTAAAACAGTACAATAATTAAAATGAAGAACAATTTTAACAAATATAAGCTTATTAGTATTTCAATGGGAAGTGTGAACCAGCTTTTGACTGATAAGATAAGATTGTTGTTGTTGCTGTTGTGTGCTTTCAAGTCGTTTCAGACTTCAGTTGACCCTGAGCGAGGGCCGGGTAAATGACCTTAAAGGGCCACATCTGGCCCTCGGGCCTTAGTTTGAGGACCCCTGCTCTAAGGTAACCAAGGCTGTCTCGGTTCCATGTCCCGGCCTAAAGCCAGACTGTGCCGGATCTAGATAATCCGTGTCTTTCAAGAATCTACACTGTTCACTTGTAGGTGTGAAACCAGCAGAGAATGAAGTGGTTTCAGTGTGTGGATGATTTGATATGAAGCCCTGGAACCAGTTCAAAGCTTGGGCAGTGCTTATACACATCACAGAGGCTGGCCTCACACTAGTTCCAGGATTCTCAGGATTCACCGTATCCACAGTTGACAGCCACAGAGAAAACATTTTTTCCCAACTCTCCCTGCTGTAATGCACACATGTGGATCACCAGAACCCTTAATAGCTTTTGCTGTACAAAATGGTTTACACCAAAATGTGCTAATGGACCTTAAGGGCTCTATTTTGGAGTATTCCCCAACTTTGGTAATCACAGTTTAAAGCCCTTAAAACACACTGCAGCACACAGTCATAGCATGCAACATATAAACACTGCTTCTCATGCCACCTTCAAACATCAAAGTAAATGTGTCCTCAGTTTTATGAAGCCACTTTCTCTATACCAAGAACAGTATGCCTCCAGATCCCCTGTTTGTGGCCCTTTACTAACCTGACTGACCCCCAAAATGCTTCCTGTGGTTGACCTGCCACCTTTTCAACTTACTTGTTTCTTAGTCTTGCCATTTGCATATTGCTTAATTGTATTCAGATGTATTCCATCCACAATGTAAGATTGCATCCACAATGCAATCTTACATTAATTAGTGTTCCATCTGTAAGGCAATTGTGTCCTGGGTATAATAACACTAGCCACTAACTCTTGGCAATTTGTTGGATCAACAATGCAGTTTCTAAATTCATGGGCTTGTGTGTGTTCAGAAAGGTCATGTAAGAGTGTAATAGCAATCGGTGTGTCAGTGCTGGATGATGGAAAGTCTCTCTCCAAGGTATTATATTTGACTAGAAGGCTATAGCAAATGTGAGCAAATGTTACAAACAACACAACTGCAAATGCAAATCACACATTAAAAAAACCTGAAGGAAATGAAATAAGCTAAATATTTCTAGAATATGTATCTATGGTTTACTGTATGATTGTAAAACTGAGCTCAGGGGAAATGAAATGTTACAAGAACTAGCATTATTAAGATTAGTTATTTACTAAACTAGTACTTTTAGATTATACATTAATGGGCAAAGGGCATTTCTCTTTGTGGGTCTAATACAATTTGGTGCCTGAGACGAAAAACAAATAATGCCTAGCATCTAAGTTAGATATATAGTAGCCATAAACACAAACATAACTGGTACATTTATTTCAGATCAGTAGGCAGAACAAATATGACCCACATTAGTAGATCACATAAAATTGAAAATATTATGTACATTTGCTAGTTGCCTATAGCTACAAAACAAATATTTAAAACAAGGCTGTATTACTAATACATTTACTTCATCTTCTGGACTGGCCCACCAGATTTCTAGCAGCCATTTCTAGCAGCAGATCTTCCCAAACAAGCAGCACATTATTAGTTAATCATTTCTTATTGAGAGAAAGATATTCAGGAGTAGCCACATTGATTGTGTAGCAAGATATAACAAAATCCAAAAGCAGCAGCATCTTTTTTGAGCCAACTCCATCCAAAGCACGAAGTACATTATGCAAGCTTTTGAAGCTTCACTGCTTCTACATTAGGCAAATATGTTAAAATGTCTTACAGAAGAGAAATGGTGATGGTATTAGAGTCATGAGCCTATATTCTGTCTGAGATGTTGCCAGTTAAGATGGTATTGAGGGATTTCAATGCTCCCCTTATTGGGGAACCTCTTTTTTTATTATTTATCTGGCCATACAGAAAGCTGATGAAATAATGGGTATAGTAGAAACCAATGTCAAGTTTTTGAGTTGGTCATGGTCTAGAGGCATTCTCTCCTGATGTTTTGCCTGCATCTATGGCAAGCATCCTCAGAGGTAGTGAGGTCTGTTGGAACTAGGAAAAAGGGACCTCACTACCTATGCTTGCCATAGATGAAGGCGAAACATCAGGAGAGAATGCCTCTAGACCATGGCCATATAGCCCGAAAAAACCTACAACAACCCAGTGATCCCATGAAAGCCTTTGTCTTTTTGTCTTGTTAAAAAGGAAGATATCTTGAATTTCACTATTCTATCAAAAAAAAAACCCTCAAAACACTTATATATGAAAATTAGGGGATTTAATCACAAACAGTAGGAATATCAGGAGGATTTCATTGTGAATAGTATGAATACCATAAAATTTGTTGTTGTTTACTCATGCAGTCACTTCCAACTCTTTGTGACCTCCTGGACCAGCCCACACCTGAGTTCCCCCTGGCTTGACGCCTTCAAGGTCAAGCCAGTCACTTCAAGGATAACATCCATCCATCTTGCCCTTGGTCGACCCCTCTTCCTTTTTCCTTCCATTATCCTCAGCATAATTGTCTTCTCCAAGCTTTCCTGTCTTCTCATGATGTGGCCAAAGTACTTCATCTTTGCCTCTAATATTCTTCCCTCCAATGAGCAGTCTGGCTTTATTTCCTGAAGTATGGACTGGTTGGATCTTCTTGCGATCCGAGGCAGTCTCAGAATTTTCCTTCAACACCATAGTTCAAAAGTGTCTATCTTCCTTCACTCAGCCTTCCTTATGGTCCAGCTCTCGCATCCATAGGTTACTACTGGGAATACCATTGCTTTAACTATGCGGATCTTCGTTGCCAGTGTGTTGTCTATACTCTTCACTATTTTATTGAGATTGGTCATTGCTCTCCTCCCAAGAAGTAAATGTCTTCTGATTTCCTGGCTGCAGTCTGCGCCTGCAGTAATTTTTGTGCTTAGAAATACAAAGTCTGTCACTGCCTCCACATTTTGTCTCACTATTTGCCAGTTATCAATCAGTCTGGTTGCCATAATCTTGTTTTTTTATGTTTAACTGCAACCCAGCTTTTGCACTTTCTTCTTTCACCTTCTTTCATCTCATCCTCGCTTTTGGCCATCAAAGTGGTATCATCTGAATATATATAAGGTTGTTAATGTTTCTTCCAGCCATTTTAATCCCATTCATCAAGCTCCGCATGTCACATGATGTGTTCTGCATACAAGTTGAGTAGGTTGTGTGAGAGAATACAGCCCTGCCGTACGCCATTTCCAATCTTGAACCATCTGTTGTTCCATGGTCTGTTCTTACTATTGCTATATGGGCATTATACAGATTCCTCAGGAGAGAGACAGGTGACTTGGTGATCCCCATCCCACCAAGAACTTGCCACAATTTATTATGATATTTATTATTTATTATACCATAAATTATTGCCATAAAAAGTAAATTTGGTAAAAATTACCCATTTAGTAATAAAGGAGTTGCTGATTCGAATGACTCAAAATCTCAAACAAATGAATATTCAGTTTAATAAGCAACTATTAAGAAATGTCAACTTTTGAGCTTTTGTCTTCATCTGGTGAAAATACTTACATTCAAAATAGAAAAGGGAAAATAAGAGCATGGGAACCCACTTCTGCCCATTGCTTTGAACTGTCAGCATGTATTTAAAAACCACGTCAAACTGACAAGGTGTGAGAACAGTTAAATTAAAGCAACCAGGAATCTCGTGGCTTCAAAGAGAATGCTGCTGAACCCCTTGAAGAGGAAAAAAATTAAATGTAATTTTCAGGCCCATACGATAGGCTCAGAATAATCACAACTGATAACATCCTTTAATTTATAACCCCGTTTCATGGCTTGCAATTTAACTTCTCATTACAGTCTTATTTGCTCATCTAAAAGGCTTGATAAACATTCACATATTAAAATAATGTGAGTGCTTATAACCACAGCCTCTGATGTTGCTGAAATGCATTGTTAACCCTGGTTGTAGATCTGAACCTGCATGAATTTGGAGCCCTTTGGTTAAAGTCACGCCTCTTCCATCACATCACAAGGCGCCAGGTGATCAGCTATAAATATGAGCAGTGTGTGTGTGTGTATTCGTGCATAGTGGTGATGTACAGCACCCAAGGGGGATAATGTTCCAGGGAAAGGTAGGATAATAATGCAGATAGAGCGTTTATCTCTGCAACAAAAATAATCCCGGGAGGCTTGACTGCTTCATGCCAGAGAAGCCTTCTTGATTCACAATTGACTTCAGACGGTGACAACATCCCAATCATTCAATGAGCAAAGCTCAGAAAGAGATACTATTGTGCTTTGCTTAGCAAGCAATTGGGATGTCCTTTCTGAACACCAGTGATTAGTATCCTAATCCACAAATCCTCATATAGTGCAGCAGATTGTATTCACTCACACATGACAATCTCCATACAGTGGCGTGTATAAGGTAGAGTTAGCCTGTTTCATCCCTACTCCTTATACTAGTAACACTGGTCAAGTTTAAAGGACATTGAAAATCCATTGAGACAACCTATTTTGTACACTCTCAATGCTATATTATGATGGGAAACAGTTTTATGCTACTTAAAGACTAATGCATTTAATTTGTCTCTGACCCCACTATCTATAATATTATTTCCAAACATGGGCACTATATGTCTTCTTAAGTGGAATATTGTATGAACTAGAGGTGGGCTTATAGTGCACAAAAGTTCATGTTACTTTAAAGTGCTATGCTGCAAAAATAGCCATCATCATAATCATGTATTGTCGAAGGCTTTCATGGCCAGAATCACTGCGTTGTTGTAGGTTTTTTTGGGCTATATGGCCATGGTCTACAGGCATTCTCTCCTGACGTTTCTCCTGCATCTATGGCAAGCATCCTCAGAGGTAGTGGGGATGCTTGCCTTAGATGCAGGCGAAACATCAGGAGAGAATGCCTCTAGACCATGGCCATATAGCCCAAAAAAACCTACAACAACCCAATCATAATCATGTATTATTATTATTATTATTATTATTATTATTATTATTATTATATATCAGCTGTATCCATGACTGAGCAGCCCTATTGAGCTGTATCCATGACTGAGCAGCCCTATTGAGGACCCACTCTGCTCACCCCACATGGGGAGGGGGCTAGAAAAGGTGCCCTAAACATAGTCTGCCTCTCTCATCCCTGACTGGACTGCCGCGTCCAGTGGGGTCACCACCCTGCGGCCAAAAAAGGAAAATGAACTTCGGTACGTGGAACGTACGGACTCTGATGGACAACAGTGGCAGTGAACGCCCCGAACGCAGAACTGCCATCATTGCAAGGGAGCTGGGACACTTCAACATCGACATAGCAGCCCTTCAGGAGACCCGGAGAGCAGGAGAGGGACAGCTGAAGGAAGAAAAAGGAGGCTACACCTTCTTCTGGAAGGGACTGCCTGAAGAAGACCAAAGAATGCACGGAGTCGGCTTTGCCATCAGAAATGATCTGGTGAAACATCTAACCGAAGCACCCACTGGCATCAACGAATGACTCTCAACCCTCCGAATCGATCTTGCCAAAAACCAACGGGCTACCATCATAAGTGCCTATGCACCAACACTAGATGCTGATGAAGACATCAAGGAGAAATTCTACTGTCAGCTGGACACCGTCCTATCGGGGATACCTAAGGAGGACAAAATCATCCTCCTGGGGGACTTTAATGCAAGAGTCGGGCGAGACTTCGACCTGTGGCCAGGGACCATCGGAAAAGACGGGGTTGGAAACAGCAACCCGAATGGCATCCTGCTTCTCACCAAATGTGCGGAACACAACCTTGTCATCACCAACACGCTCTTCCGCCAGAAAAACAAGTTCAAGACATCATGGAAGCACCCCCGGTCAAAGCATTGGCACCTCTTAGACTATGTAATCACACGCGCCAGAGACCGCCGTGACGTGCTCCTCACAAGAGCCATGACAGGTGCTGACGACTGCTGGACTGACCACAGGCTAATCCGATCCTCGATGGCTATCAAGATCGCTCCCAAGCGCAGACTCCAAGGCAGAAAGACAAGGCACAAAATGAACACCCAAGCCCTTCAGGAGCCCTCCAGACGAGCCCATCTCCAAACAGCACTCAAGAACCATCTACCCACAGAACACCCCGAAAATGTTGAGGAACATTGGAACAAACTGAAGACCTCCATCATCCAAGCCTGCGAAGAAACTATTGGATACCAAGCCAAGAAACATCAAGACTAGTTTGATGAAAATGACATCGAGATCCAACAGCTAATTGACAAGAAAAGGAAAGCCTTCCAAACATGGCAGAGAAACACCAACTGTGCTGCTAAGAAAAAGATCTACGCTAGTGCAAAAGCCGAGGTCCAAAGAAGGACAAGAGAACTCAAGAACATCTGGTGGACAAAGAAGGCTGAAGAAATCCAACACCTGGCAGATACCCATAATGCTCAGGGATTTTTCAAAGCCACAAAGGTCATCTACGGACCAAGAAACCATGGCATACAGCCTCTACGCTCATCAGATGGAACCAAACTCCTGAAGGACCAAAACTCAATTGCACTACGTTGGAAAGAACACTACCAAAGCCTCCTGAACCGCAGCTCCAATGTGGCCGAAGAGGTCCTCTCACAAATCCCGCAACAACAAACCAGGGATGAGCTTGCAGCACCGCCTAGTTTGGAAGAAGTCAGCAATGCCATCATCCAGCAGAAGAATAACAAAGCCAGCGGACCGGATGGGATCCCTGCTGAAATCTTCAAAGAGGGAGGACCTGAGCTGACACACCAACTCCACCAGCTCATAGAAAAAGTGTGGGTGACCGAGAAAATCCCAGCAGACTTCAAGGATGCCACCATAATCACCCTCTTCAAAAAAGGGGAAAGAACAGACCGGAAACTATCGAGGTATCTCCCTTCTAACCTCCGCTGGGAAAATCCTCGCAAGAATCCTTGCAAACCGCCTCCTGCCCCTCTCAGAAGACACCCTCCCAGAATCCCAGAATGGCTTCCGCCCCTCCAGAGGAACCGTGGACATGATCTTCACTGCACGACAGCTCCAAGAAAAATGCAGGGAACAAAACCAACCTCTGTACATGGCACTCATCGACCTTGCCAAGGCATTCGACACAGTGAACCGCAGCGCTCTCTGGACCATCCTCCACAAAATCGGATGCCCTAACAAATTTGTGAACATCCTGCGGCTCCTCCACGATGACATGATGGCAACAGTCTTGGACAGCAATGGCTCCCAAAGTGACCCATTTAAGGTGGAATCGGGTGTCAAACAGTTATTGCCCCAACTCTATTCTCCATCTTCATCGCAATGATACTTCACCTTGTTGATGGGAAGCTTCCCACCGGAGTGGAAATCATCTATCGGACAGATGGCAAGCTGTTTAACCTCAGCAGACTGAAAGCCAAAACCAAAGTTACAACAACATCTGTTATAGAACTCCAGTATGCTGATGACAATGTCGTCTGTGCGCATACAGAGGAAGATCTACAAGCCACTCTAAACACCTTCGCAGAAGCATACACGAAGCTTGGCCTGTCACTGAACATTGAGAAAACCAAAGTGCTCTTCCAGCAGTCACCAGCCAACTCCTCCCCAATGCCAGAGATACAGCTTAATGGTGTAACATTAGAAAATGTGGACCATTTCCGCTACCTTGGCAGCCACCTCTCCACCAAAGTCAACATCGACGCTGAAATACAACACCGCCTGAGCTCCGCAAGTGCAGCATTTTCCCGAATGAAGCAGAGAGTGTTTGAGGACCGGGACATCCGTAGGGAGACCAAGGTGCTTGTCTATAAAGCTATTGTCCTCCCAACCCTGCTATACGCCTGTGAGACGTGGACTGTCTACAGACGTCACATGCAACTCCTGGAACGATTCCATCAGCGCTGCCTCCGGAAAATCCTGCAAATCTCCTGGGAAGACAAGCGGACAAACGTCAGTGTGCTGGAAGAAGCAAAGACCACCAGCATTGAAGCGATGGTCCTCCAACATCAACTCCGCTGGGCTGGCCACGTTGTCCGGATGCCCGACCACCGTCTCCCAAAGCAGTTGCTCTATTCCGAACTTAACAACGGAAAACGGAATGTCGGTGGACAGGAAAAGAGATTTAAAGATGGGCTCAAAGCCAACCTTAAAAACTCTGGCATAGACACTGAGAACTGGGAAGCCCTGGCCCTTGAGCGCTCCAGCTGGAGGTCGGCTGTGACCAGCAGTGCTGCAGAATTCGAGGAGGCACGAGTGGAGGGTGAAAGAGAGAAACGTGCTAGGAGGAAGGCGCGACCGGGACCGCCTTCCACCTGGAAACCAATGCCAATGCCCTCACTGCGGAAGAAGGTGCAGAGCAAGAATAGGGCTCCACAGCCACTTACGGACCCACAAGAACATTGGAAGACCATCATACTCTGAAAACGAGGGATCGCCTAAGTAAGTAAGTAAGTAAGTATTATTATTTGATACACAACAAGATTAATACACAGCAAACATGATTACTATGCAGGCTGTTGTATTTGATCACACATCAGACACTTCCCAAGTGTCTAGGACCGTATGATATATGCTGATTGTTTTTAAGCGCAGGCCAAGGTCTTTAGGCACTGCACCCAGTATTCCAATCACCACTGGGACCACCTTTATTGGCTTGTGCCAGAGTCTTTGCAGTTCTATCTTTAAATCCTCATATCATGTAAGCTATTCCAGTTGCTTCTCGTCAATTCTGCTGTCACCTGGGAGATTGACGATCCACAATCGTGATGTCAGGAGTATTGTGCTTTCAGTCTGAATTTGGATTTATTAATTTATTGTTGTTATTATTATTATTATTATTATTATTATTATTTCCCGCTTTCTCTCTGCTGAAGGAGACTCAAAGCAGCTTAACACAAAAGCATTAGCGTACAGTTTAAAATATACAAATATTAAAACAGAATTAAATATAAACAGTGTTAAAAATTCAATTAAAATCAATTAAAACATATTGAAAGTTAAAAACCACAGCACCCCCTGACTAGATCTTTAAAACCACATCTTTTGAAAATTATAATTGTGCATGGAGTCTATTTCCCCAAAGACAGAAGCAGCCATGTACTTATAACTTCTATTTTCAAAATGCAAACATTTCCATTGTCCTGATGTACTTATGAGTAGTTTCCACTAATTTTGGAGCCTTTTTTACTCATAACTGAATGCAATACTTTCCCTGTCTGGTACATTTTATTACATTTTGGATCCCAAATCAACATATACCTCTTCTCTTGGAGTTCATTTTGTTCTGTTCAGTGCCTTCTGTGGGCATTAATTTTTCATGGTGTTTTGCTCCATTTGAGAATGTCCAGTTTCCTACTTGCTAAAGCAAAATTTCCCCCTTGCCTTTCCTTTCTCCCCATTCTTTGTGAACTATTACAATAGAGTACCCGAATTTTTAAAAGAAGTATCTCTTTAGTGCAGGCATGGGCAAACTTTAGCACTCCAGGTATTTTGGACTTCAATTTGGAATTATGGGAGTTGAAGTCCAAAACACCTTGAGGGCCGAAGTTTGCCCATGCCTGCTCTATCAGTTTAACCTCATACTTAAACGAGCCTGTCAGTTTCCCTTTTGTTGCTACCACAATTCCACAGATGCTTCAGTATTTTCTAGAAGATCCACGTGCAGAGCTTTCTGGATTTTTTCTCCTCAATCCATGATTGGTTGAAGTGGAACCGGTGATATACAGGATGTAGTGCATATGATGCTATGGTATCGAGTTAGGTTTAGGGTTAGGGTTATGTATTTATGTGAGTTGATTTTTCATACTCAATATAAATGTATATCTTATATATAATAATATAATAATAATAACACTTTATTTATATTCTGCCCCGTTTCCCCAAGGGGACTCAAGGCGCATCACAGCACACATACATGGCAAACATTCAGTGCTGTTTGGACAGACAAGGAGAGAACAGACAGAAAGGAGGCATGTTGTGTTGTGTTGATGTCAGCACCTTGGAAGGTTGTGCTCGAAATCCAGCGACAGCAAGGTGCTGTCACTCCATCCTCTATGACAAAGAGCCATCAGGACTTCCTCCTTCATTTTTGCTCACCTGCATTTTCTGGTCTTTTTCTTTTTATGGTGTCGTAAAATACCTTCCCCATTTTTTTAAGCAGTACCTAATTTCTCTAATTACAGCATAAACTGTTTTTGAACTGCTTAGGTCAACGATAAGCTAGGCTTTATAGTTGGCAGCTCATGTTGACTCAGGGCTTCGAACTAGCAACCTTTCGGTTGGTAGATGTTATCATTGCTAGTGATTTTACCATTTGCGCTAAACCCTGGCCCATCATACTTTATATGATGCAATAATATTGTAAATTAGAAACAAAGGAATGATTAAATATTTAAAACCCTTTGTGACTTTTGGCCCAACCTGCAGAAGAAAGGGAATAGCAGGAGCCAATGGAGAAGAGGAGCAGGAAAAACAAATTTGCTTTCCCCTGAGAACCACTATATTCAGTAGGCTTGTGCACGGATTTGGTTTTGTTGGTTCCCTTTGGACAATCCGGCTTGTTTGGCTGGCCGTAACAGTAAGGGCTCAGCCGCCATATTTTTTTACCAAAACGGGCCACTTGGCAGCCGGTCGCAGCTCTTCCTTCTCCTATTCAGCATCATAAGGTGCACAAAGAGCCTGCTGCATGCTCCGCATGGGGTTTCACTGTGAGCCCTGCCTGTTGGACCAATCAGAATAGAAGAATGCTGAGATGTGTCTTACTCAAGCTGTGTCTATTTAATGGGGCAAGTACCTCCATTGCTCTCAGTTGCATCCTGGCTCTAGAGAGGTGCTTCAGTTCGACTGCCTAAAACTCCTAAAATCAGGGGATGACACAAACATTATGAAACTTTGTGGGCTTAGAGTGTGTTGAGGATTCCTCATCGTCAGAAGTGGAAGGGAAGCAGGGAGGTGCTCAGGTCTTAGAGGGAAAGGAAGAAGAATCCGACAATGAGGTTTTGCAGGTGCCTACTTTTGTAGAAAGACGGAGGGAGTCAGAGAACAGGCTAAAAGATTGGTGAGCTAATTGGGTGATGCCCTAAGCCCTCCTGCGAGGGGTATAAATCAGAAGCAAGAGAACTTAGCTTTTCGCTGCTAACAACAACTCTGTTACTGCCATAATCTACTTTGTGTTAAAGACTTTGTGATCTGTGCCTTCTTGTCTGGGACTTTGCAAAAGACTTTCATTAGTGTCTGTAGTAAGACCTCCTTGTTTCCTTTTTCAATTGCATTTGCTTATTTTGTTTGCTGGAGTAAAGCATTTTTCTTTTACTTTCAATTTTGCATTAAGGCTGTTTTTTTTAAGAGCAAAACAGGACAGAGTGGGAGATGTGTCCTCCAAGTGTGGTCATTTTCACCTTGATAGCCCTAAAAATGATGGGAAGGGGAGCCCGGGGAGCCCCCTTATTGCTGCCAGTGGGCCAGATCTAGGTGCATTTTTTGTTGTAGACCGAAAACAACTATTTGGCAACACATCCGTTTTTGGGAAGCATGCACAAATGGATCTGGGGTTCTCCCGAAATTTGGCTATCAGAAATGGATCAAGGTTCAGCCGAAATGCACATGCCTAATATTTAGCAAGTAGGAGTAGGAGTGAGAAAAATTGCAAAATCTCACAGAAACACGAAGAGGATGGTTTGCAGTCTTATTTTTAAAAAAGAAAAAAAATCTAATCTGGATAGACAAAAGATAGAAACAGAAAGCAAATAGGTTCCACTGCTGGACCCTGGAAAGCATTTGGTTTGCAGGAGCTTCATGCTGTGAATTAAAAATATAAGAGGCAAGCAAAGCTGCATTAGTATTCCCCTAAAACCACTTGCCACTCTGGGAAGTAGGAACATGTAACAGTGGGATTTTTTTTTTTTTACGTTTGTTGCTGTCCATCTGGATTACATCCTATATGCATCTAATTCTGTTACAACAGCTGGTATCATTAATCTTGATTTGGAAAAAAAACCTTTGTAGGCAAATCAGATAAATTATGAAGAAAAAAGCCCACTGAAACAGACCAACATATAGTTTAGCTGGAAAATTCAGAGGGAAACTATTCAACGTTCAGAGAAATTTCCAGGAATTCGCTTTCAGGTTAAATTGAGGTAATGAGCACGGCACATTAGGCCTTCTTCATTTGCAAGGGTCTGGTTCAGGGACCCTCCCTTGGATGGCAAAAAAGGTGGTTAATTGTGTCTCATATTATTAAATGGTGGCAGTGTGGACACAAATGCTTCATTGTGTCTGCCACCATTTTATGAATATGACTTGGTGATGTGCAGTCGGTGGAAATCACACTTGCCGAGAACATTGTTTTCCCATTTTACTGGTGCTAAATATTTTACTGGAACTAAAGCAAAGCCACATATTTATCCCTGTGCATTAACCCAATGTTTCAGCTATAATCAGGATTTAGTAAATTTGACTGTTTACCAATATTGCTGTGGTGAATTGACGCCAAGTTGGATTCATCTCTGAGATACTTTGTCATTTAACAACCCTGCTCAGGTTCTGGAAATTCGGGACTTTGGCTTCCTTAATAGAGTCTACTGTATTCACCTGCAAAACTGCCTTGCTCTTTTCCTAATGCTCTCCGTATTATCAAGCATTACTGACTTTTCCACTGAGCCATGTAATCTCACAATGTTGCCAAAGATACAATAAGGTATTCTAATGAAAGTCTGGGCTTGATTTGCTCAAAGACCCATTTATTTGCAGGACTTTATTTGAACCAGATAAGCTACAAAAACGTGTGACAAAAATACAGCATTTATAGTCTTTTAAAATCTGCACAATTTTTAGGAAAACAATTCCATTCTGGGAGAAAGAATATAAATTCAATCAATCACCCAATAATAAAATATTGAAATTATGTAAGACTGACTTTTGACTGTTAGCCTGGGGTGTGATTTGCATGCTCTTGTTGACTGAAAGAGAAATTGGGCTGCTTTGTCACTTCTAAATGCATAACATGCTTTGAGACAACATTGCCACTGAGATCTGACCTATCCACAAAGGTTAGTTCTCTAAACAAATGTGTGCATAGTAGTGAATGAAGTTTTAGTCATTTTGCTTTAGGCCACATCCTGGCCTGAAATCAGACTATGTGGATCCAGATGTATTTCCTTCAAGTAAATCTAAAAGTAGTTGTTGGCCACCACACACTTAGACATCTTGTGCCAAAATATTTATTACTCTACTCAAAGTCATTTATCAAGGAAAAGAATTTCATATTTGTCAAATTTACCATGGGTAATACAGGGTTAGTCAAAATGAATAGGCCAATAAGAAAATTAATTTTAGACGAATGTATGTTTATTGTAACCAAACTACAGCTACGTATCGACAGATAAATTATCAAAGTTTTGTCTCACCTTCAGAGATGTTCGATATGGGCGCCCCGTGTGACACGGCAGACGTCCAAGCGATAGTCCAGTTCATTCCACATCCGTTGCAGCACATCCGACGTAATGGCATCGGATGCAGCACATATGCGGTCGTCCTGTGGTTTTACCCTTGCATAAGCAGCCCGTCTCCTCAAATTGCTTTACCCACCTCGCAATGGAATGTCGATGAGGTGGTTCCTTGCCATACTTGGCTCGAAATTCTCGCTGGACTGTAATTACTGACATTGTTTTAGCAAATGTCATCACACAAAACGCCTTCTTTGCCTGATTCCGCCATTTTGAAAACAGCGACTCCTAGCGACGCCTAGCGGCATTAACGTACATGTGTGTTGCTCAAAAAAAACTTTGATAGTTTATCTGTCGCTACGTAGCTGTGGTTTGGTTACAGTAAACATACATTCGGGTACAATTAATTTTCTTATTGGCCTATTCATTTTGACTAACCCTGTATAGGGATTGGGGCCGCAGTGGCACAACGGGTTAAACTGCTAAGCTGCAGAACTTGCTGACTGGAAGGGTTGACCACAAAATGATTTTATTGCTGTTATTGTATTGATTTGATTGTTTTAACTAGTAATAACTGTTGATGTTAAATTGTAAATTGTATATTGTATTTTGTGAATTGTTGGGTATCGAAATGTGCCTTTTGTAAGCCGCCCTGAGTCCCCCCCCCCCCCCCGGGGGTTGAGAAGGGTGGGGTAGAAGCACTCCAAATAAATAAATAAAATAAATAAAGGTCGGTGGTACAAATCCATGGGATGGGGTGAGCTCCTGTTGTTAGCCCCAGCTTCTGCCAACCCAGCAGTTCATAAACATGCAAATGTGAGTAGATCAATAGGTACCATTCCTGTGGGAAGGTAGCGGCGCTCCATGCAGTCATGCTGGCCATATGACCTTGGAGGTGTCTACAGACAATACTAGTTCTTTGGCTTAGAAATGGCTATGAGTACCACCCCTCAGAGTCAGATTTGACTAGACTTAACATCAAGGGGAAACCTTTACCTTTAATATAGGGATTCGAATATGTGAGTGTAAAATAGTATGGTAACATTTTTTTTTTGTGTTTACTTACAAGGCCAACTGAGACTAAGATCCTAGAATACTGTAATTTGTGCACAGATTTTAAACATCTATGCACACAGTTGTATTTATGTCTCAGAAGATGTACAAAAGATTATATAATTATTTATTTACTATTTATTTATTCTGGCGGGTAGGTAATGGCACTCCATGCAGTCATACCAGCAACATGACCTTGGAGGTGTCTATGGACAATGCTGGCTCTTTGGCTTAGAAATGGAGATGAGCACCACACCCCAGAGTTGGACACGACTGAACTTCATGCCAGGGGAAAACCTTTGCCTTTACCTATTTATTTGTTAAAACGTTTAAACCCCACTCTATCTTTAAAAGATTTCAAAGAGGATTATAAAAATATTAAGACAGTTTGAACAATTTAGAACAATATTTTTAAATAAACCTAATACATATCAATCATAATGAGATTTAAAAACAGATTTAAACTGTTAGAAAGTTTTAAAAACTATGTATATCAATATTCAAAACTAATATACTTACAAACTGCATTTGAGTAGAACAAAGTTATGGTAGATTTCTTAGTGAGTCAAGAGCTTTGGTGAAGTAAAATCCCATGTATCTTACATGTATCAATGCTAAAGGTGTAACAGTCTTGGTTGTATCAATTACTACATTAGAACAAGAAGAAAATCTAGCCTTATTCACTGCTATGAGAACCACTCACCAGTACTAATAATTCATCTTCAATCCAATTAACTTTCTTACCTATGGCTATGACAGACCAAATGACCCTTCTGCAAGGCAAATGGACTCAATGTTCACACAGAGCTGATACTAGCTCTACTTAATTAGACCTTTAGGGCAGGGACAGACATTAACTTTAAAGTAATGTACAAAAACTAAGTGGAGAAAAGTAGGATAGAAGATAGGATCCCACCAAAGTCAGATGACCACCTTTATCTCTGACTTCCAGTTGCTGAACTAGATACATTTTTGGTCTGATCCAGCAGGAATCTGCAGTCCATGTCACATCGTGTCTTTTCAGGTTCAATTATTTCCATTTTGAAAGCAGAGCCACATAGCATAAACGCATAAATGATATGATGTTCTCTCAAGATGTAGCTATGTCTTCTTTCATATGTGTTACCTCTCAAATCCAAGTCATGAATTGCACAATGAGAAGCAGCATAAAAAGATAATGTTTGTCATCTGTAACAAGTGAATCTCCCATCCACCATCCATATCTATAAAATAATTTTATTTATTTACTTATTTATTCATTCATTCATTCATGTCAGGAGCAACTTGAGAAACTGCAAGTCGCTTCTGGTGTGAGATAATCGGCCGTCTGCAAGAATGTTGCTTAGGGGATGCCAGGATGTTTTGATGTTTTACCATCCTTGTGGGAGGCTTCTCTCATGTCCCCATTTGGGGAGCTAGAGATGACAGAGGGAGCTCCTCCATGCTCTCTCCTGATTCAGACCTCTGACCTGTCAGTATTCAGTCCTGCCAGCACAAGGGTTTAACCCATTGCACCAACAGGGGCTCCCATAAAATAAAAACAATTTAACTTAACCTGTTTTCTACCATGTAGGAAAAAGTAACTTTTGGTGTAGAATCATGGTGTTGGTAGGCATCCAAAGGAGATCAAGCTTCTATCATTGCTAAAGGCTAGGGACTAGTCAACCTCTGCTTAAACACATCCACCGAAGCCAAGTTCACCACTGGGTATAGAAATTGGAATAATTATCTTATAGTGTCTCTGAAAATCTATTATGCGAGCCTTTTAAACTCTGGTCTGACCTGAGCAGCAGTGGGAATTAGCTCATTTGTGGATGTTTCCTTCTCTCCAGTCTCAAAAAGCTTTTTGTCCCTGTCAAGGAATTACAGTGTTCCATTCCAGGACCACCCGCAATAAGTGAAAATCCGCGAAGTAGGGATGCAATATTAATTTAAATATTTATACATTATTTTAGCATAATGTATAGATATTAAAAATAATATAGTGTCCCTACTTTGCGGATTTTCTTACTTCTTTGCCCACTTCCGGAGCCACGCAGCCAGCAGCAGGCCAGGGAGGCAGGCCTTCCCTGCCATGCCTCAGGCTGCTGTACTTCTGGGGTCCATGGAGGCTTGGGAGGCAGGCTTTCCCTGCCATGCCTCAGGATCCTAGAAGTGTGGTGGCCTGAGGCGTGGTGGGGAAGACCTGCCTCCCTGGCCTCCGTGGACACCAGAAATGCGCCGGCCTGAGGTGTGGCAGGGAAGTCTTGCTTCCCTGGCCTCCGTAGACCCCGTCAGAGCAGCGGCCTGAGGTGCGATGGGGAAGGCTTGCCTCCCTGGCCTGCTGCTGCCTGCGTGAAGGAGCAGCAACACACGTCGTGGGAGGGCAAGCTGAGCTGGCGGAGGCAGTTATGGCCCGCACGTAAGCCTCCTTTTCTGAGGACATAAATATTTTATATTTTATATTAATACTAGCCACCCCCTGCCACGCGTTGCTGTGACCCAGTCTGTGTATATGTGTTTTGTATGTGTGTATATATTTGTGTATATGTGTATATATGTGGTTTTGCACATGCGTTATAATGTATTTTTTTATATTGTTGGCCTGATAGTTGTATTGTGTTCAAATTTGTTTTGTGTCCAAATTTGCGGCACTCTACTTGTCACTTCTTTCCAGGATGAAGAGGAAGCATTGGTGAGCACCCTCTGGGTTCGTCCATTTAACCAATTACTGATCCACCTCACCGTAGTTTTGCCTAGCCCACATTGAACTAGTTTCCTTGCCAGCAGGTCATGGGGGACCTTGTCGAAGGCCTTACTGAAATCCAGGTATGCTACATCCATGGCATTCCCTGCATCTATCCTACAAACGAACATTACATTTTTATTTATATAGATTTATATAGATTTACAAAAACCCGCAAAACAGTGAGTCTGCATAAAGCAAACCACAAAGTAGTGAGGGAGCACTGTATTGGAACTAAAGAGGGAGAAAAGTGACCCATAAGAAAAAAAAGGAATGTATTGAGAAGGAAAATCAAAGGAGGCACTAGTGCCGTGGTTCTCAACCTGTGGGTTCTCAACCTGAACCGTTTAGCAGTGGTTCTCAACCTGGGGTCCCCAGATGTTTCTGACCTACAACTCCCAGAAATCCCAGCCAGTTTACCAGTTGTTAGGATTTCCGGAAGTTGAAGGCCAAAACATCTGGGGACCCACAGGTTGAGAACCACGGCACTAGTGTCTCCCTGGTACAGCACACAACCTGGGGCAGCGGCTTTACAGGCGAGCAGCGAACCACTAACTTAAAGAGTGACATTCAAGTAAAGAGAGGTGTGAAAGATTCTAAAGCACTCATTCCCAGGCTAACATTTTTAAAAAGTGTTTGCTTGTCTTTAGATCTGTTTAATCTGTAAAGAAATATTAAAAGTGCAAGAAGAGGTCTCAACACCAAGAAAATATGGAACAGAAGGGACCGATTTTGCAGTGACGTTCTGGGTCAAAAGTGCATGCTACACACCAAAAATTGCTTGCCAATGTTAAAGCAATATTGTATTTTAAAGAGGCTGTAAGTTGAACAATATTTTAAAATACATTCTTTATATACTCATATATTCATTTAGGAATTTGAGTCAAAAATTAACTCAAATCTGAGTCATTATAACTACTGTATCTTATCTCTTATCAAAAATGGCGCCTTCTTCTTCTCTGAGTGACCTTAGTATGTCCCACAAAAACTTAAAAGAAACATTGGCCCTTCCACTCTCTTTGACTTGGCTCAATTTCTGGCCTTTTAAAATGCCTCAATGGGGAAATGGTGATGGTGGTGGATAGAGGCAGCTGGCTCCCTGAGGTGGGGCTGGTACTTTGCTCTCTCCATAGAATGAGCCTTAATGGACCAGGCTTTAGCACAGCAGGTTAATCGCCAGCAGCAATAGATCTTACCAATTGAAAAGTTGGCAGTTCGAAGCCTGGGTTGGGGTGGGCACCCAACTTTCAACCCAGCTTACTGTCCACCTAAGCAGTTTGAAAAACAGCCGTGAGCTGTAAGGCATCCCTTAACCAAGGATGTATTTCACGGCACCATAAAGGAAATACCAGAAAATGCCAACAATCAAAGGAAGGAAGAAGTCTGTGATCAAGGGCTCTTCATCATAGAGGATGGAGCGACAGCACCCCACCTGTGGCCAGAATTGAGCACAACCTAAATTCTGGGAAAAATGCCGACATAATACACCTATCTGATGTCTGTCCTGTCTGTTTAATGATATTGAATGTTTGCCATGTATGTCTTCTGTGATCCGCCCTGTGTTCCCTTCAGGGTGCAAAGGGCAGAACATAAATGCTATAAATAATAATAATAATAATAATAATAATAATAATAATAATAATTTGCAAAGGCTTTGAAAAAAGAGACAGAGACTTTGAAAAAGAGACAGCGGGCCTGATTCTGGCAGCCCAAGAACAAGCCATTAGAACCAATGCAATCAAAGCCATAATTGAAAAGTCTACAACAGATCTCAAGTGTAGGCTCTGCAAGGAAGCAGATGAAACAATAGATCACATCCTCAGCTGCTGCAAGAAGATCATGCAGACAGACTACAAGCAGAGGCATAACACCGTTGCTCAGATGATTCATTGGAACTTGAGAGCAGTACGCATGAAAAAGATCTTGGAGTCCTTGTGAACAACAAGTTAAACATGAACTAACAATGTGATGGAGCATCAAAAAAGCCAATGGGATTTTGGCTTGCATCAATAGATCCAAAGAAGTCATGCTACCCCTCTATTCCACCTTGGTTAGACCACACCTGGAATATTGTGGGCACCACAATTGAAGAGAGATATTGACAAGCTGGAGTGTGTCCAGAGAAGGGCAATGAAAATGATCAAGAGTCTGGAGAACAAGCCCTATGAGGAGCGTCTTAAAGAGCTGGGCATGTTTAGTCTGAAGAAGAGAAGGCTGAGAGGAGACATGATAGCCATTAGGCCTGTTTGATCAAGAAAAAAATTGTTTCTAAAATCGATTTGTAATTGGGGTGTTTTTTTGTTTCGATATTTAAAATATTTACAAAACTTTCCAAAAAAATGTTTTGTTATTTACGAAATTTCGTAAATATTTACAAAACATTTTGTAAGTGTGAATGTTGCAGTAATGGTCACCTTGATTAGCATTGAATGGCTTTCATTTCTCCCACCCTGGACATTCCATAGATAAACTCCATTTGCCTAGTTTCCAACAGACCTCTGAGGATGCCTGCCATAGATGTGGGCAAAATGTCAGGAGAGAATGCTTCTGGAACATGGTCATACACTCATACAGCCCTGAAAACTCACAGCAAAAGAGCCTGGATGGATGCAGCCTTCAATTTGTGGCAATCAGATGGTATTGTTGGTCTCATCTCAGGCGGGCCACGGAGGCAGAGCCGGCGCTGCAGGAATCCCCTCCCCGGCTCCTGCGCTCCGGCTCCTGCGCCCTCCTCTTCCTCCTCCTCCTCCCAGCTGTGTTGCAGGAAGCCGATTGGATGGCACGCGGAGGCCGGTTGTAAGGGTGAGCGCGCGCGCGCCATCCAATCGGCTCCGGCTCCTGCGCCCTCCTCCTCCTCCTCCTCCTCCCAGCTGTGCCAGGAGGAGGAGGAGGAGGGCGCAGAAGCCGGAGCCGATTGGATGGTGCGCGCGCGCTCACCCTTACAACCGGCCTCCGCGCGCCATCCAATCGGCTCTGGCTCCTGCGCCCTCCTCCTCCTCCTCCTGGCACTTCCTGGCTGCAACACAGCTGGGAGGAGGAGGAGGAGGACGAGGAGGAGGAGGAGGGCGCAGGAGCCGGAGCCGATTGGATGGCGTGCGGAGGCCGGTTGTAAGGGTGAGCGCGCGCGGGCCGGGCGCCCAACAGGCAGGGGCGGTGCTTGGCTCACTGGGTGTGCGCTCGCGCCGCCCCTTCGCCCCGCCCGCCCCATTTACTGCTGGGGTGCTTGGGAGCGCCGGATTGGCTCCCAGGCACCAGCAGCACTTAGCAGCCTCCATCCCATTAACGACACGAGCTGAAGCTCGTAAAATATATGGGGCTGCTGTTTCGATATTTTTAAACTCTTCCGGGTTTAAAAATGTGTTTTGAAATCGCGTCGGATGTGGTAAAAATAACGAATTAATAACGAAATAACGAATTAACGAACGAAACCGCACAGGCCTAATAGCCATGTATAAGTATGTGAGGGGAAGTCACAGGGAGGAGGGAGCAAGTTTGTTTTCTGCTGCCCTGGAGACTAGGATGTGGAACAATGACTTCAAACTACAAGAGAGGAGATTCCATCTGAACATGAGGAAGAACTTCCTGACTGTGAAAGCTTGTTCAGCAGTGGAACTCTCTGCCCCAGAGAGTGGTGGAGGCTCCTTCTTTGGAAGCTTTTAAACAGAGGCTGGATGGCCATTTGTTGGGAGTGCTTTGAATGCAGTTTTCCTGCTTCTTGGCAGGGGATTGGACTGGATGGCCCATGAGGTCTCTTCCAACTCTATGATTCTATGATTTCTGAGTTGAAAACACTTTAGGGTTTTGCAGTTGTACCACCATCAAACCACATTTTCCTAAAATAGAACACATCTTAAGAAGGTTATTTCTTGTGTATCATTGTCCTTGAACATCCTTTGCCACTATTAATATTTATCTGCAAAAACAATTAAACTAAATTAGCTGCCTTTGATATTTACACCCAATCTGTATAATGTGCATTCAGGCTTTAAAAAAAACAAGACAACAAAAGCATACTTTCACCTACTTTACACCAAGCATTTCTCATGCTTGTGACAGAGAAACCATTATGCTATAACTGTAGAGAGAAAATCCCTTTTGATGTACTTATCTTCAGGAAAAGAAACTCTGTAGCTGGATGAGTTGGAGGGGAGGGACTCATGTAGGATTTACTTCAAAAAGAGAGCACAGCAAGAAATAAATTTGATCGAACGATATTGTTACAAGAATAATCTAGATCTCCAGACTTTCTGCAGCGGATACTGTAATTTGCAGGCGGTGCAGGGCTCAGCAAAGGAGGCACCCTCACCTTCCTCCTTCCTCTGACTTTATTGGCCTTTTGATGCTGCTCTCAAGCCCTCTAATTTTGGAATGGAGGGATCTACCGTAGTTCATACAGTGAGTTTCCTTGTTGTTGTTGTTGTTGTTAATAGCTATCAAGTCAGTTTCAACTTATTGTGATCATATGAATGAGACCTCCAATACTCCCTCTTGCTAACAGTCCTACACTTGTCTTGCAGCATTAGGGCTGTGGCTAGGAGCCATGGTGGCACAATGGGTTAAACCCTTGTGCTGGCTGATCTGCTGACCTGAAGGTCAGTGGTTCAAATCCATGAGATGGGGTGAGCATCTGTCTGTCAGCCCTAGCTTCCCATGCGGGGACATGAGAGAAGCCTCTCACAGGATGGTAACACATTCAAGTGTCCCCTGGGCAATGTCCTTGCAGATGGCCAATTCTTTCACACCAGAAGCGACTTGCAGCATAATCTCAAGTCGCTTCTGATATGCTAAAAAAGGGCTGTGGCTGCCTTTGTTAAATCAATCCACTTGTAACGCACTCTTTCTCTTTTCCTACTGTCTCCAACTTTGCCAAGCATTATTATCTTTTCTAATAAGTTGGGTCATCTCATGCTATTTATTTATTTATTTATTGTATTTATATTCTGCCCTTCTCGCTCTGCAGGGGACTCAGGGCGGATTACAATGTACATATACAAGGCAAACATTCAATGCCATAGACACACAACATATATAGACAGACAGTCAGAGGCTATTTAACATTCCAACTTTTTTCTGGCCACCAGGGGAGCTGTCGCTTCAGCATCCATCTGTGACACTGATGAAGTACTTCCTCATTCCCCGCATGCTTGCTGGAGATTTTTATGGTCTCATAAATTAGTTAAATTAGCCTCCCCACATAAGTGGTACCTAAATTACCTACTTAACAGATGCAACTGCAAAGTTCGACAACAAGCTACACAAATTGGTTGGAAGCTCACTCTGACCCGGGCTGGTTTCGAACTCATGACCTTTCGGTCATTAGTGATCTTTGCTATGGCCAAATACAACAGTTTCTGTTTAGTCATTTTGGCTGCTAGTTATAGTTCAGTATTCATTTGATCCAGGACCTATTTATTTGTCTTTTAGGTAATAGGGGAGTCCATAGAACTATCCTTCAGCACCACATTTCAAATGATGAAATACCATAGTTTTCTTTCTATAAGCTTTCTTTACTAACTGGCTTTCACAATAACGCATAGAAATCGGAGTGTCCATGGCTGAATGGAAGTTCAAACCTTGTCTCCTGGAGTCTTTATCCAGCCATACTTGCAGGAAGTGGCACAGCCCTTGATCTGTTTGAACAACCACAACAAAAATAGTTCAGGCCCACAGCAAAATCACATTCCCTGCCCTGGAAGCTCCAACTTTTAACACAACAAGCTAGGTGTGAATGATTCACCGGCACCACAACATGGCACTGACATATTTTTTTTCAAAATGCTATCTTTTTGTAACACATTTTGAGCTGAATGCCAAACCAAACAAGGCAGTGTCGAACCATTTAAACAAGATTTGCCAATTATGGATAAAGCCACAAGAGGTGTATTCGTCCTGTTAAAGGAGTAAAGGGGCCATGTGGGATGTGTTAAACTTTTATCCATCTGTAACTTACATATGAACCCTCTATACCACACCCCCACCAGCCACGTGTCCCTTAGCTCCAGTATTGGAAATGAACTCAGTTGAAAGACAAGCACTTGAGAAGAGATGCTCTGGGTAGGAACAGGAGAGGGGTTCTTACAATGGAATCTCCTAGCCCAACAAATTACGGTAAATAACATTGTGCAGCTAGTTCATCTTTTCCTCATTAACTGAGTTTATTTTTAGGTAGACCTGGAAGAAACAGTGGGAATATGTGAAAGCATTACAATTGGAAGGGGGTGACAACTGGAAACTCCGTAATATTTTTTAAAAAATGTATTTATTTATTTATTTATTTGTTTATTTATTTATGTATATTTATAATTCAAATTTATATGCCGCCACTCCCCTGGGGATTGGAGCGGCTTACAAGAACAGGCTAAAATGTAACACAATTTAAAAACAATTTAAAAACAACAATATCAGAGATCAAAGGCCTGTCAAAACAGATATGTCTTTCATGCCCTGCGGAAAGCTGATAGGTCCCGCAAGGCATGGACTTCAGGTGGCAGAATATTCCAGCGTGATGGTGCCGCTGCTGTAAAGGCTCTGCGTCTGGTTGCTGTTAGACACAAGGTCTTGACACTGGGAATTTCCAATAGATCTTGGTCCTCAGAACGGAGGGATTTCTGGGGTTGGTGGGGGTGAGGCAGTCCCTCAGTTACATCGGCCCCAAACCATGCAAGGCCTTAAAGGTGAGTACCATCACTTTGAAAGCGATCCGGTGCTCAATTGGTAACCAATGCAGCTGTAGTAAGATTGGTGTTATGTGGCATCTCATCGGAATTCCCGCAAGAAGCCGAGCAGCTGCATTTTGTACCAACTTGAGCTTCCGGATCACCGACAGAGGAAGGCCAATGTAGAGGGCATTACAGTAGTCCAGTCTTGAGATGACCGTGGCCTGGATCACCGTAGCTAGGTCATCCCTGGACAGGTAGGGGGCCAGCCGTCCAGCCTGCCGCAGATAAAAAAAGGCGGTTCTGCTAACGGCGGAGACCTGGGCCTCCATCATCAGCAGAGGGTCCAAAAGGACTCCCAGACTCTTTACCAATGATGATGGGCGTAGCGCCTCGCCATCCAGGCTGGGCAGCTGGATGTCCCCACTGCCCGGTTGACCCAGCCATAGGATCTCCGTCTTTGCTGGATTCACCTTCAACCTGCTGGCACGCAGCGATCCAGTAACGGCCTCGAGGCACTGATGAAAATAATCAGGTACAGAATCTAGTCTGCCCTCCATCCTCAGCACCAGCTGAGTGTCATCAGCGTACTGGTAACACTCAAGCCCAAAACCTCGAACCAGCTGAATGAATGAACAAGTTGAATGAACAAGTTGAAGCAAATCTTTATATATAAAATCTTAGCCTGTGTATGTTTGTGCTTGCAAAAACTCAAAAAGTAGTCAGTTGGTTGACTTGCTATTTTGACACAATGTTGCATTCCAATATGCACATGTTTTTATGGTAACATGAAATTGAAACACAATGTTGCATTCGAATACACGTGTATATTTAGAATAAAACTAGCAGTCCAGGAATAGACAGAGAGGAATCTGTGATGCCCAAAGCAACCACTCACAGCCTAGCTTTCATTTTACCTCAGCAGTGTAAGAAATAAAAACTGAGCATGAGCAACCAATTACTACACAGCTTTCCTTTTACCTCAGCAGTAAAAGAAAAAAACAATCTATGACTATCAATAAAGTGTGGAGGTAATTTTTGCAGGTGTGCACTTTGTATTTAGAAAACAATTGCTTATCTCATGGGCACTTATATGTCACATGCTCAAGGATCGGTAAACCATCAGATCTTTATGTTTATGCAGAAAATGGACAAACCAAAAAAGGAGTCAATTCACTAGCTTTACAATAAAAAATATTTCTGTAAAAAACCTCTTTGCCTTTCCTTTCCTTTCATTCCACATAGACACAGCAATGTAAGGCAGGGTATTGAATTGAATGATGTGTTTTCTTGGAGAATCTATGTTCACAACAATACTCTTATTTACGATCTCATTCATTTCATATTTGACTGAGCCACAGCAAAGTGTGGTCAAGTTTAGCTAGTGCATGATAAAAGTCTTACTTTAAAGCACCTCGAAAGTAATATCAGAAAAAAAATGCACTAGAATATGCAAGGTATACAGTATTTTTTAAAAGAAAGCTTAAGGCAATTGGGAGAAGGGCCAATGCTACACTTTTTAAGCTACAGGTCAACTCGAAATCACTTCTGAATAAAAATGTAAATGATTATGCAGCAAGTTTCCTATCGGTGACCCAGCACTGTTCTTATAGGGTTTCTGCCTCTTTTCTGATTTCCCAAAGGAGGACATTGCCTGATTTCATGTAGTATTACCCAATTTTCAATTTGCAATATTGCCAAAAAAGTTATCATATAGGGAAAGGAAAAACACTTCTGTTTTATTTTTCTTATTATAGTTACACAAGTGTCTGTGTTCAGTGGAGTTTCTTCCAATATACACCCAACCATCATTTTATTCATATACATCCTTTTCCCCAGACTAGAACCCAAGGTGACCTACAAAAAAGCAGAAAGTGTAATAAAAACAAATGTGTGCGTATGTGTGTGTGTTTCTTCATAGAAGTACATATACAGCTAACCCAACAAGAAAAAAATGGTGTCTAAAAACTACAATGTACTACAGCTTGCATTTTATACAACCAGCTGCTGGAACAGGAAGTGTGACAAGTGCTATACTTGGAATTCAGAGGGTTGTACTCTTTCATAAAACATCTTTCTGTATCTGAAGAATCATAAGGCAAGGATAATTTCAATACTAAAAGTTAAAAACTTCCTACATAGTAAACAAACTACCTAGTCTGGGCTATTGAACTATTGGCCTCACTACTTTTTGGAGCTGAAAACATATTTAATGAAAATAATATATTTCTGTAAATGTTTCTGTAGCTGAACAATATCTGTGATATAATGGATAAGTGCTTATATGAATCTGTGCCAAACAGAACTATAAAGGAAACAGTTATTGGCTAGTTTACATAGATCACAAATGGGTATGTTCTGTATTTGAGAGTAGTGCTGGAGCAAATTTAGACTTACTTTGGGGGTCAAAGCCATTCATTTTTCCAGTTGCTGAAATTGTCAGAACCAAAAAAGAGAGGATTATAATACAATGCTGCTCCATCTTGAGAACTTGGAGCATGCCAGTATTTGACATGATAATACCTCTTATAAAGAACTATGCCTGTGTTAGTTACTAGAATGTGGCATATCATTTGCCACGTTATCTACAGCTTCAAAACTGCTCACAAAAAACCCCTATACCTCCTTGAAAGTTAGCATTTTATGATAATGAGGTAAATATCTAACCCCCTTTCTTAAATTCTGAAGTACTCAATGAAAATACAATTCCATGAACATTAGCAATTACCAGAGGTTTTATCAAGATCTTCACTGGACAAATGCAAACAGGCCTGACCGGAAACAAGCAAAGTTAAACAGAATGATTGTTTACATGTTCTTTACATACACACATACACACACACCTTAGCTCCCAACACATATTTAGAGCTTCACAAAGGAGAAGATACTCAGTCCAAATGGCTAATAATCAACACAAAGTTGACCACAAAAATGGGTGGGAAGAACATCTGTTGTTATTTCAGTTATATATCTAATGGCTACATCCTATTCTAAGTAAATTTAGGTTTATAGAAATATGTTCAAATTGGAGTTCTGCCTTCCAAGAAACCTCTGTCCTATGCTCATCTCTTTGTAAGTTCAGTACAATGAAAATGGATGCCACGTTCTCCAGCAGAAATAATGCCTATGAAGCAATTTACATAAGGTGATAAAAGCCATGAGGACATGGTCACCTCTGTCAATTAGTAACTGACTCCCACTCACAATGGCCTTGGCATTTTTAAAAATAATTTATTAGATGTGCCCTTTGAAAACTATGTAAGGCCACCATTATAAGAACTGACGTCTTCTTGAGTGTACAACAAAATATTACATTCCCTGGAGACTCGGTCTCCAGGGAACCGTGGCTTCAAACTACAGGAAAAGAGATTTCACCTGAATATTCCTAACGGTGAGATCTGTTCAACAGTGTAACTCTCTGCCCTGGAGTGTTGTGAAGGCTCCTTCTTTATTTTATTATTTATTTATTTATTTAACTTGTATACCACCACTCCCAATTTGGCTCGGAGCGGTTTACAGCAGTAGATTAAAACAATACAACCAACTTTAAAATACAATAAAAACGAGAACAGACATAGTCCCGAGTTATTCACCCATCAAAAGCTTGTCGGAAAAGAAAGGGGTTTGGAGGCTTTTAAACAGAGGCTGGGTATCCATCTGTCAGGGGTGCTTTGAATGTGGTTTTCCTGCTTCTTGGTAGGAGGTTGGACTGGATGGCCCAGGAAGTCTCTTCCAACTCAATGATCCAGTGATTCTATGATTCTGTGATTGCTATTGGAGGCTCCAAGCCTTTGGAACAAACTCAACTTTCATCTCTTCCTGGGTTAGGCCAACTGGGTTATTTTATGCACACAAAAGAATGTCATTTGACAAAAAAATGGAAAACATCCTGAAATACATACCGTATTTCATCGCATAATAGTCACACTCCCCCGCCCACCCCATTTTTTGCTGGAGGACTAAAAGATAACTAATCACTTCTCTAAGGATGTTTTCCAACCAGCATTATAGAATGAAGGGTATTGTCTGCTAATCATCCGAGTTGCTCCTACACAATTCTGGGAAATGTAGTTCAGAGCGGAGCCTTTGGAATTCTCAGCTAGAGAGATCCTCAGCTTCCTTAAACTACATTTCCCAGAATTCTGTAGGATCAGATTGGACAATTGGCCTCTGTTCTATAATGCTGGTGGGAAAATGTCCCTGATCCTCAGGAGTGATTCTATGGTCTTTCCAGAAAGATCAGGGTTGAGTCAAAGCTTTAAAACAACAAAAGCTGCATGTTGTATAACTACTGGTAATTGGGTGTCTAGATAATCAACACCATTATGTCTTTTGCTAGTAAAACACAGGGCCCAATTGTTCTAAACAGCAATGTCAAAAACATAACAAGAATGTTGAAAAATCCATATAGCAACAACTGCTACTCCAACAACATCCCTAGCAACACATTACTATATACTATAAACAATGACACTACAAGGAATCCTTACACATTAGCCACAGGCAGAAAACAACATGCATGAGTAAAGTTGAGACGTTAAATAAGCACTGAAGATATTATCATAAGATTTCTTTATGTTCTTATATTAACATATAAACAAATAATACATACGAATAGCAAGAAGAAATAAGACATTGTTGTAAAAATCGAAAACAATGTATAAATACTTTGACATAAAGATACATATCTAATTTATCTGTTATTTATCTATTGTTTGTGGAATTCATCTTGATCTCATACTGGGAGAAAGGCGGGTCAGATATTAACTGCCCATTACACACTTTCAGAGCTGCAAAGATTGTATTTCATCGCATAATAGTCGCCATCGCATTAACAATAGGACTAACAAGAAGGGCATTTAAAAGTCAGTGACTTAACAATAAAATATTAAAATGGACAGTTATCAACTCCAGAAGCTGGAAATTATTGCTGACACAGTCTTCAATTCATAAGCAATGGATACGTTGATGGGAACCTGCCTACCATTTGATGGGAACCTGTCTACCATTTCCTCACGATTTTTTTTCTGTTTCCACTCCCATTTCATATCTACTTCCCTATTTCATTCCTCACATATTCCAGGAATTAAACTGGTGTAATAACAGCATATCAGAATATACAGTAGAACTGCTCTGGAAGTTGCTTAAACTACCAACACTAATAGATTTGGTGGTCAGCATCATTACATGCCTCAAGATGGCCATTGAGAAACAAAGCAGAATCGAAGGATAACTATGTAATTTTGTACAGCTAGCTCTCCACCTTTGGTTGTCACTGTCTCACTGAAGAGCTGACTGTGAAGCTTTTCCAATGAAATTATATCTATGAAGCCATCAAAAGATGACATTGCTCCAAGCATGGAGTTTCCTTCCTACAATAATGTCAAGAGAGCAAAATGCAGACATAATCCAATATGGTTCCTGTCTGGTAAGATAACCATTGCAACAACTGAAATGAACCTTATCTACATCATAAACCATAAAATCATATCCCCTACTCTGGTCTTTGCAGATCAGCACATAATGAATGAATAAACTAACACAGAAAGAATAAGCTAACATAAAATAAGTAAGTCTGTCAATTCCTATGTTACTATAAAATGCCCTACATGGTCACTCAGTAGAGATTATCAAGCATGCTGAGTAGTTGTAATATGCCTGAAACAAAGGATTCCGCAATAAAACCAGCCAATGCAGCAGGATTTAAAGTCTTATCTTAAAGGCCACCAAATTTGCATCAACAAAAAGGCAGCTCTCCACTTGCAGCAAATCCCTTCTAATATTTCTGTCAAATTTTACTAGATAGATCTGCAGAAATAAAGCTTGAAAGTCAACACATGACTTCTACAATGGCACGGGAAAATGTGATGTATGGAATAATGAAATGTTTCATCTAGGTCAGTGGTTCCCAACCTTTTTTTGACCAGGGATCTCTTTCACCAGGGACCACTTGACTAGGAACCACTCACCAACATTAGTACCAAAAGGGTTATGAATCAATTTGGGGCCAACTTTAGATTCCATTTGGTAATTTGGGGGTGCTGATTCAGAAAATTGCATTGGACAGACCACATCAGCTCTAGTTTCTGATACAGAACATATGGCATCCAGTAGTTGCCATCTGCTTGCCCATAGAATATAATATTTAATAATATAGAGCTAATGTGGTAGTAATAAACTTTTGTGGGTAGTTAGCTTCTTCCCTCCCAACATCCCCGTTGCCTCAGCACTATAAGAGGGTTTCATAAGACCAGTCACTCTCATTGCGGCATGGTTTCGAGGCAACTGCATAGTAATTGTGAGGCCCATATTTTCATACTTGTGGACCTCTGGTGGTCCACAGACCACAGGTTGGGAACCACTGATCTAGGTCAATAGCACTGTACAAATTATGCACAGTGCATAATTTGTAGGAGGGAGCAAGCTTGTTTTCTGCTTCCTTGGGGAATAGGACGCGGAACAATGGCTTCAAACTACAAGAGAGGAGATTCCATCTGAACATGAGGAAGAACTTCCTGACTGTGAGAGCCGTTCAGCAGTGGAACTCTCTGCCCCGGAGTGTGGTGGAGGCTCCTTCTTTGGAAGCTTATAAACAGAAGCTGGATGGCCATCTGTCAGGGGTGATTTGAATGTAATATTCCTGCTTCTTGGCAGGGGGTTGGACTGGATGGCCCATGAGGTCTCTTCCAACTCTTTGATTCTATGATTCTATGATTCTATGCCCTGAGACAACACCAGTTGTGAAGCATTATTTATAATAGATGGCAAAGGTGAATAATAGAACCGTAGTATCTCATTAATGGACATTGTCCTGTTAATTGTTAATCCCCAACTTTATTTATAAGTAAATATCTCAGAACTGTCATCATGTTCTCAAAATGGATATTTCCTATTTCATTCCTCACTTTTAAAAAATCCAACCAAATGGCTGGAAAAGGAAACTAAAGCTTCTACACATAATAAACTGCCACTGAATTCGGTGGGATTTCTACATAACCCAGGATTAGGCTGCACCCGTGTAAGTCTTTATAACATATCTAAACCACATAGGATTAGAATACCTTTTTTATAAGGTATTACAATTTACAGATGAACAAGTGCAACTGCAACAAAATTATGCTGAGAAGAAGGGATTTTACTCAAAGTTGTAACTTGTGAACTATGCCATTTTCAATACACTTCATTTCCCTCCTGCTCGTCCTCTCAATTTATATTTGCCTATAAACAATGTGTTAGCATTTCATGCACACTGTACATGCTCAGTTTCTATCATGACAGATCTTCAAAATGACAGCTCATTTTCCTAATTGTAGCAGGTATTTTTAAAAGAATGTCTACTTAAGTCTTGCTCAGTCACTACAAAATGAATCCCTTTCAAATACCAGCATATGATATTAATAAGTCCAGGTCCAGACGCAAGAATGTCCATTCATTTTCATTAACGTTATCATGCGTGACATAACAAATGCATGGAATCCTCTCTTATAACTTTTGACATCATTTATAAATGCAGGAAGATATTTGAATTGTAAGTCAAGTTGTACTGCAGTCAGTAGAGGTTTTACATATAGATTAGGAATTTATTTAAGCCACACTCAGGCTTCATTCTCCCAATAAGTAAAATCCCATAAGAGAGGAGAACGCTTGCTTGCTAATCCCCCACTCCAATGCATTCCTGTTGTTTTTGCCCATTGGAGAGCAACTGTCTACTGTAGGGAGTTTGTACTTCTCTATTTTAAATATTTAGGGCTCTAAATCAGAAAATTTACACAAGTAGAACAAACCCCACTAACAAGTCATTTCTGCAGTGCATGAACTCTTTTACAAAAGTACTACTATTAGAAAAGTTGTATCACCAGCATGTGGAGGAAAGGACAAAAAAGCCTTTCCCCCTAAAATACTAATCATATGAGAAATAACAGAAAAACAGGGGCTTAAAACAAACCTATTACAGCCTTGTATGTGAAAACACCTCTGTTACTCAACAGTAGCTGTGTAGTATAGTTAATACCATGTTGGACCATAACCTGGGCCCAAGTCTCAGTTAGGTTTCAACTGAACTATGATAGATTTGTACAAGTAATCATTTCTGAAGTTCCGTTTTTCATAAATAAGGTAATAACAACCATAGCCTCCAAGAAAGCCACAACTGTAGACGACTCAGAGTGCAAGAAAAATATTACAGGACAAATAAAAAAAACCACTTAGCACATTTTGTAAGGATTTAATTAGGAGCTCAGGCTGATGGAAGAATATGTGAAGAATCACAGAAAAATCTTTGTACTCTGACAGTACATTCTCTTCTTCTTCCTCACAGCTTTCCATGCTACACAGAACACTACTTTGGAGAGTTTCACAGTGCAGGAAAAGAAAATTTAAGAGTTGCTCATGAACTTCCTCCATCCGCAGAAGAACACAAATGCATCCTTGCCTAGAATGTTCAGCCATGGAAACTAAGTACAGGTTGAATATTCCTTATCCAAAATTCTTGGAACCAGAAATGTTTTGGATTTTGGGCATTTTCTGATTTTGCACTACAGTATGTGCACGCACACACATAATGACATATCCTGGTGATGGGACCCAAGTCCAAACACAGAATGCATTTATGTTTCACAAACATCTTGAACTCATAACCTGAAGGTAATTTTTTACACAATACTTTAAATAATTTTGTGCACAAAACAATGTTTGTGTACACTGAACCATCAGAAAGCAAAGGTGTCACTATCTCTGCCACCCATGGGGACATTTCTGGATTCTAGAATAGTTCAGATTTCAGACTTCCTGACAGGGGGTCCTTAACCTGTATCCAATTATGTCCAGTTTAATACTGAAATCATATGACCCCTCCAGGTGTCATTGGACTGTAACTCTCAGCATTCATCACCACTGGCTTCGCTAGTTAAGGCTGATGAGATCTGTAATCATCTTACAGTGATTACCAACCTTTGGGCCTCCAGTTGTTTTGGACTTACCAGCTGTTAGGAATTGTGAGAGCAGAGATCCAAAACACCTGGAGGCCCAAAAGTTGGGAACCACTGATACAAGGTCAGATGATGCCCATCCCTAACTCAATACCTGATCTACATTACATTTCTAATTGCTGCTTTTGAAATTAAAGAGGCTTCTCTCCTGATAAAAACAGCTGCTTCAAGAAGAGTCTCCTCGGGGAGATAGGGCAGGATATAAATAAAGTTTTATTATTATTAAAGACCACAGGAGGATATGGAAGGAGTAAACTCTACCTCTGGCGTGGACTGGTCCATGAAGTAACAAAGAGTCTCCACCAACCTATGAAACCCTATAGGTCTCCTTGGTTAAGTCAGTCTCTTTCAAGCTTCATTACTTCGCAAGGCTATTTTGAGCATAAACTGGAACCTACGAGCTTTGACACCAGAGGAAAGGTGGACTATAAATGTAATTACTAATCATAATTATTTGAATTAATACAATGATAAATAAAACAGCACTAACTACATTTTATGTTCTAGTACAATGTTAAATTGTGATTTATGGAAATCAGGAGCAAAATGTTCTGATCACCTTGCAGCATGCTAAAGATCAGATGTTGGATGGAGACATGCAACTCCAAGCTCATGATATAATAATAAATCATAATGTGTCTTTATGTCCAAACCAACTCAATATATGGGACAGCCTTCCTTCCTCTGATATGGGGTTAAGAAAATGGATCAGGCCTTACTTAGAAGCATCTCTTGTGAATTTCAGCTAGACTAACTTCCAAGTATTAAGCCCCAAAAGGCAAACAAACTTTATGACCTTTATAGATCGGAGAAACTGCTTCTCACAACCACTTTACTACTGTAAAGTGGCAAAGATATTTCATAGGACGGCTACAGATATGGCAAACTCACATAAATAATCAGATGTTCAACCGAAGATTAACTGAAAGTTAGAAACTGCTTTGGGTAGACATGAAACTGCACAAATAAAAAAGTTATGGCAGTTTTGTGATTCCAAAGGGTGAACAACAATGTGGACAGCAGAAACAATCTCAATGTGATATTTAATGCAATAAACTTGTGAATGGAGGGGAGGCAGTTCCAGCTATTTCTCTGTACAGGTATTACATTTAATAAACACTCAAGCTAGCTTAGTCATATCTGTCTTTCACAATAAATGACAAGGAACCATCATAAGGATAGTTTTAACATGTCTTTTTCAGGCTGGCAACATATAAAGAGATGTGCCTGAGCATCTTTAGGGACTTCACCCTTGTTTACATCTTCTCTCTACAACAGACCATTTCAATTCATAAGGTGCCATCCTTACCTGGGAGTAAGCAACATTGTACTCAATGGTACTTACTTTTAAGTAGACACATAGAAGATTGCATTGTTGCAAAAATATAACTGCCATCACAATCCTGGATATACTTAACAAGGAGCAATTGGTCCTTCACAGTGAACATGATGGGATATGAGACTTACCCAGATGTTGAAATGTTGGGATTAGTGTTAAAGCTGACCAGAGTGGAATAACAGATGCACTACAACTGTTTGCACCATACTCCAGATGTTATGAATGGAACAGGATGCACACCTGTATCCTATTTAGGTGCTAGCCATTATAATTGTCAACTAAAATAATAAAGGAGCTAATGGGAAAGACTATTGAGTATAATTTTCCAGATCTGGGGTGCAATTAAACTTCATTTCTGCCAAGGTGCTGGGTTAGGGCAGACATGCAAAACCAAAGGAGAGCCTTCCACAAGATCTCAGTACATCCAGCTATCACATTCACATCTTTGGAAATATTTGTTTTGAAAGCAAATATATCCAAAAGGATTAAAGGGAAAGACTTCTAGGTGTGAGCTTCCAGGTTTGGGGTGCAATTAAACTTAAGCTCTGCCAAGATCCTGGGTTAGGACACATATAAAACCAAGCAAGAACCCTCCACTAAATTTCAGTACATCCAGCTGTCACATGCACATCTTTGGATATATTTGGAAATACATTCCCAGGGCTCGATGAGTATGAGCTTCCAGATTTGGGGTACAATTAAACTTAATCTGGCCAAGATCCTGGGTAGGGCAGACATGCAAAACCAGGAGAGAACACTCCATAAGATCTTTGTACATCCAGCTGTCACAGCCACATCTTTGAACATATGCACTTTCAAAGAGGGATCTTAAATCAAGAGAAGGGTTTAAGATACCTCTTCAAAAGCAAATGTATCCAAAGATGTGGATGTGACAGCTGGATGTACTGAGCTCATGTGGAGGGTTCTCTCCTGCTTTTGCTTGCCTGCCTTGACACAGGATCTCAGCAGACATTAAGTTTAGGGTTGCAGGGTTGTTTTGCCAAACCTCCCTTCCCCATAGAGCCTTTTCTTACCTGATAATGTCATCGTTGTGCCCCAGGAAAAATTTCTGGCTGTGCTCCCTGGTGTTGTAAACCACTCCGACTCCAGCCACAAAGTAAACCACTTCCTTGCCTGCTGTGTAGTACAGGTTGTTGCGGCACTGGTGACCCCTGTAGCCATAGACCCACTCCAGACGGAGCTGGCATCTAGGAGCTGTCCGATCCGCCATGATAATCAAACCCCCCCTTCTCAGAAGAGGGAAAAACTGGTGCTAACCCCACCTCCACGTCTCTTGCCTTTCCCAGTTTGCTTCCTTCCAAAGGCTGCTGATTCCTGCTGAGCTGCCAAGTCTTCCGGCTGCACTTTCAGATGCTGATGATTTCCAGTGAAAAATGCATCCTGTTCAGCTGCTGCTGCTGCTGCTGTTTCAGTCACCACTGCTGCTGCTGCTGCTGATGCCTTTGCTTTTGCTAGTAGTACTGAGCTGCCACCATAATCTTCTACCGCCAAAGATGAGCAGCTGCTGTTTTCCCACTGTTTTGCAACCCAGACAACTTCAGGGAGGGGGGATTTCAATACATAGAGGCAAATCAGTGCTGAATAAAACTGTGCCTGTCAATTGCTTCTGAAGGAGAAAGAGCTGGCGTTATTACAGCAACTGGGTGCAGAGTGGCGGCGGCGGTGCTGTGTGCCTCCATCTCCTTAGTGCATCTCCTTATTGAGTGCCTTCCAAGGATAAAAGTCACTGCCTTTCAAATAGGCTTGGAGTGCATTTAAGGATGCCAAAAGTACAAAATTAACCTTTCCCTTTTGAATTGACGAATGGAAATTCCAGTTCATTCTGTGGCTGAGCAAAGATGCAACCTTCTGTCGGTTTTCCTCATCATAATCTGCTTCTCGGTGCAGAGACAGGGAAAATCTGGAGGGAGACGAGAGAAAACTTCACATGAAAAATAATCATTCAGCAACTTCATTGTGTTACTGATTACTACAATGTAGCCTCAATCTCTCCTATTCCACTCATGAATCAAAACAAAAAGAAGAATTTTTTTTTGAACACTGGATCTAGAAGGTGAAACTATATTTATTTATCAACTAAAATTTATTGATCTTTGCTAGGGGATGCATTACAAATCAAAATAATATACTTTGTAAGTTGTGAGTTTTCCGGGCTGTATGGCCATGTTCCAGAAGCATTATCTCCTGACGTTTCACCTGCATCCATAGCAGGCATTCTCAGAGGTTTTGAGGTCTATCTGAGGATGCCCGGCATAGATGCAGATGAAACATCAGGAGAGAATGCTTCTAGAACATGACCATATAACCTGGAAAACTCACAACAACCAGGGGCGGCTCAACCCATTACGCAAAGTAAGCATTTGCAGTATAGTTGATTTTGCCCAGGGGCGCTCTTGGGGAAAATAGACCTTGACATTTGGGAGTCGTAGTTACTGGGATGTATAGTTCACCTACAATCAAAGAGCATTCTGAACTCCACCAATGATGGAATTGAACCAAATATGGCACACAGAACTCCCACAACGAACAGAAAAAATATATATCAGTGATTGGTTGGGTGGGGGTGGGGCGCTAAAATACTGTTTGCTTACCGTTGAAAATTACCTAGGGCGCCTCTGACAAAAACCCAGTGATTTCAGCCATGAAACCCTTCAACAATACATATACTTTGAGATCCCCGCTTCTTATTTTTAAGTTTTTAAATATATGTGCTTTTCCAGTGTTTTATTGTAATTATGTACTTTGATATTTTACCAATTGTATGTGTTTTTATGGTTGGAAACCGGGCTGAGTCCCTCTAATGAGGCGAGAAGCTCAGTATATAAAACTTTGAATTAATTAATTAATTAATTAATTAAATTGAAGGGGCCTGGGGCTGTTAGGAATTGAGGGAGCTGAAGCTCAAAACATCTGGAGGGCCAAAGTTTCCCCGTGCCTGATGTAGATGCATTCTTGAAAGGAAGGGTGGATTTACACTGAAGAATGAACAGTTTGACACCACTTTAGCTGCCCTGGCTCAATGCTATGAAATCATGACAGTTGTGGTTTGGCAAGGCATCAGCTCTGTTTGGCGGAGAAGGCAAAAGACCTTGTAAAACTGCAACTCCCATGACTCCAAGGCATTGTGCTATGGCAGCTAAAGTGGTGCCAAAATTCATTATTGAGTTAGAAGAGATCTCATGGACCATCCAGTCCAACCTACTGCCAAGACACAGGAAAACTGCATTCAAAGCACCCCAACAGATGGCCATCCAGCCTCTATTTAAAAGCCTCCAAAGAAGGAGCCTCCAACACATTCCGGGGCAGAGAGAGAGTTCCAATGCTAAACAGCTCTCATGGTTAAGAAGTTAATCCTCATGTTCAGGTGGAATCTCCTTTCCTGTAGTTTGAAGACATTGTTCCACGTCCTAGTCCCCAGGGCAGCAGAAAACAAGCTTGGCCCCTCCTTCCTATGACTTCCCCTCACATATTTATACATGGCCCTCATCATGTCTCCTCTCAGCCTTCTGAAGGCTAAACATGCCCAGCTCTTCAAGCCACACCTCATAGGACTTGTTCTCCATACCCTTGAACATTTGAGTCGCTCTCCTCTGGACACATTCCAGCTTGTCACCATCTCCCTTCAATTATGGTGCCCAGAATTGGACACAGTGTGATTCCAGGTGTGGTCTGACCAAAGCAGAATAGAGGGCTAGCATGACTTCCCTGGATCTAGAGACACTAGACCTCTATTGATGCAGGCCAAAATCCCATTGGCTTTTGAATTTATTAAGAATTTATTGTTTAAGGTGCTGCTTGTGACTGCACTACCTCCAACCTGAAAATAAAATCACCTCAAAGCAGCACCCCTTAATTTGTTCCCTACTAAACTTCAGCGCCATAAGTATACAACAAAAAAATCCAGCTTATGTTCACAGAAAATGATAGTTGTTCCATATAGATCAGACATGGGGAAACGTTGGCCTTCCAGGTGTTTTGGAGTTCAACTCCCACAATTTCTAACAGCCTCAGGCCCCTTCCTTTCCCCCCTTTCCACTTAAGTGGCTGGGGGGGGGGGGGAGGGGGGGGCTGAGGCTGTTAGTAATTGTGGAAGTTGGAGGGCCACTGTTTCCCCATGCCTGATGTAGATGCACTCTTGAAATGAAGGGTGCATTTACTCTGAAGAATGAACAGTTTGACACCACTTTAGCTGCCCTGGCTCAATTCTATGGAATCATGAGAGTTGTAGTTTGGCAAGGTACCAGCTCTGTTTGGCGGATAAGGCTAAAGACCTTGCAAAAATACAACTCCCATGACTCCAGAGCCGTGTGCCATGGCAGCTAAAATGATGCCAAAGTTCATTAATTCTATAGTGTAGGTACACCCCAAGAAGCATTGGCAAACATTATGCATATAGGCAGGTGAATATTGTGTTGACATTAGCATTATATAAATTAGACCACAGCCAGAACCTAATTGTTCCAGGACAGTGTTCTTCAGTTTGTGCTGACACCAGATTTGGAACATCTGAGAGAACCCACGGATGCAAGTGAAGGGTTGCCAGTTTGGCAGTCGATATATAATATGTGCATTTTCCATCTACTATGCAGTCAATGTAAAAAGAGGTGCTCTAAAAACATAACTTCACAACTCTAGTTCCTCATGGGCACCATCTACATCAGCCATTTAATGCAGTTTCAAACCATTTTTGAAAGAAGTGTCTTTGCTGTGCACATGATTACAGATTACATAGAACATCCTGGAACCAGTCTGAAACCTGGATGCTGATTACTGCACAAACCATAGAGCACTGATGCGCTTAAGGGCTTCCTTTTGCATGCTTTTGTGGGTGTTTTGTTATCTGACCGCTGCAGTTTGAAGCTATCTTCAAACTATGTTAAATAATTCGTGTATATAGAGACATGGTGTTTCTTGCATGCTGGCTGGGAGGTTGTGGGAACCATAATCCAAACAAACATATTTTCCAAGGTCTATCTTTCTATATACTACTTGGTCAGGAATTCCAGAAATAAGAATGTAGTAGGCCTTGGACTATGAGGAAAATTCTGAGAGTGCCTTGGACCACAAGAAAATCAAACCAGTTTATACTACAGGAAATAAAGCCTGACTGCTCACTGGAGGGAAAGATATTGGAGGCAAAGATAAAGTACTTTGGGCACATCATGAGAAGACAGGAAAGCTTGGGGAAGAGAATGATGCTGGGGAAAATGGAAGAAAAAAGGAAGAGGGGCCAACGAAGGGCAAGATGGATGGATGGCATCCTTGAAGTGACTGGCTTGACTTTGAAGGAGCTGGGGGTGGAGATGGCCAACAGGAACTCTGGCATGGGTTGGTCTATGAGGCCACAAAGAGTCGGAAGCAACTGAACGAATAAACAACAACAGGCTTCTACATTTTATGACCTCATCTCTTTTGGGGCTTTAAACAAAAGTATAATTTCCCCCTTGAAAATAAGTATTTTTAAAAATAAGCTTGACACACAAAGACATATTTATTAGGCCTGGGCGGTTTCGTTTCGTTAATTCGTAATTCGTTAATAATTCGTTAATATTTCCAATTACAAAACGATAACGAACCATTCTGGAGCAATCATTAAAAAAAACGAATTTTTAAACACGTTTTGTAAATGCTTCGTATTTCGTTATTGTATTCGTTTCGTTATTGTTCTGAGGTCGTTTCGTTATTATTTCCGCATGTCTGGGCCAGTTTTATGGTTTAATTAGTGAAAAAAAATTATAATATCACACCAACAGTCAACAACAGAGGGAGAGGGAAGCTTCAGAAGTTTTTGGAGGTTTTTTAGCGTATTTCGCGGTCACGTCCGCCATTAACGAATCGATTCGTTATTGTTTCGGAAATCAATTCGTTAATTTTTTACCATTTACGAAATTTCGTAAATATAGAACTTTTTAAAAGGAAAATTTTGTAATTATTTTAAATATCGAAACAAAAAAAACCCCCCAAATACAAATCGATTTTAGAAACAAATTTTTGCGTTGTTACCCAGGCCTAATATTTATATGTAATAACACAATAAGGAGCTCCCGGTGGCGCAGTGGGTTAAAGCGCTGAGCTGCTGAACTTGCTGACTGAAAGGTTGCAGGTTCGAATCCGGGGAGTGCCATGAGCTCACGCTGTTAGCCCCAGCTTCTGCCAACGTAGCAGTTCAAAAACATGCAAATGTGAGTAGATCAATAAGTACCGCTCCAGTGGAAAGGTAACAGTGCTCCATGAAGTCATGCTGGTCACATGAGCTTGGAGGTGTCTACCGACAACGGCGGCTCTTCAGCTTAGAAATGGAGATGATCATCAACCCCCAGAGTCAGACACAACTGGACTTAATGTCGAGGGAAAACCTTTACCTTTACTTTAACACAATAAGATGGGGACTGAGTTTCAATTCTAACAAATACCAGATGTGAAGGTTGCTAAGTTGACATGACACCAACAACCTGGCTCCATGGATGGAGGGAGGAAACATTTAAGGGTAGCAATATGTTCCCACAGAGAGGCAGGGAGCGATCATCTTTTCTGAAGCACAGCATATCTCTAGAGGCAAGCAAAGGTAATCCGATCCAACCTTACAGTCAAACTAACAATCCCTTTGGGAGTGTCTGGTGATGTTATATTCTGGCACATACATGAGAATCATGTTCTCCCAATGGAAGAGGGATACTCTCTGTGGTTAAGAAACAAAAGTGTGACCATGACCCCTCCAGGAATCTGTTTTTCTCCTAGAAAGATGCATCTGTTTCCCTACTGATCTGACAGAGTAGAAATGTCTGGCTTTCTTCTAAGTCAAAATGTGAAACTGTTTACTTTGAAGTACATGTATCTGCATAGACCTCAGATATCTTGTAGCAGGGCCATGCAAACTTTGCATTTGTGGAATCCATGTTGCTTTCCATTGGAAGCCAAAGATATTCATTTTATTTATATACTTGCTTGGATACCCGGCGGTCACTGGATTATTTGAAAAAAGCATTGTTTGTTTTGGGGTGTTAGGTGAAATTAATTAGTTAATTAGTCACACTATTTATTAGGAAAAAGCCAGAATGTGATTTCATTTTTTATGAATGAAAGGGCGACTAAAATGATCAAGAGTCTGGAGAACAAGCCCTATGAAGAGCGGCTTAAAGAACTGGGCATGTTTAGCCTGCAGAAGAGAAGACTGAGAGGAGACATGATAGCCATGTATAAGTATGTGAGAGGATGTCACAGGGAGGAGGGAGCAAGCTTGTTTTCTGCTGCCTTGGAGACTAGGACACGGAACAATGGCTTCAAACTACAAGAAAGGAGATTCCATCTGAACATTAGGAAGAATTGCCTGACTGCGAGAGCCATTCAGCAGTGGAACTCTCTACCCCAGAGTGTGGTGGAGGCTCCTTCTTTGGAAGCTTTTAAACAGAGACTGGATGGCCATCTGTCAGGGGTGCTTTGAATGCAATGTTCCTGCATTCACTGATGATTTAGAAGGGATTGTGGGATTTCTTGTGGTTCAAAGTTATGAAGATTCAGACCAAGGAATTGAAATTGATTAAGACAGTGCTGAGCTCCAAGGTCAGTCACAGGAGCCAGAAACAACATCATTAGATAAGGGATCGAGTGAAGAAGAATTAAGTGAAATGGAAAATTCTCAAGGGAAAGCACCTGGCATAACGGACATAAGCAAAAGTCTTTGTTTATAGAGCAGAGCAGAGAATCAGCTTCATAGGTCAAAAAGATTATGTGGGAAAGAGAAAATTTGTGGGAAACAACAAGACTCTATGACTGTTTATTAACAGCTAGTGTTTACCTTAAAATCAGTTCAGGCAACGTTGACTTTTGAGTTAGAAGCAAGACCTGAGTCTTTGGTCAAGTCAAGTCTTGGTTTTGGATTCAAGTATCTTTGAAGTTTTCTATATTCCTGTTTTATTATTCATGCTCATGTTTTTCTAAGTATACCTCTTGCTCATGGATTGATGCTGTACTTGTGATTTTGGTTATTCCTGGACTGTATTACCTTTGGATTTTTATGAGACATTTGGATTTCTGTGTGGTAGCAGTTCGAAAACATGCAAATGTGAGATCAATAGGTGCCATCTCGGCAGGAAGGTAATGGCGCTCCATGCAGTCATGCCGGCCACATAACCTTGGAGGCATCTACGCACAATGCCGGCTCTTCAGCTTAGAAATGGAGATGAGCACCATCCCCCAGAGTCAGACATGACTACATTTAATGTCAAGGGGAAACCTTTATCTTAACTTATCACCTACTGCTAAACCTTTGTGGATTATTCCTCTTCTTTCTTTATTCCTGCTTTTTTCATATATTTTGTGTGTTTTACAATAAACTCTTTGCTTATACTTGGAACTCATATGGTGCTGTGGTCATAGATGGCTCCAAACTTGGGGAGCAACACAAGGTTGCCCAGTGGCTTTCAAGGATTCGAATCCTGGTCTCCAGAGTCACAGTCCAATGCTAACATCACTACATAAGCTAGATTAATCCTTGCAATATAAAGATAATAATTCTAGTGCTGTAAGGATTATAGCAATGTGGTTCTATGTGAAATACTTCCATATTTACCATTTAAAAGCTCAACTTATCATCATTTCTTTGCAGTCGTCCAAAGACTGAGGCATTGACATTCCTGACCATGGGAATGCAACCAAACCATAAAGGTAAAGGTTTCCCCTGACATTAAGTCATAGAATCATAGAATCATAGAATCAAAGAGTTGGAAGAGACCTCATGGGCCATCCAGTCCAACCCCCTGCCAAGAAGCAGGAATATTGCATTCAAATCACCCCTGACAGATGGCCATCCAGCCTCTGTTTAAAAGCTTCCAAAGAAGGAGCCTCCACCACACTCCGGGACAGAGAGTTCCACTGCTGAACGGCTCTCACAGTCAGGAAGTTCTTCCCCATGCTCAGATGGAATCTCCTCTCTTGTAGTTGTGTCTGACCGTGGGGCAGTGGTGCTCATCTCCATTTCTAAGCCAAAGAGCCATCGTTGTCCATAGACACCTCCAAGATCATGTGGCCAGCATGACTGCATCGAGCACTGTTACCTGCCTGACAAAGTGGTACCTATTGATCTACTCACATTTCCATGTTTTTGAATGGCTAGGTGGCAGAAGCTGGGGCTAACAGAGGGAGCTCACCCCACTCCCCAGATTCAAACTGCCAACCTTTCAGTTAGCAAATTCAGCAGCTCTGTGGTTTAACCAGCTGTGCCACCAGGGGCCCCTAACCAAACCATAAGACAACCCAAAAAGTACTGGCACAATTATCATTAGAGAAAATAGAGCACGTGGCAACATTGAGATTTGCAGAAAACCACTAGTAAGTTTTTTAGGGAATGGAAATAAATAGTAGCCCTTCTAAATATTTGCCATGCCATCAAGCTGGTCGTAAAAGTACAATAAAAGGAGCCCGCAGAGAAGTTACTGAAGGAAGTTGGGGTGGTAATGCCCAGAGGTGAAAAAGCATCAACTCATTATTGCTTTGAATACCTCACATAATATAGTGTTCATTTCTTACATCCTCCACATCACTCCTCAATAACCAGCTTTTCTGTGAAACGCAACCATCACATTTTAATCCTGTTCAAATGGTCTATTTATAGGGAAAGGAGCTATTGAAGCTGGAGTGCCTTGCTTCCAAATAAAATGATTTTGGACGGCATCTGTCTCTGATGTCTTATTCTTCCATGCATATGTGAATAAAAGACATATTTTTCCAAATCCAGTCTGGACCTTATTTTTCCTCTTAATCTGTATAATCCAAGCTCCTTTGGGCCATGGACCTATTATAAGACGAAAGGTCTGTCCAAACACCCTTCTAGCTATGAGATTTCAGTTCAATCACCTTGTGGGATTTTACAACCTGTACATGAAGTCAAGATATTCTGCCTCTCATAGAATCATAGAATTGGAAGAGACATCATGGGACATCCAGTCCAACCCCCTGCCAGGAAGCAGGAAAATCACATTCAAAGCACTCTCAACAGATAGTCATCCAGCCTCTGTTTTAAAAGCCTCCACTACACTCTGTTCCACTGCTGAACAGCTCTCTCAGTCAGGAAGTTCTTCCTAATGTTCAGGTGGAATCTCCTTTCTTGTAGTTTGAAGCCATTGTTCCACATCCTAGTCTCCAGGGCAGCAGAAAGAAGTCCTCCCTATGACTTCCTCTCACATACTTATACATGGCTATCATGTCTCCTCTCAGTCTTCTCTTATTGAGGCTAAACATGCCCAGTTCTTTAAGCCGCTCCTCATAGGACTTGTTCTCCAAACCCTGGGTTCTTTTAGTCGCCCCCCCCCCCCCCCGGACACATTCCAGTTTGTCAATATCTCTCTTCAATTATGGTGCCCAGAATTGGACACAGTATTCCAGGTGTGGTCTGACCAAGACAGAATAGAGGGGTAGCATGACTTCCCTGGATCTAGACACTATCCTCCTATTAATACAGGCCAAAATCCCATTGGCTTTTTTTTTTGCCCCCGCATCACATTGTTGGCTCATGTTTAACTCGTTGTCCATGAGGACTCCAATATCTTTTTCACACATAGTGTGCTCTCATAGCTTAACGACTCCTATCTTCTATGAAATGTGCTTATTCCTTAATATTAATGGTGTTATCTTGCGTATCTTGCAGCAGCCAGTTCCACAAATGTTCTATGCAGAGTTCCTGATTGAAGTTTCATTGGATAACCTCTAAACATTTACACTTGATCCCTGGTTATGGTAAAGGGAGAAAACTAGTATTCTCTATAGAGAATGTTAGAAACTTCCATGGTTGCCTACCTCATGCAATTTACAATTTTGTTTACCTTTTTCAAGTAACATCTGTTGGGCGAGTGGGCTTATTAACAAAAGTGATAAAAGACCAAAAACACACAGACCAATGTTATCTCTTCCATAGGAGGCTTTTCTTTATAGCAAAAGAGTATGGTTGCACTATTTACAATAACAAGATTTCCATGACACCAATAAAGTTCAATCTTCACACACAATGCCTTCTCATATCAAGGCTTACCTAAATATTATATGTATATACAATATATTATATCACATTATATTATATTATTAGTACAACAGAGGAGACAAGGTGGAACTGTTTTCTGGTTCCCTCTCTCTTCACTCTGGCCCAATATATTACAATATAGTGGTATAGTACAAGATGTGAATGTATTGTACTAATATTGTGCTATGCTAATAATATAATATATTGTATTTACATATAACTTGTAAGCTGCTCTGAGTCCCCTTCGGGGTGAGAGAAGGCAGCATATAAAGGCTGTTAGGAATTGTGGAAGTTGGAATCCAAAACATCTGGAGAGCCAAAGTTTGCTCATGCCTGCTATAGGCTACATTTCAGAGGAAGGAAATGGCAAAACTACCTCTGGATATCCCTTGCCTGAGAAAACCCTACCAAAAAAAAAGTCATGGGATTGCCGTGACAAGTGAGCCGAAGGCTTACACAAAGATATTTACTGCATTGTGCAAATGGTTTGAGTGCTCAACTAAAATTGTGGAAAGGCAGGGTTCAAATCCTTGCTCAGTCACTGGGACCCACTTTGAGAAAGTCACACGCTCTCAGCTCCTGAGAAAGGCAATGGCCAACTCCACTTTGAATTGGTGATAACAAGAAAAAAATGCTCATGAAAGTCTTCTTTTAAGATTCACCTGAACTCTGGAGTTCCCTGCAGAGACAGGGATTTGACTGTCACTGTCCAGAGCAGAAACAGCTCCTGTGAGGCAGAAACCTGGAGGGGGAAAGGGAGGAAGAGAAGGAAGGGGGAGGGAAAGAATGGAAGAGAAGGTGGGGAGGAGAAGGAAAGGAAGGAGGAGAAGAGAAAACTTAAGAGGAAGAGGAGAAAAGGAAAGTGAAGAGGGAGGTAAAGAGATGAAAGAGGGGAGGAAGAGGAGGAGAGAAAGAGAAGGGGAGGAGAAAAAGAGAAGAAAAAAGCAAGAGAAGAAGAGAAGGAGAGGAGGAAAAGGGGAGGAGGGGAAGAGGGAAAAATGAGAGAAAAAGAAGGGGAGGAGGAAAAGAGAAGGAGAGAAGGGGAAGATGGAAATAGGTGAGAGGAAGAAAAGCAGAGGAGGAAAAGGGATGGAGGGGAAGGGAAGAGGGGTGGAAAGGCGAGAGGAAGGGAAGGAGAGGAGGAAAAAGGAAGGAGAGGAAGAGGGGAAAATGAGAGGAAGTGAAGGGGAGGAGAAAAAAGAGAAGGAGAGGATGGGAAAAGGCGAGAGGAAGGGAAGGAGAGGAGGAAAAAGGAAGGGAAGAGGGGGAAAGGAGTGGAGGAATAAAGAAGGAAAGGAAGAGGGAAAGGGGGGAAAAGAGAAGGGGAGGAGGAAAAAAAGAGAGGATAGGAAAAGGCGAGAGGAAGGGAAGGAGAGGATAGGAAAAAGGAAGGAGAGGAAGGGAAGAGGGGGAAAGGAGAGGAGGAAAAGAGAAGGAGAGGAGGAGGAAAAGAAGGGAAGGAGGAAAAGAGAAGGAGAGGATGGGAAAAGGCGAGAGGAAGGGAAGGAGAGGAGGAAAAAGGAAGGAGAGGAAGAAGAGAAAAGGAAGGAAGAGAAGGGGAGGAGGAAGAGAGAAGGAGAGGATGGGAAAAGGCAAGAGGAAGGGAAGGAGAGGAGGAAAAAGGAAGGAGAGGAAGGGAAGAGGGGGGAAAGGAGGAGAGGAAGAAAAGGAGAGGATGAAAAGACGGAAAAGGGAGGAAGAGGAGAAAAAGGAGGGGGGAAGAGGGAAAAGAGGAGAGGAAGAAAAAGGGAGGAAGAAAAGGGGACAGGAGGAAAAGAAAAGGAGAGGAGGGGAAAAGGGAAAGGAGGAGGGGGAAGAGGAAAAGAGAATGAGAGTAAGAGGGAAAAAGGAAGGGAGGAAAAGAAGGAGGGTAGGGGAAGAGAGAAAAGAGGGAAGTGAAAGGGGAGGAGAAAAAGAGAAGGAGAGGAGAGGAAGAAGGGGAAAGGCGGGGAGGAAGGAGAGCCTGGAAATATGAAGGGAAAGAGAAAGGGGTGAGAGGAAGAGGAGAGAGAGGAGGAAAAGGTAAAGGGGAAAACAGAAGGAGAGGGGGAAGAAGGGAGGAAGGAAAAGAAAAGGAGGGAAAAGATCCAAGGTTTGGAATCTAATCCCTGCAAGGAGTGGCTGGGCATGTTTAGTTTGGGCAAGTCACATTCTCTCAGCCTCTGAAGGCAGGGAGGATCTCAAAAGAGAAAGGGAGGAAGAGAAGGTAGGATAAAAAGGCCTGGAAGCCCAGGCTTATGGGAAATACTTGCTACTATTGACAATTGCTATGAAACCTATGAGGAGTGGCTCAAGGAGCTGGGGATGTTTTGCTTGGAGAAGGTTGAGAGGAGAGATGACAGCCTTATATAAATATGGGAAAGGGTTGAAATAAGGAAGAGGGAGCAGCCTTGTTTTCTACTGCCTTGGAAACTAGGACTCAATGGAGCAATGGGAAACAGAGATATTCCACTTAAATATTAGGAAGGCCATCATGTTTGACAGAAGGAGAGGCTGCCTGGAGGCCTGGAAGACTCCCCTTCCCTGGAGGCTTTTTAAAGCAGAGGCTGGATGGCCATCTGTGGGGAGTGCTTTGATTATGTGTCCCTGTATATTAGAAAGGGGGAGGCAAAGATGGAGAGGCTTCCCAAGGCCTTTCCTCAGCAGGCCTGGCAAGAAGCCAGCGCTTGCGTCACCGCCTCAGTGAATCCCTATGGAAACCCAGCGAGGCCCCGCCCCCTCCTCGGTTTTTGGACGCGCGGAGCCTCGCGGGAGTTGTAGTTCAAATTGCCCTCGGCCCCTTTGGGAAACAATAGCGGCGGGACTCCAACTCCCACGATGCACCGCGCCTCATTGGGCTCCCCGGCTCCCCCTCCCTTCGCGTTTTACTCATTTCAGCTGCTTGTTTGCTTTTTGTGAAATGAAAGCAGTTTGACACCACTTTGAACCGCCATAGCTCAATGCTAGGGAACTCTGGGGGTTGCCCCACCAAACTACAAATCCCAGGAGTGTATAGCATTGAGCCAAGGCAGTTCAAAGTGGTTTCAAACTGCTTTAATTCTACAATGTAGCTCAGGCAAGTGGGAACACCCTCTGGGTGTTTTGGACTTCAACTCCCACAATTCCTAACAGCCCTCTTTCTCTTTATTTTCTTTCTTCCCTCTCTCTACCCCTCTATTCTGCCTTGGTTAGGCCACACCTGGAATATTGTGTCCAATTCTGGGCACCATAATTAAAGGGAGATGTTGACAAGCTGGAATGTGTCCAGAGGAGGGCGACTAAAATGATCAAGGGTCTGGAGAACAAACCCTATGAGGAGCGGCTTAAGGAGCTGGGCAGAAGAGAAGGCTGAGAAGAGACATGATGTCCATGCATAAAATCTTGCAAATTTCTTGGGAAGACAAACGGACAAATGTCAGCGTGCTGGAAGAATAATGGAATCAAAGAGTTGGAAGAGACCTCATGGGCCATCCAGTCCAACCCCCTGCCAAGAAGCAGGAATATTACGTTCAAATCACCCCTGACAGATGGACATCCAGGCTCTGTTTAAAAGCTTCCAAAGAAGGAGCCTCCACCACACTCCAGGGCAGAGAGTTCCACTGCTGAACGGCTCTCACAGTCAGGAAGTTCTTCCTCGTGTTCAGATGGAATCTCCTCTCTTGTAGTTTGAAGCCATTGTTTCGCATCCTAGTCTCCAGGGAAGCAGAAAACAAGCTTGCTCCCTCCTCCCTATCACTTCCTCTCACATATTTATACATGGCTATCATATCTCCTCTCAGGCTTCTCTTCTTCAAGCTAAACATGCCCAACTCCTTAAGCCAAAGTTTGCTCATGCCTGCTATAGGAAGAAAATGGTAAAACTACCTCTGGATATCCCTTAGAATCATAGAATCATAGAATCAAAGAGTTGGAAGAGACCTCATGGGCCATCCAGTCCAACCCCCTGCCAAGAAGCAGGAATATTGCATTCAAATCACCCCTGACAGATGGCCATCCAGCCTCTGCTTAAAAGCTTCCAAAGAAGGAGCCTCCACCACACTCCAGGGCAGAGAGTTCCACTGCTGAACGGCTCTCACAGTCAGGAAGTTCTTCCTAATGTTCAGATGGAATCTCCTCTCTTGTAGTTTGAAGCCATTGTTCCGCGTCCTAGTCTCCAAGGAAGCAGAAAACAAGCTTGCTCCCTCCTCCCTGTGGCTTCCTCTCACATATTTATACATGGCTATCATATATCCTCTCAGCCTTCTCTTCTTCAGGCTAAACATGCCCAGTTCCCTAAGCCGCTCCTCATAGGGCTTGTTCTCCAGACCCTTGATCATTTTAGTCGCCCTCCTCTGGACATATTCCAGCAAAGAAGCAAAGACCACCAGCATTGAAGCGATGGTCCTCCACCATCAACTCTTCTGGACCGGCTACGTTGTCCGGATGCCCGACCACTGTCTCCCAAAGCAGTTGCTCTACTCCAAACTCAAAAATGGAAAATGGAATGTTGGAGGACAAGAAAATAGATTTAAAGATGGGCTCAAAGCCAACCTTAAAAACTGGCATAGACACTGAGAACTGGGAAGCCCTGGCCCTTGAGCACTCCAGCTGGAGATCAGCTGTGACTAGTAGTGCTGCAGAATTTGAAGAGGCATGAATGGAAGGTGAAAGAGAAACGTGTCAAGAGGAAGGTGCGTCAAGCCAACCCTGACCAAGACTGCCCTCACTGCAGGAGATGATGCAGGTCAAGAATAGGGCTCCACAGTCACCTACGGACCCACCAGAACACTGATCTTGGAAGACTACCCTACTCAGACATCGAGGGATCATCTAAGCTCCAGCTCCCTGTGCGCTGACATGAGGGAAGCCTCCCACAAGGATGTTTTTTTTCATGCTAGGAGTGACTTGAGAAGCTGCAAGTCACTTCTGGTGTGAGAAGAGCAAACCACAGAATGGTAAAACATCAAAAACATCTGGGCCTCCCCTGGGCAACATCCTTGCAGATGGCCAATTCTCTCACACCAGAAGCAACTTGCAGTTTGTCAAGTTGCTCCTGACAAGAAAAAAAATGGAAATGATGCCATTAGATTAATTTGGCTTTCTTCTACACAGGTTTATTTCATAGAATCATAGAATCAAAGAGTTAGAAGAGACCTCATGGGCCATCCAGTCCAACCCCCTGCCAAGAAGCAGGAATATTGCATTCAAATCACTCCTGACAGATGGCCATCCAGCCTCTGTTTAAAAGCGGTAGCCTTCCAATTAAGACACATGCCGTGTCAATTTCTTTTCAGTACATTATGTGATACACACACACACTAATTTGAGAGAACAGTTTTTTAGGAATTTATAGGACTTCTAACATGCTGAATGGCCAATGTCTGCTGGAAACTGACCACAGAATCAAATTGGAGACTTATAAATTCTTAGGGAGAGGTTCTGTCTAGAAAGTTGACTTTTGAAGGAACCAGAGAGAACATTTAAAATCAAGTCCACCAAAGTCAAAATTTCAAATGAGCAAATGTAGTTTGATTTACTTTTCTAATGCACAAGAAGGTATAACGATGAGATGTTAATGAGATGTTTTATTGATTTATATTGACTGTTTATGCTGCTGCTGTTTTTAATTGTTTTTAACTCTCTTATGATGTTTTTGAGCATTGAATTTTGCTATTGTTAACTGCTCTGAGTTGCCCCAGGGATGAGAAGAGCGGTATACAAATATAGTAAATAAAGAAATGACAAGTAATTTGTCTTGTAACTCAATGCATTAAACTTACCTGTTATAAAAACAGCGCTGTTGGCTCTCTGTAGAAAAGCTCTGCAGAAGCTAGTTCCCTCCAAACGTGCCAAACTAATCTTCTTGATGCAAGGCTACTGGAGAAGATAGAAATTATAGTCCCAACACAGCCAAAAACATGCCAGGTTGCAGAACAACTACTAGTAAAATATAGAATTAAGTTGTTGGAAGAGTTGTCCTCACCCTTGATACAGGTTTCACAGCACTGATCGGCTGGGATAAGCTCACAGTTGAATTCTCTCCCTTGTTCACAGTTGCCATGGTTGAGCTTTTCATAAACAACCACAGTGTCTTTCAGAGCCAAAGAAGCATTACCCTTCAAGCCCTTAGTAACATGCCATCATTGAATGAAGCAATGCAGATGACAAAACATGTTGCTATTTATTTAAAATAAATACTATTTACTAAGTGCCTATTGGAAAGAATGTGAAAGCAATTACCCATTGAAGTAGATTAGTGGCACCTGAAAGCTTACAATCTGACCATAAGAAATTGGTAAATCCAATGAATGATGAGTGGTAGCAGAGGATGAATGAGACACACGATCTTTTTGTCATGGCCCGAAAGAGAAAAAAAGGCACATGTGTAAAGGACAATGCAGTGCTCAGTTTATGCTGTCTACGCAGCCATTTAGTATTTATCAACCCATAGGAAGGAGCCCGCGATGGATGATGTAAAGGGTTAAACCCTTGTGCCAGCAGGTCGGAGATTCAAATCCAGAGACAGCGCAGATGAGCTCCCTCTGGCAGCTCCAGCTCCCTGTGCAGGGACATGAGAGAAGCCTCCCACAAGCATGGTAAAACATCTAAACATCTGAGCGTTCTCTAGGCCAGTGCTCCTCAACTTGGGGTCCCCAGATGTTTTTGGTCTACAACTCCCAGAAATCCCAGCCAGTTTACCAGATGTTAGATTTTCTGGGAGTTGAAGGCCAAAAACATATGGGGACCCCAGGTTGAGAACCACTGCTCTAGGCAATGTCCTTGCAGATGGCCAATTCTCCCACATCAGAATTGACTTGCAGCTTTTCAAGTAGTCCCTGACACAAAAAAACCCTCAAAACCATAGGAAAATGAATCTGCTCCTAATTTCACATTGGGAGGTAGCTCTTTATGATTTTAGAACAGTGGTTCCCAACCTTTTTTTTTTTTTTGACCAGGGACCACTCTCCAACATTAGTATCAACAGGGTTACGAGTCCGTTTTTAGTCAACTTTAGATTTGGTTTGGTTATTTTGGGTGCCAATTCAGAAAATTGCATTTGGATAGACCACATCAGCTCTAGTTTCTGATACAGGATATATGGTATCCAGTAATCACCACCTGCTCGCCGACAGAAAACCATATTTAATAATATAGAGCTGATGTGGTAGTAGTAATCTTTTGTGGGTAGTCAGCCTCTCCCCTTTTGACATCCCCCTTGCCTCAGCACTATAAGAGGGTTTTGCGAGACCAATCACTTTTGTTGTGGTGTGGTTTTGAGGAAACAGTGTAGTAATGGTGAGGCCGCGGACCATATTTTCGTTCTTGCGAATCACTGGTGGTCCATAGACCACAGGTTGGGAACCACTGTTTTGGAAAGACACCTGGGACATTTTAATATAGAGAGGAGATTAAGACTGCAATGCTCTGCCACCTAGACTCTCAATATCTAAATCTAAATTATTTCTACAAGTTAGAAGTATAGTAGGCATTGGTAAAAGGGCGCACATTCCAAAAGATGTCATAATTAAAAGACTGCAAATCTGGTTTGCACTAGGCCAAAGTTCCCTTTTAACGATGCCATACGGAAGATGGGGCAAGCTTGTTTTATGCTACTCCAGAGACTAGGACTAAAAGCAATGGAGTCAAACTATAGAAGAGATTCCATCCAAATATTAGGAAGAACTTCCTGATAATAGGAGTTGCTTGAACACTGGAGTATGCTGCCTGGGAGTATGGTGGAGTCTTATTTTCTGGAGGGTTTTCAACAGAGATTGGATGGGCATTTTTTGAGAGGGCTTTGATTGTGAGAATTGGTTGGATTGAATGGCCTTTGGGGTCTCTTCTGTTGGAGCATGTAAAATCAGTTGGTGAGTGTGTTAACTGAAAAAAGCAAAGCGTGAAGTAGGTTGGTTGGGCCATGCCCAGAAATTAGCTGAGCCTGGGAGTTTTGGCAACAGTTACATGTTTAAATTTTTTTTGCAGGAGCTTACCAAGATAGGTTTGTATTTTTTTGCTTATTTGTGCTAGAAGAAGAGTAATCAAATGGACACCTAAGGACCATCTGAATTTCTCTCAAAGGACATTGTGTGAGTCAATGCAACTACCGTATTTTCTGGCATATAAGACTTTTTAACCCAAGAAAATCTTCTCAAAAGTCAGGGGTCGTCTTATACGTGGGAGTTGTCCTGATCATCTGTGTGGCATGTCTTTTCTTTAATAAGACAGTGTGTGGATTGGTAAAGATGTGATTTTAATTCCGTCACATCTTCCAACTCTATTATTCTTTGAAGAGCCCAGACATTCAGTTGGGAAGAGCAAAACAGGCAGACAACTTCCCCAACAACTTTCATCCATGTTGATATTTGATTATAAAGGTAATGACTTCCTGCAGAGCCAATCTCAAGAAATGGGGCTACAAAGTGGAATCCACAACATGCGAGTGTGGAGAAGAGCAAACCACTGACCACCTGCTGCAATGCAACCTGAGCCCCGCCACATGCACAATGGAGGACCTCCTTGAGGCAACACCAGAGGCACTCCAAGTGGCCAGATACTGGTCAAAGGGCATTTAATCAACTACCAAGCTTGCAAACTTTGCGTTTTGTCTGTTTGTTAATTTTTTTAAAAAAATGTAATACAATTGTCTGGTTGATACTGACATGATAAATAAATAAATATGACTTCCTGATGCCAATGGAATAAAAAGGAAGAAGGAATCAGAATATTTCACAGTTAGTTTTAAAAGCATTTAATGACATAGCATATATTTAACAGATAGGGTAAAAGTCTAGAGGTACAGTTCCATACAACCGAAAGCCAGTTTCCAGTACTACCCTGACTACAGGCCCAGTCATCGAGAAGTCATTCCTATTAAATGTAATTTTTTTGATTGTGCAGTAAGATGAAAATTGTTCATTACAATAGTTACAGTGACAGAGAAATGCACACTATGTATCAAAGAGCAAAGGTAATGTCGCAAAATTATAACACAGTGCAGCAGCTGACAAGCAAGTTAACCATTGGAGTAACATTACTTTTTTCCCAGTAAATGCTTCAGTTCCACTTTTACACTTAATCAATGAATTTTAAAGGGTTTTTTTTATTATACATCTAGTCTTCTTATACTTTTTACTAGAATTATCTGAAACAATATAATGTATTTCAGCAAAAAAAAAAAAATCAAAATTACAGATTTATTCAAAACCGTTATCAGTATGCTAAAGTCCTTCTTGTCCGTAACCAACATTCTTAACTGTCATTGCCGGATGCTGGAAGAGGGTCGAAGTGTCACGGTCATGTTAATAGTAAGAATAGCAATATTAATAATAGTCATAATAATCCAGTGCCTGGATACAAATGGTTTTGGTCTGTAAGTTAATGTCGAGCTGCACTCTATTACAGTAAAGAGAATACACTACCATTTCGTTACAGGCTAAAGGCTCGCAGTGGGGAGAATCGAGTAGTCAAGACTCAGCGCAACCAACTTGGGGAAATGGGCTCAAAGGGTGTAAATCTGTCTCTGGTGGGCACGTGAAGTTTGTAATTGCTGCTGCCTTGGCATACCAGTAATACCAACTGGGGAGGGATGGGGGGGAGGGCAGAGGAAGGATTGTTTTCCAAGAGAGCCTCAAAAAATTGAGGAACGGTTTAAATAGTAAGATCTAATCTACATTAACTTCATCTTTTTAAAAAGGAAACAAGAGAGAAAAAAAGAGGAAAAAAAAAGAATAAGAAAAAAAAAAGAAAAACCTGGCGTTCCCTCTCACTCCGAAGTTGCCCAATGCACCTCAGACATTTGGAAGTTTGGAATCGTTTTTGTGTGTATTTCTTTTTTTAAAAAGGCTCTATAAATAAAAAAAAGAAAGAAGAAGAAGAACTTAAATCACACTGAGGAACATTAGGCACGGAGAGTAATGTATTGGTTCTGAGCTTGCATGCTGGAATTCCACTGGAAAACGGTCGGAGAAGTGCAGCGTGTACAGATCGAAGCAGGGAGGAGTTCACTTCTTCTTCCCAAAAAGGCTGAACCGCTTCTCTTTGTCTTTCTCCTTCTCTTTCTCCCGCTTGCCGGGACTGGACTCGCTGGTTATTGTCACGCTGGCAGGCAGGGTCTGGGCACGGCTGGTGGCCGGGGTGCTCTGTGTGCTTGTGGACAGCTCGGCCTTGTCCGAGGAGATGGCCGAAGTGATGGCCTGGATCCACGTGTTCATTTCCTCCTGGAAACACAAAAATGCAGCAGGGTCAAGGGATTTCTTGTTCTATTATTATTGGGTTGTTGTAGGTATTCCGGGCAGTATGGCCATGTTCTAGAAGCATTCTCTCCTGACGTTTTGCCTACATCTATGGCAGGCATCCTCAGAGGTTGTGTGGTCTCACTACCTCAACTACCTCTGAGGATGCCTGCCATAGATACAGATGAAACGTCAGGAGAGAATGCTTCTAGAACATGGCCATACTGCCTGAAAAACCTACAACAACCCAGTGATTCCAGCCATGAAAGCCTTTGACAATCTAATATTATTATTTATTATTAGTAGTATTTATATACTGCCCTTCTCAACTGCAAAGGGGACTCAGGACGGTTCAGTGGTGGCAACAATTCAATGCCATTGATAAAAAAATATATAAAACATCAAAATAGACCCTACTCTGATAAAACATTAAACATTATTAAACACATGGAATCATAGCATCAAAGAGTTGGAAGAGACCTCATGGGCCATCCAGTCCAACCCCCTGCCAAGAAGCAGGAATATTGTATTCAAATCACCCCTAACAGATGGCCATCCAGCCTCTGTTTAAAAGCTTCCAAAGAAGGAGCCTCCACCACAGAAGGAGCCTCCACATAACATAAACAATGTCACATATCACACAAAGACATAGCCGTTGTCAGTAAACACTCCTGGATCATTGCACTTTCAACTTTATAACTTTAAATATTCCTATGATGGGCCGAACGCTGATCTCAGGAGGGAGCTCCACAGCCGTGGGGTCCCCACTGAGAAGGCATATCAATATACCAGACTAACATGGCTATACCTTTGTATTAAAGACTGTCGTAGCTATTTTGTTTTGGACCCCAAGTGGGAGAAAAGTGGAATATTAATTTAGTTCATTAAATGCATGTACAGAGGACACAGGCCTTTGCCAAAATGGAAAATGTTAAAAATTGATTCCTTAACACAAAATAAAAATTTGACACATCATAGTAACAACAGGAAACTGGGGACATTACGGAGCAATTAAAAGAATAGAAGGAACAAAGACTTACATCGTCTTTGGCTTGGAAGAGGTACTCATTGCCATCAGTTAACCTGTAAATAAGAAAGAGAAATCAGCAACACCATCGAAAACAAGTGCTCCTTTTGTGTCCCAGAAACAGGAAACAGAACTTGCAGTTCTTGTTTTTGTGCTAATCCCATACATTCCAGGCCCACTGTTGCAATACTCCATCATCAATTTCAAAGGTATGTCATGTACCTCAGCTCATAGTAGTGTGCTATACCTAGAGGATATGAAAAAACACCTCAAAGTTAATGAGATTGTGGACAAGACCAGTGCATTGGTTTTGAGTCCTCACAAAAGATCTCATTCTCTTCTGGATTCTTCTGTGCTACCCATAATACCGACATGTTATTTGTAGTGCTTTAGCCCCCAGTGATGCAATGTGTGCCGGCAGGACTGCTGACCGATAGGTCAGTGGTTCGAATCCAAGGAAAGCGGGTTGAGTTCCCTCTGTCAGCTCCAGCTCCCTATGCAAGGACATGAGAGAAGCCTTCCACAAGGATGGTAAAACATCAAACATCCAGGTGTATCCTGGGCAATGTCTTTGCAGACGGCCAATTCTCTCACACTAGAAGCAACTTGCAATTTCTCAAGTCACTCCTGAGAAGAAGAAAAAAATGTTGTGCTGATCCTCATTGAAAACATAGGTGTAAACTGATTCAAGGAGATAAATGGTTGGCCCTCCACCTCTATGAATTTTAACTTTTGCAGATTTGTTACTTATGGATCTGATTAAAATGGTCTCTCTAAAAATCTCTACTGGCAGATGGCCACAGGAATTCATAGAAGGGTGTTCTCTAAGGTTAAACAAAAGGCTTTTTTTAATTCACAGTTTCCCCATTTTCACACACATCCTGTACCCACAAATCCCAGCAATTATGGAAGGCTGATTGTAATAGAAATCAATATTACTCCACCAATCAACTCCATCCATTGATTCATGGCTTGTGTGTGTTGTGATTCTGGGTTGGGACACACAAGGAACACAAGGTGGCACTGTGTGCCGAGTTTAGTTTTATTCCAATATCAGCTTTGATTTCTTTTTGACGCATTGGTGTCTAGACATTGTAGCCTCCAAATCTGACATGCAATGCCTACTGAAAACTCTGGCACTTCCTCCTGAATACTGATTACTAAAACCAGAATAATCCATCCAAATAACAGTTTTTGTTAAAATTGCAGATTCGGTGAGACAAAAGAAAACAATGCCAAGTTGCTCAATGTGTAGCTAATGTAGGCCAGAGGTGCAGGACAATGATTTAGCACAGGATTCACATGCATTAATTAATACTCTCTCTGACATCTTCTTAAAATATGGGATGTAGCTGTCAGAGGACATTGAATATTTCCACCAAGGTTCCAGTATGGTGTTGTTTTTAACTGCATAGTTTTAAAAAGACATGTTTATTCTGGCTTAGCTGTATTGTAAGTTGTATTGAGATGTCATCTTGCTCTGAAAATGGACTAAAGTCTGACTTGGCCATGGTAGTCCATGCTCTGGTTACATCCCGTATAGACTACTGAAACGCACTCTACGTGGGGTTGCCTTTGAAGACTGTTTGGTAGCTTCAAATGGTCCAATGGGCAGCAGCCAGATTGCTCACTGGAGTGGCATTCAGGGAGCATGCAACCCCTCTGTTACACCAACTCCACTGGCTGCCAGTTTGCTATCAGACACAATTCAAAGTGCTGGCTTTAGCCTATAAAGCTCTAAACAGTTCCGGCCCAGCTTACCTGTCCAAACATATATCTCCCTATGAACCATCTACAAGTTTACGATCGATTCGGGAGGCCCTGCTCTCAGTCCCGCCTTCTTCACAGGCATGACTGGCGGGGACGAGAGACAGGGCCTTTTCAGTGGTGGCCCCTTGGTTGTGGAACACCCTCCCCAGGGATATTAGATTAAACCCCTCCCTCTTGACCTTCTGGAAAAAAGTGAAAACGTGGCTATTTCAACAAGTCCTTGGAATCTAATGCAACAGTCAAACACGGTATTAGACGAAAGTGAACATTGGAACGGCTCAGATGATGATTTATGGACAATGAGACTAACAATGAAGGCATTGGTTTTATGTGTTTTATTGAATTTGTTTTAAATTCTGTTAATTGTGTATTGTTAGGCATCAAATTGCTGCCTGGTTGTAAGTCACCTTGAGTCACCTTCGGGTTCGAGAAAGGTGGGATAGAAGTACAGTAAAATAAATAAATAAAGGTGCTTAGGCTCCAGTTTTGGAGTAGTAAAGAGTGGGACACTGAGGGACATTAGACTCTGCTGCAAGAACTTGTTCTCAGGGAGCAATCATGGCTGGTTTTTTAAAATAAATGTTCCACCTTTGTTGAAGGCCTTTCAACAGAGGCAACACAACCATAGTTTGGGAGAATGGACATGAAATCTACAAAGACACCAGAAACCCTAGGCTTCTGTGGAAGACACAGTTTACATCTATGAATTACATTGTTTACACCTGTGAATTGTAAAGTTTTCTTCTCCTAACTCAGTGGTTCTCAACCTGTGGGTCCCCTGATGTTTTGACCTTCAACTCCCAGAGCTGGTAAACTGGCTGGGATTTCTGGGAGTTGTAGGCCAAAACATCTGGGGACCCACAGGTTGAGAACCACTGTCCTAACCCGAATGGTTGAAGGAAAGAGGCACTTCTTCTTGGCACAAGACTATGTCAGACTCAGGAGAAGATCTCCTGCCATTAACCATGTAGCGAGATAATCAAAACAAGAACCCAACATTGTGAAAAATGCCAATGAATTTGGAGGATAGGAGCCCCCAGTGGGTTAAATCCTTATGCCGGCACGACTGTTGACAGACAGGCTAGCAGTTCGAATCTGGGGAGAGTGGGTTGAGCTCCCTCTGTCAGCTCTAGCTCCCCATGTAGAGACATGAGAGAAGCCTCCCACAAGGATGATAAAACATCCCCTGCTTTTTGAAATGGAAGGATTTTTTGAGCAGATGAGGGATGCAAAAAAAGGAACAAGGCCCCGTAATCTCAATAATTGTCATTTTGCCCAGTGGAAATCCGGGTGTGTTCAGGCATGCTGCCTTCTCTGCTACAGACTTAACTTCTATTGCAAATGCTCTGGACTTTCGAGGCAAACCAATGGGTGTACCTTCTCCCATAGGAAGAAATGGGTTCTTACCTTAGCTTAAACACATGCTTTTTCTTTTTGTATTCCACTGCCACTTCACACACCGCTTCTTTCAGACTCACAGGGATCTCGCTGTGGTAAGGAATGCCCGAGGAAGCCGCTTTCGCATCTTTGTAAAAGCCCATCTCCTGGTTGTTGATAACGCAGTAGACATTATGCCAGGATCTTGTAAAGCAAAGGAAACAACAAGGAAAACATTAAGATCATCCCTCTATTTTTTTTTTAAATCTGCTTTGCATTACATAACAAATCATAATCTTTTTCTGAGAAATAAATTCAAACGTTGTATATATGGATGACACAGTTGGAGATATACTGGTTAATCCCAGCTAGAGTGATTCCAGAGCTTGGGAAATTTGCATTTCGAATTTAAGCTCCCAATCAACCCATTCCGTGGCTAGAAAAAGGAAGTTTTCCAAGCTTGGGTCAGCTCTTTATCACCTGGAGCAAACATTATTGGAATGATATAACCTGAATCAACGTATGATATGTACATGGGTTAACTTATTATTCTAGATAGGAGTGCATGGGGAGGGTCACTGTGTCTAGATTTATGTTTGGAGTCTTTTGCTTACGAGACAGAAGAGGATAAAAATCAAACCAATCAGGACATCATTTACTCAGAGTTCAAATACGATACCTGTTTGAGGCCTTTTTGTTGTGTGACTCCCACTCATGCTTACGGTGCAAGAAGCCCTCCATCTGAGCTGGAGGCGTCTCTTGCGTTTTGGCCGGGAGGGTGGCCGCGGTCTGAGCCTGGAGGCCAGCCTTGCCTTTGCGATCTGCTGTCGGTGAAGGAACGGGACTCGTCTCTTTGGAACTTGTCCGCTGGTCTGCTGCTCCGTTGACCATTTCACCGCCTTCTCTTGCTTCTCCCATCTAAGAAACAAGATTGGATCAAACATATAACGGTTGTCTGGCAACAAAGTCTCAAAAAGCATTTTCCCTTTTGAAATGTTTTCATTTTCAAAATGAAATGTTTTCATTTGCAAAATCACACACACTCTGTGTTCAAAAGCTCAGCTCGTCCAGTAAAACTATTCTCACGCCCCATTGGAGAAACAGAGGGCCAGAGGAATTAGAAAGTTATCACCAGATTAGTACCCAAATTGACAAAAGTGAAGCGGGAAGGAGGGGGTAATCCATCTGTGAGAGTTTTACCGTACTTGGCTCTGCTATCAAATCTGCAATATGTTTTGATCTCGCCAATGCAAACTGTACATGCAGTAAGGACTTTTCCATTCGTGGCTACAGGGAATGGTAGATCTTTCCCGTTCTGTATTTGATACAGAGGGACGCGTGGTCCCATTTTTCAATCTGCAAGCATTTTTAACAGCTCAAATACTGCAACAGTAAGAATCTCACTTTTGTAGTTTGGAAAGAAGAGAAAGGGTGGAAAAATCCATCAATCACTTTTCCTACATCTATAAAATTACTGCAACCAAATCTGTACGGTAATCCTAAAGATGCATTAAAGCAGCAAAAGATTACAATCCAATCAGCAGCATTCCCCATGATTTGGCACAGAACTCCTGATTAGCGTCTCCAAACAAAGGTTCCTTCCCCTCCGTGCCATTGACCACCTGCCCCATCCCCAAAGTGACATAATCAAAAGACAACATGCAGAAACCGGGGAGAGGAGAGCATGCATTTCATCACGGCCACCACCCTTGTTATAGGATTTGGATGTTTCAAAGGCAGGCAAGGCGGAAGGGGAAGAGGAAGGTGGAACAAGGTAGATCACAAGTCAAAAGGTTATATATAATTCATTTCAAAGTCTCTGTATTATTTGACTTTGGAATTGGGTGGATTGGATGGGAGGTTAAAGGAACTAGGAAGAACACTACAACCACTCAACGTCACACGTCTATTTACCCCCAAACAAAGACAGAACCAAGGCTTTGGCCATCGCTTGCTTTGCCGGTCCCGTTGCCCGTTGTACCGTAACTGAGTTGCCTAGTGGGGCCCAGCTCTGACTGGTCACCTTCTTGATGTCTTCAGCGGCCATTTCATTCCCCCAAATCATTTACAACCGGAATCCTGAAAGCTTTAAACTTTCACAACAAATGGCTTGGTCCCAGTTGGGAAATATAACGTTTACCAAGGATTGGGGGACTTTCGGTTCGGTGCCACAGAGAAGCCATTGGTAGCAGCCCACGAAGGGTTACACGACTGGAGTGTAGGGATGGGGATTAGCAAGTTACTAAAGCCTAGCGCTGCTCAGTGCCGGAGGAGTAGTAGATTACAAAACACTCTGTGCCATTTTTACATTGAGGACAGCAGGAATTTGGAATGGGTATCATTGTTAAAATACTTATTTTGCTTCTATGGCCAGGCTTAGGACAATTCAGAAGCGGGAGAAAAATGATGCAGGAAGCCATACATTTGCCAGTTTTATGAGAATGGCTGAATCTGATTATTACAGATGGTGGTTATTGCTCTTCTCACAAACTAGTGATGTTGGTCAAGCACTTGATGGCAAATGCGTTGCCACAGCTATACTTTTCATCTCTTCCTGTGAGAGGCTCACTTAGCCCCTTTCAATCCAGCCTCCAGAAGTAGTATTATTAAAACTGCATTTTAGATAAGTTGTTTACATCCTCTGACCAGGTTTTATATAGGATATTGCTATTTTACAGTACATTAGCACTTTTAAAAAGAGCTGCTTTAATGCCTAAACCACTTTATATACATATCTATACAAATAGAGTCATTTTATGGGTTGTTGTAGGTTTTTTCGGGCTATATGGCCATGTCCTAGAGGCATTCTCTCCTGATGTTTCGCCTGCATCTATGGCAAGCATCCTCAGAGGTATTGAGCCTCATTTTAATAAGGAGCCGCAGTGGTGCAATGTGTTAAACCCTTATGCTTGTTGAACTGCTGACCTGAAGGTCAGCAGTTCGAATCCACAAGATGGGATGAGCTCCTGTCTATCAACTCCAGCTTATCATACAGGAACATGAGAGAAGCCTTCCACAGGATGGTAACACATCCGGATGTCCCCTGGGCAGCATCCTTGCAAATGGCCAATTCTCTCATACCAGAAGTGACTTGCAGTCTCACAAGTCGCTTCTGACATGATAAAAAAACCTCTCATTTTAATACCAACATGTCCCTTGAAAAAAAAATACATTCAGAAATCTAATTTTTGCCACCAAGAAAGAAGAGTGCCAGTTCCATATGTGCATATAATTTATATCATTTGTCATAATTTAATCTGGCCCTAGAACTTGGTTACTTTATGAATCCTTTCTTGAATATTTAGTCTAATATTCAATAATTCTGCATAAGTTCAAAGATGCCAAAACACATCCTGGTTTGCTCAGCCAGGCAGCTTTAAGTTCCAGCCCTATCCATATTTATCAGTTCTAACCATGGACCATTAAAGAGAATTTGTATTTGTTATTTGAACTTTGGTTAAGTACATTTTGTGAGCTGCCTTGAGTCCCATCCCATGGGAAAGGTAGAGCATACATTAAAAGAAATTTTAAAAATGTAACTAGCCTGGAAGTAAACTCCACTGAATTCAGTGGGCTTACCTCCATGTAGATGTGTACAGTCAGTCCTCCATATTTGCTGCGGTTAGGGGCATGGGACCCCTGCGGAAGTGGAAAAACCACAAATATATATACATATAAACACTTTTTTAACCTTTGAGAACACCTTGGTGTGACTCTATGACCAACTTCTGGCAGAAACTGAGCACAGAGTCACATTGGAGGCCTAGAGATTTTTAAAAAGACCATATTAATAAAATTGACAAATAATCAAATCCACAAAAGCTAAATAACCCCCCCCCCCCACCACCAAATGTGGAGGACTGACTGTACAGGCCTAAATTATAAACCATATTGGAACCTACTATAGATGTCTGATATTTATCTTTCTCCTTGACCCATTAAACATACAAAAATGACACTTTTCATGGGAACTTTTAGTTCTCCATCTAGCACAGTGGTTCACAACCTGTGGGTCCCCAGATGTTTTGGCCTTCAATTCCCAGAAAGCCTTTGGGCTGAGAAAGGCAGTATATAAATACGGTAAATAAATAAATAAATAAATCCTAACAGCTGGTAAACTGGCGGGGATTTCTGGGAGTTGTAGGCCAAAACATGTGGAGACTTACAGGTGAGAAACACTGATCTAGTAGGTGCCAGTCATCAAATCCATTATTCACCTCCCCATGAAAAGGCTTATGATGCCAGCAAGACCTCTGAAAAGTTACTTTTGGGGCTACACTGTACATAGTTTTCCAGCTAGCATGACTACTGTGTGGTGCAAAACTCCCAAAAAGGAATGTTTCCAGTTTCTAACAAATCTGGTTTTGGCTAAGTAAAATAATGGGGTATTTCTTAACTAACACGTACTCTAATTTAGGAACTTATTTGGGAAAAGATTATGAGAATGGGATTCTTTGAAGGTTTTTTTAGGATCCTGATATATTGGGCAGTGGTTTCCATGTTTGACTTGCTATATGCTATTGGCCTGCAGTTGCCAGAAAACCTACTACTAACCATATTGGCTGTGTTTTTCTGGGAGTCAAATCCAATAACACTGCAGGGCCCTTTGTTGATGTACAGCTGGGTGGGAATGCAAAGGCAGAGATCAATGGGATTCCTCTCATTAAGCACCTATCAACTGCAACATAAGGGAACTGTGGATTTGTATGGCATTCTGAGAACTTTTAATATAGAGTAGAATATGCATAGTATGGGTAAAGGTTTCCCCTTGACATTAAGTCTAGTCATGTCCAACTCTGGAGGGTGGTGTTCATCTCTATTTCTAAGCCAAAGAGCCGGCGTTGTCCATAGATGCCTCCAAGGTCATGTGGCCAGAATGACTGCATGGAGTGCCGTTACCTTCCCGCCAGAGCGGTATCTGTTGATCTACTCACATTTGCATGATTTCGAACTGCTCGGTTTATAGCAATATAAGCAGATATAAATAGGTACCGCTTTGGTGGGGAGGTAATAAAAGGCACCCATGAGGACATGCTGACTGATTCAAATGGGAGAACATCTAAGGACAACAAAACTCCTCGGCATGGAAAATGGAGCGACAGCACACCCCACTCCCATATGGGGCCAGAGTTGAGCACAGCCTCCAGATGCCGGAGATGGAAAAAGATGGGAAAGCTTTACCTCTGTTTATGTACTGTGTGTCTTTGTTAATTGTATAACAATAATGAATGTTTGCCGTGTATGTGTACTGTAATCCACCCCAACTCCCCTGAGGGAGATAGGGAGAAATATAAATAAAATATATTATTATTTATTATTATTCAGGAAAAATGACGCTTGCTTTTGGATCCTAGGTTGCTTGTTCTGGCAAAGGGATGGGCAGGAAAGGAAGGAAATGTTGCTACTACAATTCAGAATTGCTGCAAACCTGGTTTTAAATTAACTACTCTGTTTATGTTGTCGAAGGCTTTCATGGCCGGAATCACTGGGTTCTTGTAGGTTTTTTTCAGGCTATATGGCCATGTTCTAGAGGCATTCTCTCCTGATGTTTCACCTGCATCTATGGCAAGCATCCTCAGAGGTTGTGAGGTCATATATCTACTCATATTACTGCTCTGTTACCATCTTCTTAAATATCTTGGTATTTTTAGGTGGGAATATTTGTGTGGCCTATTTTTTTACTTGACAGATGGAACACATCAAAACAAAACAGAAACAACAGAAAACATGTATGCAAACAATGCATGATGACATCAGGTGGGGAAAACAGAATAGAGCTAAATAAACCTTTAATGGAAAACATGCTTTGAGCATGCAGAGACAATGCCATGGGTGACAATGGTTAATAAAGACAACAAAACAAAAACCAAGGAACACAAGCATGTTATCAATACATAATTTTCAGCACTGGAAGGTTACTTGCAAATCAGTTTTAGTGGCTCACTTGTTCTTGAGGTATGTAAATCCTGACTGTAAGATGCAACGTGGGAGCAGCAGGGGAACAAGTAACTTGGAACACCTCCCCTCTGCTTTTCAAAGTGCATGAATAAATATTGCGGTTGCATGCCCTCAAGCTGATTTCCCGACTTATGGCGACCCTATCATGGGGTTTTCTTGGCAAGGTTTGTCCAGAGGGAGGTTGCCTTTGTCTCCCTCTGAGGTTGAGAAAATGTGACTTGCCTAAGGTCACCCAATAGGTTTTCATGGCTGAGCAAAGATTCAAACCCTGTTCTCCGGGATGCTAGTCCCATGCTCAGACCATTCCATCATACTGAGTCTCATGAATAAACAATATATTCAATTCACTTGAGTCTCTCAATCTTTACCCCCAAAATCAAAGCTACTCAAACATTGTTTTGTTAACTAGGTTGTTTTTGGGGGAGTGGGGTGAAAAATGTAGGTTTTTACAGAAAACCACATTGTCCCTCCATGTCTAGAATTCAGAATCAACCCATTTTACGCTGAATGTTGGCTCTACATAGCCAAAACTGGTATATAGAACGTCCTTTAGGCATTTGTGGCTGCAAAACAGAATAGCTTTGACCATTCATTCCCTTCTCTAAGGGTCAAAAAGGTTTCAATTTCTGTATTCTTTAATGCACTTTGAGGGGGGGGGGGGGGAGACCGAACACTGGTGTAATGGAAGCACCAAAACATATAAATACATTGAAAAAAAAGGAAAACTAAAAAGCAGTAAGGTGCTATATGCTGATATCCTGACAAGAGAGAAAGAAAAAACATAGAGAAAGATGCTCATGATAATGAAGAAAGATATGGTTGCATGAAAGTATACAATTCCTACATGTAGTGCATGAGGCTTGTAAACAATAAACGACAGAAACTAGTCCTTATTCATAGCGAAGGTTAGAACAGAAATACTTTTAAAATAACACAAATCATAATACATAGTGCAAAACAACAATTAAGCTAGGAGAAATCTCAGGAACCTCAATGTTTCTTAATACTCCATCTATATTCAACTATGGGAATCTCCTACTGGCTTTGCCTTGATCTCATAGTCCTCAATATGCATGATTACTATATAGTAGTAAACTCTTAGATATGTAATTGTTAACCATCTTTTTCATTATTCAAGCTCAAAGGCAATCAAATGGGATTTTAAAAAACAAATTGTCGCTATGTTAATATGATCTGCATATGTTACCAAGTGGATTGGACACTAGATTACAATGTGTTTTCAGTTTCATTTGGTGGTATCGCTTAATTGCCTCTGATATTAATCCAGCTACATTATTTTTAGATTTTCTTCACCACTAATTACAACACCAAGGCTCTGTATATGGAATTATGGAAAGAACAACACACTCTTGGAGAGAACTGCATTTCTTAAGATTCCCTGGAGAGTACAGATAAACAATGGGAATCATGTGACCCTCTAGATAAGTGATTCTCAATCTGTGGGTCCCCAGATGTTTTGGCCTTCAATTCCCAGATATCCAAACAGGTGGTAAACTGGTTGGGATTTCTGAGAGTTGTAGGCCAAAATACCTGGGGACCCACAGGTTGAGAACCACTGCTCTAGATGTTGTTGGACTGCAATTTTCATCATTCCTCATCATTGCCTATGTCAGCTAGGACAGCTGACATTTTGAGTCCAACAACATCTGGAAAGCCACCACCATTCCCATCTCATTAAGTCTAGTCAGATATTTCTTTACTGCAGGTTCTCAACCATTGGTCCTCCAGTTATTTTGGACTTCCCAAAAATCCCAGCTAGTTTACCAGCTGTTAGGAATTGTGGGAGCTGAAGTGCAAAACACTTGGAGGACCAAAGGTATGGGAACTATACTGAATATATCATTCTTGAAACCCACATCATGGCCTTCAGAAAGTGGCTACCTCACTGAACTGCTATAAGGGTAACATGAGATGATGTCAGCATTGATGTTGTGTGCCTTTGAGCCATCTGATTTCTGGAGACCTTAATAGGTTTTCTTGGCAAAGTTTGTTCAGGGAGAGGTTGCCATTGCTATCCTCTGAGGTTGAATGACTAGCCAGTGGATTTTCATGAACAAGCATGGATTCAACAGAGTTGGTCTCCAGAGTTGTAGTCCAACTCATGCTGCCCACTGTCAACTACTTTCCTAACCTGTGTCTCCTCCTCTGTGAAAGAAAGCTAGAAACAATGAAAAGATATTTTAGAACTCAACTATGAATTGCCCTTAATGGTATCAAGATTTTCAGTAAGGCTTACTCCTGTGGCCTGAAAGCCCTTGTGTGCAAAAACTATCTATCCGATTCCCTTTATAGCCAAATTTGGTCAAACATTCTGGTTGAATAAACCACCACATGTACTAACCGCATGTTGATGCTTGCAACTCATGGGAGCATGTAAACAATCCAGGAAGGAAGAGGTTGAAGGGCTTAATTTTAAAAATGCTCAGAGACTTTAAGAAGTCCTTGTGGAACTTCTTGAAGTCCTCATGTACAACAAGTTAAACATGAGCCAACATGGGCTAGCTGTGATGCGGCAGCTAAAAAAGCCAATGGGATTTTGGCCTGAATAAATAGGAGTCTAGTGTCTAGATCCAGGGAAGTCATTCTGCCTTGCTCAGACTACTCTGGAATACTGTGCCCAATTCTGGGCATCGCAACTGAAGGGAGATGTTGATAAGCTGGAATGTGTCCAGAGGAGGTCAACTAAAATGATCAAGGGTCTAGAGAACAAGCCTCTGAGGAGTGGCTTAAAGAGGTGGGCATGTTTAGCCTAAAGAAGAGAAGGCTGAGAGGAGACATGATGAGGGCCATGTATAAAGATGTGAGGAGAGGTCATAGGGAGGAGGGAGCAAGCTTGTTTTCTGCTGTCTTGGAGACCAGGACGCAGAACAATGGCTTCAAACTACAGGAAAGGACATTCCACCTGAACATGAGGAAGAACTGTGAGAGCTGTTCAGCAGTGGAACTCTGCTCCGGAGGCTCCTTCCTTGGAGGCTTTAAAACAGAGGCTGGATGGCCATCTGTCGGGGATGCTTTGAATGTGATTTTCCTGCTTCTTGGCAGGGGGTTGGACTTGATGGCCCGTGAGGTCTCTTCCATTTCTATGATCCTATGATTCTAAGTCAACTGGCTGATAGTTTACAAAGATTGGGATCTTTGGGTGTATTTACTCATACTTCCAGGTTTGTGAACTGTCTCAACCTTTCCTTTCTGTTTTATTTACCCCTCTCACAAAGGTAGACATGGATGACTAAAACATACCATAGCACAACTTGTTCACCAAACCAGAATTTTTGGCTGAAAGAGACATGTAAATGAAGTCTCTGGATGTCTAGCATCCTGCATCTGTATGGATTGCTCCCTTCACCTCAAATCATATGCCCTTACTTTAGAGGCAGTATGTAAGAGGATACAAGTGGGACATTTTGTGAGTTCCCATTGATTTCCAGGAAGATTATTTCTTATAGAATGACTGAATTTTACATTTTATATCTGGAGGGTTTGGACAATGCATCATGGGAAGAATAGGGTTTCCTAGTTAGATAAAAATGACACTTGAAAGCAAAGCCAAAGATATGGTTAACTATTAATTTGGAGCATCTACTATTTAGCCTTATTCCTACAGATCATATTATTGGAATGTTAACTTATTTTTAGGACAGGGATGGGCAACCTCCAGAGGGCCAAATCTGCTTCTCCTGAACCTTAGAGAGCTACATACACCTTTCACTCCCATTTTCTGCCCCACTCCAAATAGTGCTTGCAAAAAAAATGCTGGCTAAATGTCATCACTTGGGTTTGAGGGAATTGTGACTAGCTACCTGGGGCCATTCCTGTACTCACAACCCTGTTTTAAGCTCATTGGTGCGATGAAATAAAAACTGGGACTAAACTGTGAAATACTATACTTGGAGGCTTTGGGGAGCTGATTTTTGAGATGGGAGGAACGGGTAGAAGGGACACAGACAGATCACCAACTGCAGTGTGCCTATCCTCTGTTTTGTTTTTAATTCATCTTCCCCTCTCCTGCTCTTCTGCAAAGTGCCTCCTGTCTCTAAAATTTGGATTGCATCCGCAACGCATTTGCTCATAGGGCAGCTGGTTTGCTAGCACTGTAAGATTCAATTCTGTTAGTATAGCTAGAAGCATCATACCTGTCAAGTCTCTAAGTTCTCGTCTTCCATTATGATGAAATCTCATTAAATTTCAATTACTCACATAAAGAGATGGCTTTCGCTGCAAAGATCTCAAGGCTATTAACAACATGGAAAAAAACTCACAACAAACGATCATGAAAGAAAAGCGGTGTCGCAGTGCAACCAAGGGCCTGAAGGCATCTGAAGCATTAAAATCAGGGAAGAATACATATGGTCAAGAGGATGGGTTGCTGGGGGTGTGTGGTGGCTACTCATTAAATAAAAGCTGAACAGGCTGCAGGCGTTGGTGGGGAGAGAAAGCAAAGGGGACATGAAGGCCATCAAAACCAAAGAGAAACTGAAAGAAAAGCAGGCCATGGCCTCCTGCAGATAGCACTGTGTCTCAGAGTCCAGACCGAGGCCGGTCGCTAGCTGTCCATCTGCTATTAAAGTTTTTGTAGTTTTGGTAGGTTTGGGAGCGGTAACTAACCCGGGGAGATTCTTGATCTGGTGGCAAACCATTCTGGGAAACCTGTTCTCCTTTTGTACCGTCCCTATTGGAAGAAAAGAAAAAGAAGCACAAAAGTAATAGGTTAGACCATTTGCTCAACCGACTCACATTAAGAGGAATTTGGGTACATTGGCCAAGCATCTAGCATGCTGATGGAAGACCCTGCTCTAGGCAATGTTCTTCGGCACCACACTCATTTCACATGGGGCAGATATGTTGGGTTTTACGCCAAATGAACTGAGTGTCTTTTACGCAAAATGCACCCTCCCCACAACAGAAATGAAGGGCAAATGGCAGATTTCATGTCAGTGGGCCAGTTTGTTTACTTTAGCTGTTAGTTTAAGGCAGTGCTACTCAAAATTAGGTCCATGGACCAAGGCTAGCCCCAAGTCATTGGCTCCTGATCTCTGGACTTTCTAGGACAGAGGGCAACAATTGTGGCCAACGGAAACAAATACAATACCAGTACAGATGGCCTTCTCGGTAGTGACTCCCCAGCTCTGGAATACCCTCCCTAAAGAAATTAGATTAGCCCCCTCCCTTCAGGCCTTTCAGGCCAGTCATGGCTCTTAATACAGGCCTTTGATCATGAGTAATCCATGGTCAATGTGATGAATCATTGATAGTACCATCCGCATTTTGATTGTTACAACAGATGGCCAGTTTACCCACAGGTCCTACTGCGCTTTAATTTTTTAAATAATATTTATATATTTTTAATTTTATCAGTGAGATGTTTATACACTGTTGATTACAGTGACATTGTACTTATGTCACTGTATTTATACTTATGTATTGTTGTCTATATGTAGCACTTGGGGTGCTTCTGTGAGCCACTCTGAGTCCCTTTTGGGAGATGGTGGCGAGGTACAAAGAAAGATGATGATGATGATGATGATTATTATTATTATTATTATACACAAGCAAAAAATGCTCATGAGCCACATAGATAGCTCAAGCAGCACTCTGGACTAAGGGAGCTATCTAAAATGCTGAACTTATTTGGAAGTGGAAGAATCTTCTCCAAGAGCTAGATGCAACTCCATTTGCACATATTCACCCTCTGTTACTCTTGCTTGGATTTCTGCAGGGATTTTGAGTATGCAGAGAAGAATGTCTCCCTGTTTCTTGAGTTGCCTTGAAAAATACCATATACTTAAGAGTCTGAAAATGTTTTTGGATTAGAACATACTCAGGAACCATGGGTAGATTCTGGGAATTGTAATCTTAAAAAGTAACTTGCTCAAGTCTGACATCTGAAGCAGTGAAGTACTTCAATTGCATAACTGCCCTTTATGCTGGATGCCACTTAACTTTTTGAGGAGGCACCCAAGTTCACAGCCCATACTCTCAACTGAGATACTACGACTGTGTTTCCTGTACCCTACTCAAGGCCACTTGCCAAACTCACCATTGTTGAGACTCCTCTCCAGTTTTGGGGCTTGTTTCTGGAGAAGGAGGCTGTCTCTTCCGCTCTTCCTCTTCTTGCTGCCGACGTACTTCTAACAATTCCAACTAGAGGGAAAGGGGAATTAAGAAGAACAGGAAATGTTTAAGAAAAGAAGGCTTCCCCAATTCCCACTCATTTTAGCCTTCTGAGACACTCATCCGCTCCCCTGATACGCAGAGCTTGGAAAAGTTACATTTGTGGAATGCAACTTTTAAAATCCCTAGTTAGCAATAGTCAGTGAGTGGCCTTGGTAGGAATTCTAGGAGTCCTCATTCCAAAAAGGAACTTTTCTAAGCCTGGCCATACTGTTCTACAAAGGTCACTGTGCTTTGTTTTGCTTTTTCACTAGACAACCCAGCTACCAAATGGCAGTTGACAATTTAGACCCTGAATTCAGATACTTTCGCTCCAGACGAAGGCAAACATTAATTTCCCAAATGGAAATCAACCAATATTTTACTCAAAGTATAGTTAACAAATTACTAAATGTATTCATTAGCTCAGGCATGGGCAAATTCTGGCCCTCTGGGTGTTTTGAACTTCAACTCCCACCATTCTCAACAGCCTCAGGCCCTTTCCTTTTAACCCTTAGCCACGTAAGCTGTTAAGAATAGTGGGAGTTGAAGTCCAAAACACCTGGAGGACCAGAGTTTGCCCATGCCTGCATTAACTGAGTCATCTTCCCAAACTTTGCGATTATGGATTTTTAAACCAGAAGACCCTTGAAACCGCCTCTGCAACTCACCGTAGTAAGTCTTTCAAGCGCTGAAAATCTCTCGTCCCAAGTTGCTGCAGATTTCTCAAACGCTTCGTGCCTCTTGATCAGTTTTTCCACTTCGTCCACGCTTTGCCCTATCTCACGGCTCGACAAGTACGGCTCCTGCCCCAGTAGCCAGGCTTCGGCAACGCTGGCATCCCTTGAGAATTGGTGCACTTCCAAAACTAAGAGAAGGCAAAAGAAAGATTGGGGCCAATGCTATGCAATATGCTCAAGACTCTGAGCACAATTAATATCTTCTGGAAGACAATGTGTATGATGGATGGGGTTCTGGATACGTCTTTGGCTCCCGATTTGTCATACTGCTGAACAACCAGTTACCGTATATACTCAAGTATAAGATGACACAAATATAAGTCAAGGCACCTAATTTTACCACAAAAAACTGGAAAAACGTATTGACTCGCATATAAACTGAGGGTAGGAAATGCAGCAGCTACTGGTAAAATTCAAAATAAAAATCAATACCAATAAGATTACATTAATTGACGTATCAGTAGGTTAAATGTTTTTGAATATTCACATAAAACTGTAATTTAAGATCAATCTGTACAACTCCTATTAAGCTATTATTCTAACCATCTTCAATGTAAACGTGCTTGTGTATCCTTCCAATAATAACAAAGCGAGTAAAATAATAAATGTAAGTAATAATACAAAATAACAATAGAGTAAAATAATGGAAATGTAATAATAACAGTAATAATGGAGTAAAATAAGTAATAATAACAATAACAAATAGGGTAAAATGATAAATGTAATAATATGACCTGACAATGGAATTGGACAATGCTTGAGAATAATGAGATGCTGATGATGTTACTTTTATTGTTTTTGTGGTGTTCTTATACTGTTTAATGTTTTTTATCTATTGTGTTTTATGTATACTGATTTGTTGGAAACCGCTTTGAGTTGCCAATTGGCTGAGAAAGGCGGTATACAACTACAGCAAATAAATAAATAAATAAATAACAATAATAAATAGAGTAAAGTAATAAATACAGTAATTATAATAAAGAGTAATATAATAAATATAATAATAGAGTAAAATAATGGAAATGTAATAATAGTAAGGAGCTCCTTGAAGGAGCTGGGGGTGGTGACGGCCGACAGGGAGCTCTGGCGTGGGCTGGTCCATGAGGTCACGAAGAGTCGGAGACGACTGAACGAATGAACAACAACAACAATAATAGTAAAGTAAAATAATACATATAATGATAATGTAAAATAATAAATGTAATAATAAGAATAATAAATAGAGTAAAATAATAAATAACTTTGACTCGAGTATAAGTCAAGGGGGGCTTTTTCAGCCTAAAAAAGGACTGGAAAACTCAGCTTATGTTCAAGGATATATGGTATTTGGAAGCATCCTATATAAGAGCAGGTACCTTCCCTTCCAAGGGACCTGCACAGTGGACACAGGAAATTAACTTTGACTGAAGTCCAAAACACCTCGAGGGCCAGAGTTTGCCCATGCCTGGTGTAGATACACCAACAACTTTCATTCCCATAGCTTTAAACTAGATATCCAAATGGATTTAGCATTTTGTATGGCTCATTTAAAGTTCAGACTAAAGATCTGCATTGATCCCCTCCATCAGCATTATAACTATCCAGAACATTATTCTGATCTGAAAAAGAGAGCACATTAAAGCGGGAGGAGCCCCACATCCTTTCAAAATAATAGAACACGAATTCTTACTCAGCCTCAGCCACTCCCATCTGTCTTCCCATTTGTCAATCATCTCTTTTCTTTTTTCTGTCAACTGCAGCAGCTTTTCTTTGATCTGAAAGGAATCAGAAAATAAAACTTTACACCTGCCTTCTTTCTAAATCATCACCACTACCATTAATTGCCACACAGACCCTGCTAGTCAACTTCTACCAATGGAAACTGGTAGTTCTGAAGTCAATGGGGTGGTAAATCTATTCCAGGGTTTTACCTAAACTTTAAAAAGAGTTGAATGGAGTGCTCAACCCCTTTGGTGATGACCCCAACCCCCTTGAATAGCTCCTTAAAGATTTAAAACAAAGTAAACAGATTGATTTGGTCAAATGACATTGGAGACACCAGATACAGCTGAATCATCGAGTTGGAAGAAACCTCGTGGGACATCCAGTCCAAATCCATTCTGCAAAGAAGCAGGAAAATTGCCTTCAAAGCACCCTGACAGATGGCCATTCAGCCTCGGTTTAAAAGCCTCCAAAGAAGGAGCCTCCACAACACTCCAGGGTAGAGAGTTCCACTGCTGAACACCTCTCACAGGCAGAAAGTTCTTCCTAATGAAGAATAAAGATGTAGATGACTTAATTTCCCTGGGGAGTGAGTTCCACAGGCAGGGGGCCATCACCGAAAAGGCCCTGTCCCTCGTCCCCGCCAAGCGTGTTTGAGACAGAGGCGGAGCCAAGAGCAGGGCCTCCCCAGGCGATCTTAAACTCCGAGGTGGGATGTAGAAGGAGATACGTTCAGACAGGTATGCTGGAACCTGATTGTATGCTCACTTTACCTCCATAAACAATCTGCAAGCTGTAAAATATTTGGTTAGAGGAACTTTACAGGTATGTTCCCCTTGCTTTGGAATACTGTGCCCAGCAATACCACCTACACTTAAGCTCTCTTTTAACCAAAAGGCAGATGGTTTTGAAAGATTTCCAGGCTTTTTAATCCCCTAAACCTTTTGTGTTAAGGCACTTTATTGATATGGGGAGCAGCATGTTAGATAGATAGATAGATAGATAGATAGATAGATAGATAGATAGATAGAGTTCATAGGTCATTACTGATCCTTTGGATCTGACATGGTTGTCTTCCTTATGTTTTCTTCTAAACCACACAAATCTGCAGGCAAAGAAAGCACACCATACCTCTTCTGACGCATAGTGTTTCCTTGCTAGCAATGATTTGCCCAGCTCAATGCAGGTTGTGAAGCTGTCGTTGCGGGCATCTATTTCTGCTTTGATCCCCTGGTGATTGTTCATCAGCAATTCCACAGAGGAAACATCCCTATGATGAAAATATTACCAGAAAAGGAGGCACAACATTTATAACCATTACACATAAGGACATTTGCCACAATATCAGTGGAACATTTATACTTTGCATAATTAGTTTTTAGTGATTCATGGGAATTAGACTCTATAGTAGAATTGTATAGCAGAATGGCATATTCTACTAGATTCTTGCTATGCGAAAACATGCTTCCTTGTATTTGTCTTGAATCTTTCACCATTCAGCTTCAAAGGTGACTCTGAATTTGGTGTGTGTGTTTGTCCCATCTACTCCTTCATACAACACTTAATAATTTAGACAGTTATCTTGTAAACATTCTCCCAGTCTCAGATGGAGGCAATGACAATCTTGCCAATTGTAAGAGTTGGGTTCTCCTTAGAATTGTCGTAAGTCATAAATGAGCTGAAAACACACAACAACAAATTATTTCAACTGGACTATGTTAATGGTTTTATTTATTTATTTTGCATCAAAAGCATTGCATAAATTAATATAAAACTGATAAAAATAGAAGGAGCACAAGCGGCTAAATATCTTTAGACCCAAAACGGGCAACAGTGACTGCATTGTCTGTAGCCTCAATCAATTATTCCTCTGTACATGAGGCAGGAGATTGCAGACAAGCATACAGATGTGGAGTTAGTTGTCTGATCTGCTCCATAGTCACACAAGGTGTAGGATTTTTTTAGGTAATGCCATTTTGTCAGGTTGTCTTTTGATCTGCCAACTCCACTTCTGAGTCTGTTCAGGGACTTTCAAGTTGCTCATTCTTGGTTTCCCCTGGAGGCAGACCCTCGTGAGGGGCCATCCAAATGGGATTCCTGGTTTAGTTGCTCAGAGGGATACCCTTGCTGTTGCTGGGGGTATAGCCTGTAGAGTTTATCAACAGGTGTGGGTTTAAGACATCCTGTGATTATTCTGCATGTTTCGTTCAATGCTATGTTCACCTGCTTCGCATGGGCAGACTTGTTTTTATGTTCATGGTGAAAATGGTCTCTTCACACCTGTTTTCCCCCTTGTGCAAAATAGTGACCAGGGCGGTGGAAATTTCTATTTAGACATCAATGTAAGAGGGAACTATTCATCCCTGTACTTGAGAGTATACATTCAAATTAATTCCGAACACTCTAGCTACTAAATCGATAGTTGTAGTCTCAAAAGTAACCTTCCCAAGATAATGTGGTGAGCTAGCTTAGTGTCTGGCCTCTAACTGCTATGTATGTTCTTGGATGTAAACTTAAACCTCTCAAGTCCAATTAAATGCAAACACCGAATTTGCTTAAGTCTCTTCTGAGTACAAGATTAAGTCTTATCTGCAGAAATCTCTTTCATACAATAAGGCCTACAGCTAAAGATTCATCTTATTATCCCAGGTTACCTTGGCTTCTCCTGGGCTTCAATCTGGCGAATGACATCCTCCATCCAAAGCATGAGATCGCGAACCATGCTAAAGAAGCGGAACTTGTCACCGGTATCTACGAGCTTGACCCTGCGCCCTTCACAGGCATCAAGCAAGGCCTTCCATGCATCCAGAACCTCATTTTCACGCCTCTGGATATCATCTGCCTTATCTCCAGCATAGGCAGACTGAAGGCGGGCAGCATCTTCCTGCAGCTGTCTCACCTAGAACGAGGAAAAGAGAAACATCTCAGCTAAAACGGTTGGGTAGGTCTTTACGCTCGATGTGTTGGAATGCTCGGCTGTAATGGAAACATCAAAATACACAACATACACTTCATATCCTCATTAGCTGCATAATTCATCTCCTTGAGAAGCCCAGTTTTGAATTACAATGCAAACATCAACAGCAAGCCACTAAGGATCAAACCTTTATGATAGTATGTTTCAAAATATACAGTTTAACTTCTGCAGATTTGATTATTTGTAATTTCTAGGGATTTCTAGGTTTTCCAATTTTACTCTATGGTCAACTTCTGATTGAAGTGGGAAGTTGACCGTAAGTGTTGTGCTGGAGGACTTAGAGATCCCTAAAGACAGCACTTCTGTAGGAATCTGCAGATCCTCCAGCACAACTTTGTTATCAACTTCAGGTTAAAAAAATGCTTGTTTTTTCAATTTATGTTTTTCTACTTTTGCAAGTGTTTTGCACCTCGAATCCCAGCAAAAATTAGGGCCTACAGTGTATGTTGTTCTGATATGCCCACCTGCGTTCCTAAGGCTTGAATGTCATGTTCAAATGTTGTATGCATCCTCTGCAAGGTTTCCACTGTGTTTTGATCCCTCCCCAGCTCCTCAGGCAGTTTCTTATGTTTGTCCTGTATCCGTCCAAAGATCTCCTTGGCATCATGGTAGAATTTATGCAGTTCGTAGGAGGCTGCCAGGATCTGTGTTCTTGTGTCAATGAGTTCCAGGAGGTCCGCCCAGGCCTCATTGAGACCGTCCTTCCACTCAGCGATGGTGGCAGCGTCTGAGTGTCCAGAATTGATCAGCTCATCAGCCATGTGGTTTACGGCGTCAACGCGTTCCTGTCCGATGTTCCCAGTGTCTCGGGCAAATTCGCGGAACCGCTCTTGCAACATCTGGAAACAGAAAAATATTTGGTAATGGAGTCTTGAGAATTAAAGAGAACAGGAAATAATAAATAAGAAAAAAAGCACAAAGGCCATATGTCCAACTTTCTCCTTAGTGATACTTTAGTGCTGGGATTGGGCAACATCTGGGAGTCCAGGGCCAATTTTCTCCATTCAGAATCTTCTGTTGGCTGTTATCTTTAGCCAAACCAGAAAATGAAATGGCGTGAAAATGCCCAGTTCCATAAACTGGGCATTTTGGGTAGCAAAGCAAGGCACAGCAAAGTACAGTTTGTTTTAAAGGAGAAATGTTGCTCTTAAGAGGCTTTTTGGAATGGGCTTTCGCCATGTTTTGAATCATTCCCCAGAGATGCACAGTCCATAAGAAATAGGTGTATGTGGTGGACAAATGTGACCAATCATCAGACTTCATCAAACTTTGTTTATATCCCGCCCCATCTCCACATGGTGACTTGGGACCAACTCCTAATTTTAGACAATATTGTATTCATTACTGGACTCCAACTGAAGTGGATTCTTGACTGCAGCCATATGATCAGCAATACTATCTAAATCAGGGGTGGGCAACTCTGGGAAGCCTGGGAGGGCACACATTGGCCAAAACCATATTATTATTATTATTATTATTATTATTATTATGTGTACAGCACATATCCACATTAGGTCCATGTACCTGTGATTTGTCTTTCAATATCGGGCCTAGGATATTAGAGATATTATAAGGTATTCAAAGTATTATTATTATTATTATTATTATTATTAAACCTGCCTCTGAACCTAGTCTGGGAAGAGCAGTACCATCCCATTTTTAGGTCATCCGGGGTGATTTTAGGCCCAGGAAAGGCCTTTTAAAACACTTTATGGGGTTGTTGATGTTTTAAAGGCTTTAAGATGGCCCAAAGGGACAAATAACTAGCCAAAAAATGTAAGCCATGTGGGTCACAAAAACAGCTTTGGGGATTCATAAAATATAGATTTTACCCACTCGAATCTTAATCTTAGCACTGTCAAGCCAGCCTAGATGAGAAGTCTTATGGTTCTTGTAAAAATGACCAGAATTTTTCACTAGCTTGAAAGTAGGCTCTTCTCTGTAGTTGTGATAGAAGAATGATATTTGATATAATTTTGACCAATATATTGGATAGGAAGCACAGTTTTACTATACACATCTAAAGTGGGGGAAATCAAGAGCCTTGAAAGTTCCCTATGGTCTCTATTCTGATGGAATAAAAGCCAAGTGACCTTTCCAAAGCAATTTATTACTGGAAATGTGAGAAGAATAAGCAGAACTACATTCTGTTTGTTCCATGGACTTGTCTTAAAATAGCCCTTCTAATGCATTCATCTTGGACTTCTAAGCCTGTGGACATATATCCAAAGCGCCCAAACTATAATGGCTCCTCACTCTAAGAACCCATCAGCATGTTGACTGTATAGGCATGAAGCTATGTGCAAAATAAGAGCTGTTTGAATGCATTTTCTTCCATTCTTTTGAAACAAAATGTACCACTACTTACACTGTGTAGTACAAAAACAACAAAATTAGCCTTAGTTTATGGTGATTAGAACTGAAAACTCTGGGATTGATGCAACTCTAATTTGCTCCTAGAAATGGAAGATAATTGACATGGGGGGGGGGGGGGTGTCGAAGGCTTTCATGGCCGGAATCACTGGGTTGTTGTAGGTTTTTTCGGGCTATATGGCCATGTGCTAGAGGATGCTTGCCATAGATGCAGGTGAAACGTCAGGAGAGAATGCCTCTAAAACATGGCCATACAGCCTGAAAAAACCTACAACAACCCAAACCAAATATTGGTTTGCAATGGTTTCTTCCACCAACAGATTCAACCCCTCTTTTTTGTTTAATAGAGAACACAAATAACGGTGTTCATACAGTTTTTCATTACTTAAGCTAAGTCCTTTTTATACTGTGAACTTAATTTAACTTAATTTAGCTATTTACATCAAAACAATAAAAATGATATAGGAATACTAAAGGTCCAATCCTATATCCATTTATCTGGAAATAAGACTCATTGAACTCAATGGGGCTCGCTTCTGATTAAACAAGCATTGGATGGTGCTATAACAGTCCAATCCTAAGAAGTAAATTCCACAATGTTCAGCTGGTGTTCATTTCCTTTAACCATGGGTGATATATAAGGGTGTGCTACAGAGAGTGGCCATGTTACTTTTTGGGAATACAAATCCCACAAACCACTAGTTGAAGAAAGTAACTTGCAGGTAAAAGAAGTAATTTTACTGACTTCTAATGCACTGAATGTCTGTGCAACAGCAATAAGGAGGAAGGGAAGGGGAGAATGAAACCAGGAGCCAAAGTATCTTACTGTCACGTGTTCGTAATCTTGTCCCAGTTCATGGGATCCGGCCACCACTTCCCTTTCTGCGATCCACTGTTCCAAGTCATCAACTTCGCGATTCAGCTGGAATAGCCTGTGCCTCTCATCCAGCTTGCCTCGTCGTTCCTCAGAGAGGTCTTTCAAGCCTGCATACAGCTTGTCCACCTTGGATTGCCGCATGCTGATGCGCTCGCTTAGAGCACAAATGGAGAGAAGAAAAAGAGTCAAATTAGTCCTATTTTTGAAAGAAATCAAATCATATTTGATACATCCTTGGAAACCCTACTAGGAGCAGACCACTCCAAGTCAAGCATTCTATGCCAAGTCAATTTCGTCAAAGTGAAGGCCACCGTAGGACATGAAAATAGTGGCATTTCCATGCTCATATCTCCAGGAATTGGTATTAAGGATCATTATATTCCCTCTGACCCTGTAACACCACAACAAGCACACATAAATGGGCCATTTCAGTCTGGATCAGTAAGCAAATGGATTATGTACTACAAGAAGCTATCTGAGAAAAAGAGGTAGACTCAAGTCTTGCATTCTACCTTCATCATTTCCAGGCTATGGCAATACTATCATGAGTTTTTCTTGACAGAGTTTGTTCAGAGGAGTTTTTCCTTTGCCTTTTCTTTCCCCTGAGCCTGAGACAGAGTAATGTACCAAGGGTCGCCCAGTAGATTTCCATCGCCAAGTAGGGATTTGAACCCTGCTCTCTTGAGTTGTGTCCACTGGCTGCCGGTCCAGTTCCAAGCACAATTCAAAGTGCTGGTCTTGACCTATAAAACCCTATATGGCCCAGTGTACCTGTCCAAACTTATCTCCTTCGACATCCCACCTCAGAGTTTAAGATTGTCTGGGGAGGCCCTGCTCTCGGCCCCACCTCTGTTGCAAACACGCTTGGTGGGGACAAGGGACAGGGCCTTCTCAGTGGTGGCCTGCCACCTGTGGAACTAACTCCCTGGTGAAATTAGATTATCGATGTCCCTCCTTTCCTTTAGAAAGAAGTTAAAAATGTGGATGTGGGACCAGACCTTCAGGTAATCTTGCCAACAATGACAATGACAATGATGACAATTATTATGGAAATGGACTATGGACATGCTTGATGGAGTCTTTAACTACAGAATTCGGCTCAGAGAAGGCCACCAGGATGTCATTGAAACAGAAACAGATTTTAATTAGTTAATGTGAGTTAATGTTTTAAATGTATGTAATTATTGGATTTTATTATGTATTTTATTATGTGTACATTGGAGGCATTGAATTATTGCTGGCTGGAAGCCGCCCTGAGTCGTCCCCCACATTTATTTATTAGACCATCCCCCACATTAGTCGTCCCCCACATTTTTAACTTCTTTCTAAAGGAAAGGAGGGACATCAATAATCTAATTTCACTGGGAAATGAATTCCACAAGTGGGGGGGGGGGCACCACCGAGAAGGCCCTGCCCCTCGTCCCCGCCAAGCGTGTTTGCAACAGAGGTGGGGCTGAGAAGGGCGGAGTGCAAATATCTGAACTAAATAAATCTGTAATAAAGGTCAGCCCACTACATTACATTGACTTTATCTAGGAAAATGGTCTGGTTTTAGCTGTAACAAATGGGTAATTTTAGAAATTTTCTCTAGCTTTTAAATGATTTTGATTTTGAAATGACATGGTAGTAATAATAATCTGTGTATAGACATTCTTACAGACATTCTTAGATTCACAGAAACATAGAGATGGAAGAGATTTCATGGGCCATCCAGTCCAACCCCATTCTGCCAAGAAGCAGTAAAATCACATTCAAAGCACCCCCAACAGATGGCCATCCAGCCTCTGTTTAAAAGCCTCCAAAGAAGGAGCCTCCACAACACTCCAGGTTAGAGAGTTCCACTGCTGAACACCTCTTACGGATAGAAAGTTCTTCCTAATGAAGAATAAAGAAAATAACAATACCTTTAGACATTGGCTGGTCTAATAAATTTGCTTTGGACACTAAGTTTAGCCTGTTGACCCTAACTTAACTGTCCCTGATCTAATTCATTAATTCCCATGAAGTAATGGCAGCATACATTTCTCTTAACTCATAAAGAGAGCCATGGGATGTGGAAAAACCACATGCACGGTCCAAAATAATATCATCACTCCAAGTTTTTAAAAGGAGACAAGCTTGGGAGATGAATAGAGACAACTTCCAGATCTCACAAACCAACTCTGTGACTTTTCCCATGACCCAGAGGAAGGATATGGGCTTGGCTCAGGCTTTCAGGATTTCCGCCACTATTGAATGCAATTGATAAACAGATCAACCACATCACTAAAAGGCTCCGTTCCTGTATGTGAGTTTTTACATGTCCAAGGGAAGCTAATGGGATTTCAACCAATGCACCTCTTTATTTCCCATCCACTGAACAACAATTTATGTGCACAAGGGTTTTGTGCCAAAATCCATACAGAATAAACAGGACAGAGGAAATGAATGCCTCTGTCCCATTTTTCTCCTGCTGTCTCTATCTATCTGCTCTGTTTATCCTGCATAGATTGCAGAAGCATCTGTCAAATATATGCTCATGAACTATTTAGAGTTTTCCCTTGTCTTTTGCAGTATTTGTATTTGGCTTTATTCCTCCATCTGGCAATCTTCCTTCCACTTCCCTTTGTCTTTTTCAGATTATAGTTGTAACTCAACAAAAAATAATATGATTATTTATCTGCCTGTAATTTTGGATTCTTCTGATCACCAAATACTACAGGTTTACACCAAGGAATCACTGCCTAAATTATATCCTGCCAGAGAACCTCTCCCAAGGTTGCCAGAAGTTCATACCTGGAGTTTGGAGAAGTTACTTTCTGAATAACAACCTCCAGAATTCCCAATTCAACATAAATATTGGCAGTTGTAGTCCAAAAAAAGTTATTTCTCACCAGACCCTTGCCTAGAATCATAGAATTATAGACTCGGAAGAGACCTCATGGGCCATCCAGTCCAACCCCCTGCCAAAAAGCAGGAAAATCGCATTTGAAGCATCCCTGATAGATGGCCATCCAGCCTCTGTTTAAAAGCCTCCAAAGAAGGAGCCCCCTCCTCACTCCGGGGCAGAGAGTTCCACTGCTGAACAGCTCTCACAGTCATGAAGTTCTTCCTAATGTTCAGATTGAATCTCCTTCTGATAATAATCTAGCACAGAGCTTTTCACATGTTTGCGACAAATTAGTCTGTAGGTGTCTGAGTCTATGTAAAATAAACAATAAATCACATATTTTAAAGGTATAAATGAAGATTTTTCATGAGATATTTTTTTCCCTTGTACATTATGCCATTATAACTTATGTATGTGACTGTTTGAGAATCGGGACATCTGTGGGGAGACCAAGTGTCTGTTTATAAAGCTATGGTCCTCCCAACCCTGCTATATGCCTGCGAAACGTGGACTGTCTACAGACGTCACACTCAACTCCTGGAATGATTCCATCAGCGTTGCCTCCAAAAAATCTTGCAAATCTCTTGGGAAGACAGGCCGGCAAATGTCAGCATGCTGGAAGAAGCAAAGACCACCAGCACTGAAGTGATGTTCCTATGCCATCAACTCTGCTGCACTGGCTACGTTATCCGAATGTCCGATCACAATCTCCCAAAAGAGTTACTATGCTCCCAACTCAAGAACTGGAAATGTAATGTTGGTAGATAGGAAAAGAGATTTAAAGATGGGCTTAAAGCTAAGCTTAGAAACTGTGGCATAGACACTGAGTACTGGGAAGCCCTGACCTTTGAGTGCTCTAACTGGAGGTTAGCTGTGACCAGCAGTGCTGCAGAATTTGAAGAGGCACGAATGGAGGGCAAAAGGGAGAAATGTGCCAAGAGGAAGGTGCATCAAGCCAACCATGACCAGGACCGCCTTCCACTTGGAATCCAATGTCCTCACTGCAGGAGAACATGTGGGTCAAGAATAGGGCTCCACAGCTACCTACAGACCCACTGCCAAGACACTACACTTGGACAACCATCATCCTTGGGCTACAAGAGATTGCCTAAGTAAGTAAGTGATTGTAACTCTTATAAGGGATTCGTTTAATCTCTGGTTTACTCATAAAACTGAATTACTGTGTCGTGAATCAACACATGCCTAAAAAGAGTGTCACTTACATGAAATGTTCGAAAAGCTTTGCTCTAGCAATATTTTGCATCCCTACCTTATTTTATCCAAAATGTTTTATTCATATATTTATTATAGGAATCTATATCTCTCTTGGGGGTATTTATTTATTTATTTGTATCTCTTAGGGGTATTTATCTCAGCCCTCTTCAATGACCCAACAATTATACATTTTAAAACATAATTAAAACCATCTAAATTATTTGGAGCAGGCTTCCATTCAGTGTTATATTCCCCCCTCTAAGTTAAATCCTGTCTCCAGGGTTAAATCGTTTTGTTATCTTTGTGCTAACTGATTTGTTAGTCAGGTTCAAAATCATTTGCCTCGGGCCCCCTAACAGAGGCCCTAATATTGTAATCATATGGAAAGGAGGTATGTAGCTGACATACATTCTAACTGCAGATGCATTACTGTTGACCCATGGGCTCATTTCAGACAAAACTGGAAAACGTAATTACAGTTATCTGAATAAACTTGCCAGTTAAGTACCCTAACATTTCCACTATGTCATACCATTAATTGTTAATGTTATATTAATCATGATCCCTTCTAAAGAACTGTAAGCTTTGTGCTGTTATAAAGACTAACAATGTAATACTGTGCATACACACAGTGTTACCTTAACTAGTAGGTTTATATAGATAGATATGAGTTAGTGGAATGGCAAATGAATAAAGATGTTAAAAGGAAAATAAAATGCTAGCAACAGCCCTCCCCCCTCCCCAATATATATAGTCTGGATATCATGAGTTCAGTTTCCATACACACACACACACACATACACACATGGATAGGAACCGAACTCAAGACATCCAGACTTTATGAACTGTTGCTAAGGTCAGTAGTTTTTACATTCTTGGAGTCATGGACCCCTTTGATGGAAGTTATGGACTTTCACCAAAAATGGAATAAAATACAATTTTTAGAATATCAGCAAGGAAAAAAAAGATGGGAAGAATAACTTTTTGCACCCAGTTCATGGATCTCCCTATGGATTCATGGGCCATAGGTTAAGCATCATTATGTGAAACGATAGAGCCCCTGGTTGCGCAATGGGTTAAACCCTTGTGCCGGCAAGACTGAAGACCGACAGGTCAGAGGTTCGAATCCAAGGAGAGTGCGCATGAGCTCCCTCTGTCAGCTCCAGCTCCCCATGCAGGGAATTGAGAGAAGCCTCCCACAAAGATGGTAAAACATCAAAACACCCTGGTGTCCCTAGGCGACATCTTTGCAAACAGCCAATTCTCTCACACCAGAAGTGACTTGCAGTTTCTCAAGTCGCTCCTGACATGAAAAAAGTGAAACTATGGCCAAGGAGAAAGTATACAATAGAAAGTAAACCATAGTTTCAGATACTGCCTTGTGTTGAAACAGCAGTGGGAACCAGTTCACTCTCCAGATGTTGGATTTTAGCCCTCAGCATTCCTTACTATGGAGGCCAGGGTTCATGGGAGCTGTTGTTTACAACTAACTGGAGGACCACGTGGTTCCTAAATTCAGTCATCAGGGGAAATTAGGGTTAGTTTAAAAATGAAAGTTTAAAAAAGACAGTAAGTCTTGTAAGTATGCATTCTCCCCATGAGTGTGCCAAGGCCTATCATCTGAACTTAAGTACTGAACAGATTTATTCAGACATCAGGGGAAGCCACATTCCTCTTCTCTACCAGACCAATGCTTTAGGCCAAGATGACTTTTTGTTGCTTGGCATTGTAGGATTTGGGGCTTGAGAAACAGTCAACAAAAAAGTACTGAGAGCTTGATGTATCACTGTCCGGAGGAAACAAACTACAAACATAAAATGTCAATAGACACCTCTCTGGATGATTGTCTGCAACCAAAGTCCTGCTCGTCTTGGAGAGCTGGTGCACCGTTTCAGCATAATCTTCTACAGCTTGCTCCAAAATCTGGTGCTTCTTCAGCATGGAGACTGCACTTTGTTCATCCTAAAGTGATAAGAGAGAACAATATAATGCTCTTTAAATGACACAATGATATAGGGAATAATATCAATGTGTACATAATGGAATCTAGAAATATAAAGATCTGTTAGGATGGCAGCTGCATCTGCTGATTAGATTTGACTCATTTTGAGGGACCCAAATCCGAATATGTACTATGTGATTGACGGACTCCTTCCTCACATGGACAAAGTGCAAATCACCAGGAAGTCAGATTTTTCTTCCATCCAAATATCAAGAAAGGGATCGATTTCTTCTAAGTGATTTGATCACATTGTAAAGTTGACTTCCTCGTGTTAGGGATAAGCCCCCACTGAAATGTTCCCATGCAAGACTTTGGCTGGTGGAGTCCCCCTTTATCAACATGCCTGCTCAGGTTTTGTAAATTTAGAGTTGTGGCTTCCTTGATTAACACAATCCATTTGTAATTGGATCTGCATATTTTCATATTACTTTCCTTACCAAGCATTACTTCTTTTGCAATGAGCTGGGCCTTTTGGCAGCTCGTAATAGCCATATATAACTTTCCTCTTTCTCATTCTTCTTGATGTGCCCCCCAAAACTGCACTAGAATCCACTGCATGAAAGAAAAAGCAGCCAAGGAGGAAGATCATGTTCTAAACCTGACTTCAGCAAGGGCTCACTGAAGAATACAAGAGTTTGAGGAGTCAGAACAGGTATGGATTGGTTTCCTCCAGCTATGGTGTGCAGCTGTATTGTTTTATTTATAGACACATGAGAGAGTATTTTGTAAACACATAGAACCTTGAAACTATCTGGACCTGTTTGGATGGCAGCTATGGTCTGACAACAATGTGTTGTTCAAACACATCAAGTCAGACTTCTCAATAAAGAAGATGACAAGTAACAAAGGTGCAGAAGTGCTGAAAAGCAAAATCTTGCAAAAGAAAGATAAATCTGAAATAAATGAATGAAGCATCAAACAATTATGAGAAGCTGCAAAGAGAATGTCATAAGAAATGCTATTTCACTTTAGAATTGCAACACTCTGGGTGGAATCAAACACTCAGGAAGTTACTTTAGATCAGGTATGGGCAAACTTTGGCCCTCCAGGTGTTTTGGAATTCAACTCCCACAATTCCTAACACCCCAGTAAGCTGGCTGGGATTTCTGAGAGTCCCAAACACCTGGAGGGCCAAAGTTTGCCCATGCCTGCTTTAGACAGAGTCAGATTTTTGGTCCACCTAGCTTTTTTTTTTTTACCTACACTGACTGCTTCTGCAATTCCACTGATTCGGACAGGAAGTCTTTACCCAACCTACTTACAGATGCCTGAGAATGAACCTGGGACTTCCTGTGGGCAAAGCATGCATTGTGCTATCAAGCTATAGCTCACTTTGTGACAAGAATTCAGATAATTTGGCACAGAACAGAATTGCTAGGGCAGGCCATTTCAAACTATTTAGTAACTGATGACTCTCAGCTGAGGAATGGTCCAGATGCAGGCTTTTGTCACTTGAGGAACAAAACCCCAAGGGATAATTTGAATACATGAACATAGCTGTACCACCAAAGACAGGTCCATAATACGATTTCAAATTGTTATAAACATAAAGTAAAGATGTGTTTTGATGCTCCAAAGACATTACTCAGTAGTTGTCCTTGGAGCACTGTAGTGTTTTGTTACCTTGGCCTTCTCTTCGGACATCATGTAGAGTTCCTGTTCACTCATCCACGCTTCAGCCTCGGCGGCATCGAAGTAGTACTGCTGAGCTTTGTGGGACTCCTCAAGGCGCTTGTGGCGTTTCTCGGTCTCCTCTATCAGGAGGTTCCACAGCTGCTGCAAGTCTGCAAGGCGCTGCTGGATTGCTTCGGCATTAAGGCTGCTGTCCGTGACAATGTTTTGGCTCCTCTCGAAAATGTCGTCGATCCGAGGCTGGTGTCCCTGGATTTCCTTCTGAAGTGTCTAACATGGGGAAATTCAATACTTGCATTGGAAACAGCTTACTGAACAAATGCTTATGGGGAAAGATAATAGGGTGTCATTCAAGAAGGCAGATTCCCAGAATGCATTGCAGTAATTAGGGAGGGAGGGAGACAGCCAGCAGGCAACACTTTCTGATAGGAACAGGACTGACAAGTCTTTTCAGGACAGGGACATCAATATCAAAAGAGCAAATGACTCAAGGCTCAAGCAACTAGATAACAAAGCTAGAAAGCACACTGCCTTGGAGCCAGTCCAAATGGTAGACTCGCCACCGGGAATATACCATATGGATTGGAGCGTATTTTCCACCTAATGTTGTTATCACTGAGCATCTAGATATTGTGTGAATTGGGATTATTTTATTATTGTTTAGATATTGGCACAAGTTCCTACACCTACTATCCATGTTGATCAAGTTTACCACCAGGAGGAGCTGCAGTCCAACTGAGCAAGACACTCAATCCAATATCTATAGTCTCAGTCCATTGAGGTAATCAGCATATTGTCAATGTAGTGTAATGCATGTGATCCCTGCAGTTGTCACAAAACAGCTATATTTGAAGTTTACACTATATTTGGTCACCTGATGGCACAGGATTCAACAGCCATAAGTGAGAAGGACATTCTCATGCGGTTTAGGTTTATGTGAATAGTCTGTTGTCTGAATGCTCTCTAGAAATGCTATGCTTGGCTTAGAGAAGGCAGAGTTTGACCTATTCCCTTTACCATTAGTTCATGTAAAATGGGCACATAGCTCTGGTATCAGTGCAAAATGGATCAGGAAATAAGAGCTGGAAAAGATTCCCCACAAAAAGGACCTTAAAGTAACTTCCAAACACATGATGTCATTCTCCACAGATGGTGTATCTCATTGGAAACCAGGAGGTAGGATATTGGTCCCATCTACACTGCCATATGATGCAGTTTAAAACTATATTATATGGTCAGTGCAAAGTCATATAATATATTTTAATTGTATTGAACTGCATTGTATGGCAATGTAGATGGTGCCACTCTCTCATTCCAGGGCAAACCGCCATGCAAAACAGGATTAAGATTAATTCCAAATGTAACACCTGCATCTTTTAGACTTGCTTTGGGAGATTGTAGGTTAGTGTGCTTTGGGCAGTGTTCCTTAAGGGCACAGACTACGTCTCCTTTGGCTTTCTGCTTTGTAGGTGGATTACTGGGATCCAGGTAGAATTAGTCACTTACCTGATTCTTCTTAATTAACAGCTGAACAGTCTGAAGGTTGTGACCATGGTCTGTAGAAGTAGCAATAGGCATTCTTTCTCCAACCCACAACTAGAAAAGTCAAATAAAATGTTCTATTAATGGAAAATGAAGTTTAACAAGAAGATGATCTTAGAGATACAATGGTGTTTGAGAATGCGCCAGAAAACAGGAACTGCAAAAAATTCCCAAGGAGAACTTCCAAACTCACAATTTCATCCTCCACATCCCGGTTGAACTGATGGATCTCCTTGGAAGCCAGGAGGTGAGACTTCCTCTCAGTCAAAGGCTCTAGCAGCTCCACAAACTTCTTCTCCACAATGATGCGTTGGCCATCCACCTCATCAGTGCTCTTGCCCTCCTGGCTCAGTGCTTGGGCCTGGCTCTTCAGCTCCTCAATCTCCTTCTTACGTACGTTCATTTGGTTCTCCAGCATCTAAAATGGTGGGGATGGAGAAGGAAATGTACATATTTATGAAATGTTCTCTCAAGCATCAAAAATGGTTGGGATGAAGATGAGAAATGTGAGTATTTATCAACTATTTTCTTCAACCAAACAAATAATCTAGATTTCTGTCTCCCTTATAATGTGTTCCAGGCAGGAATAGGAAATGTACGGACATTTTTGCAATCCCCGAACCATTCTCTGGTGATACAACAGCAATGAGATTTTCCATGTGCTGAAACTTTTGCAGTACTAAAAATAGCAGGAAATTCTCATATCAACTAAGTTGAGAAAACCTGGTGACAAACTCTTTCAACACAAACAACTCTGATTTGTTTCAAAGCAAGTCTAGTCTGGATGTAGCACAGCAATTCATGGCCAGGTCTACAAGGAAGATCTTGGGCCAGCCAGAATTGTCCATCCATGATTTAAGAGGAGGATTTCATTCATGGATTCTACTTATTTAGTTTAAATGTGTAGTAGCATAGTAAGATCTCTGTATTAGCAAGGGAGAAATTCCTGGCCTTACAATGCTTCCATGAAATGGAAGATCTGAATAAAGGCCATTAAATTACTTGACTTTCAGTTCCTCATGCCATAAGGTTACCTTGGAAGACCTAGAAAATGCTGAGGGACCATTTCTCTTTGGCATGAGTAAATGAAACCATAGATATGGGTTCTGTGGGTACAGGAGTCTTATGCCACCTCAGTTAACAAAGTATATGTTCTCCTGAATCTTCTGTCCTTAACAGAACTTACAATTTTCTTTTCATTTTCTATTAAGCTTTTTAAGCATGCTCACTAACAGACTTTGGAAACAGCTACTATTCATCTAACCCCATGGTTCCCAACCTTTTTTTGACCAGGGACACCTTGACCAGGGACCACTCTCCAACATTAGTACCAAAAGGGTTACAAATCAGCTTTTGGTCAACTTTAGATTCAGTTTGGTTCTTTGGGGCACTGATTCAGAAAATTGTATTGGATAAACCACATCAGCTCTAATTTCTGATACAGAACATATGCCATCTAGTAGTCACCATCTGCTTGCCCAAAGAAAACCATATTTAATAATCTAGAGCTGATGTGGTAGTAGTAATCTTTCGTGGGTAGTCCGTCTCTTCCCCTCCTGGCATCCCTGTTGCCTCGGCACTATAAGAGGGTTTCCTGAGACCAGTCGCTCTCATTGCTGCATGGTTTCAAGGCAACAGTGTAGCAATTGTGAGGCCGCAGACCATATTTTCATTCTTGGGGACCACTGGTGGTCCACAGACCTCATGTTGGGAACCACTGATCTTACCTATTGTTGGTAGGTGCACACTGATGCAGTAGAATGGGAGAAAATAAAATCGCATTTTTGTCTAGTTCAGGTTTTATTACATCATTTACTGCAGACGTGCTGCTGCAACCTGACACCAAACCACTGTCTTTCTCTAGTCTTCTTTCATTAGTTTTCCAGTACTGATATTGATGGGTGGAAAGGGATTATGCAAACAGGAGCTTCACTGCCAAATACTTTGTTAACTGAGACATGCCTGTATACCCCTTTTACTGATAATATGTGTGTGTGTGTGTGTGTGTGTGTGTGTATGTATATGTATGTATGTATGTATGTATGTGTGTGTGTGTATATATATATATATATATATATGTATTAGTTTAGTGAGTTAAGCCTATCCAAATCTACTTCTGCTCTCCCATGAAAATCAAACACATTTAGAAAGACCATATATAGGTAGTTCCCAAGTTACAAACAAGATAGTTTCTCTAGGTTTGTTCCTAAGTTGAACTTGCATGTAAGTTGGATATTTGTGCGTGTGTGCACGTGCAAGGTTTGGATAGCATCGGGAAGGGTTAACACCCCTGTTGAGTTTGTTTGCTGTCTGTGCCCCTGTTCAGGGGGAAATAGAGACTGTTTATCTCATTCATGGGAGTGCAGCCTAAAATGAAGCAAATGTAGCAAAACTGCAGCAGTGAAATATGGCACTCTCCAATAGTAAACCCCGTCTCATTGCAAAATAGTTGGGTCTGGTTGCCCACCATTCACTACTTGAACCCAAGGCTACCATAATTGTTTACCATCAGCATCAAGAGGCTTATGAAACAACTAAGCAAGTGGGTTGTTGTAGGTTTTTTGGGCTGTATGGCCATGTTCTGGAAGCATTTTCTCCTGATGGTTTGGCTGCATCTGTGGCAGGCATCCTCAGAGGTTGTGAGGTCATGGCCATACATCCCAAAAACCTACAACAACCCAGTGATTCCGGCCATGAAAGACTTTGACAAGTGTAACTGCTTGTATAATGGTTTTCATGCCAAGGTAAAGCTACAAACGGATTCTAGACCGATTGCCATATGGAAAATTGTTAAAGGTAAGAGATTTTTGTAGAAACAGAAATGCTTTGATAATGTGTAACCACAGTCACCTTCAATACTTTCTGGCTGAAAAGGCAGTTGAGGATCTTTAATATTCTGAACAAATAAATTCCCATTTCTCTTTCGCTACAATTGTTGAATTTGGCCCCTAAGAAAGCTGAATTGAGGGCTACTCCAATCCCTTCACCTGTTGTTTCTTCAGCAGGATATTGACGCTGGTGAGATCCTTGCCATAGTCATCGGACTGGATCTGGCACTCCAAGCCATTCAGCCACTTGTCCAAGTCAGCACAACTCTGAGTGAAGAGCTCAGCCTTGTTGGCATCAAAAAGCCGCTGAGCTTTGGTCTGGGTGGTGCTTTCGAGCACTTCCCACATCTGGTGCAGACTGGTAAGCTTCTCTTTTACGACTCCTTCTGTTTCAGGTTTCTCAGCAATAAGCTGCATTCCTTCCTGCAAATAAAACAGAAATGTCAACCAGGAGTAATTGAGATCCCTTGGCTATGTCAATCTGAGCAGCAGAACTGACTGTTACTGGATTTTTTTAAAGGTTTTGGCAAAACAACAGAATCTCATCCATTCTCTTTAATACTGATTCTCTTGAGGTCCAAAGGTTGAAGGAGACAAAAAGCCCGGAGTGGACATCTACAAATAGAGTTCTGAGACATAACAGTACTGCTACAACAGCTATTAACTTGCACTCCACCTATTTTCAGCCATGCCTTTTTCAAGTCAAAGACATGACCTACAATGCCAGGTTTAGATATCAATTCATAGCTTTATAAATAATTATTTGAGAATCAGAGGACAGGCAATACAGTTGCCCACTCTTAACTTGTCCTCAAGCACTGGCTTTGGCATGGAGCTCCTGGTTTACACTAGGCAAAAATTCCCTCAATAATACCATGTTGAAGATAGGATGCCACATTAAAGATGGAGTGAGCTTGTTTTCTGCTGTTCCAGAGACTACAACTTGGAGGAATGGATTCAAACTACAGGGGGAAAAAAGGTTCAACCTAGACATTAGGAAGATCTTCCTAAGTGAGTGCTGTTTGACAGTGGCTTTGGAGTATCGAAACTCAGCCATTGGTAGCAGGTGCAAATTATGGCTTTAAACAATAGCATGTGAGAATTCTGGTATATATAACCCACTTTTCCTTACCTGCAACTGTGTAAACTAACTAGGAGAAAGGATTTTCATGTAGTACTGGAGGTTGCAACCACTACAAATACATTATAATTGCAGCTTCCAAAGGTACCAATCAAGCTGTCTTGACCAAACACCGGCATCTCAGTGACCCAACTAGAATGTTTCTAGCCCTTTCACAGAGCTTTGTCCCCACTCCCCTTACCTTTTCAATTTTGTCCAGCCATTCTTTATTGGAACCAAGCTCTGCCATGAAGGCCTGGTGTTTCAGCCACTTGCTGTGCAGGTTCCTTGCTTCATCATAAGACATGTCCTGTGCTGTAAGCATCTTCTCATTAATCCACAAGGACAGCTGGGGAGAAAGAAAACAAGTGTGTGGGGTGGTCACTTTGTGTGAGAACTGGGAATTCCTCTGCAAGTACCTCTAACCATAGAATAACCTCTAACCATGGGAAGAGACATGCAGAGCCCAGGGGCAGCCACTAAAAAGGCCCTTCCTTGTGTCCTCCATTAACTGTCCTTGTGATGGTGGTGAGACTGAAAGAAGGATCTCCAGATGATTCTATGGAGTCATGGCCCATGTGGTCTCTTCCAACTCATGATTCTATGAAATGGCATTAATTCTACAATGTAGATGCCCTCTCCACTCACCCATGTGCAGCCCTTATGGGTTTGACACTCAAACCTGTAAGCTAATTTTTGAGAAGAATGGCTTTCCAAATAACCTAACCAGCATAGCCATTAGCATGCCCAGCTCAGGTTGCTGTGCGTTTTCCAGGCTCTATGGCCATGTTCCAGAAGCATTCTCTCCTGACTTTTTGCCCACACCTATGGCAGGCATCCTCACAGGTTAAGGATACTCGGAGGTTGACGATGTGGGTAAAATGTCAGGAGAGAATGCTTCTGGAACACAGCTATACAGCCTGGAAAACTCACAGCAACCCAGTGATTCCGGCCATGAAAGCCTTTGACAACACAATGCCCAGCTCTCTTGTGAAGATGTTAAATGCATACATTAGATTTGTAAGGAAGTGTGGAAATCTGTTTTCTAGCAGTTTCCATTTTGTGAGAGCACATACTTCACTGTATGTAACTTCAAGAGCGATTTTAATATCCTGCTATTGCCAAGGAATTTCTGCCGAAAGTCCAGACCCAGCAGAGTGTTGTTTTCCCTTCTTTGTTGTAATTAACAAAACAACACAGTGCATTTAGGGAGGCCTTCCAGAAGCTGCAAACTCTGCATCTTTTCAGCCAACCACCCTGTCCTGAGTTTCATGACTTGTAGTGGACCCTCCGCCCAGAATCCAAATGGCACAGGCGAAGGGGAACAGAACTGGCTCGCTGGCTCAGCCACCCCTATTTTTGGCCGACAAAGACCATTTTTCATCCATTCATGAACATTTCCAAAGGTCATTTCATAAAAGGCTCGTTAAGGGTGGTAATAAAAGGAAAATGTGTAATTGTGGGAATTAGAAGAATCTGCCTTTCAGAGGAAGCTAACAAAGGCACCATTCATGGGATAAGGAAAGGTTCTCATTGGGGCAATGGCCGGTCTGCCCTCCAGGGCGGCAACATGTCTCCTCGGGTGCCATATTATCCTGACCTATGGAGAGGTGAGTTTCCAAAACTCCAATTTTAGATGAGCGTGGGAAGAGATTTTGGGCAGGAGAGGGAATAGAATGGGTCATTATGCCAGTGGCTGAAGCCCTTGAAACAACCACATATCATGGTAGCAAAGGAAAGGTCATGGAAATTCATGGGAGGAATATTTTAATGTCATCATTTAATAATATAGAGACAACTATGACTCCTCTATTTTCCATCCCCTATGAATTCATAATCAAACTCCACTCATATTTGAACAGACTTTACCCCTCAATCTATTAGGCATCATGATTTATTGCTTTCCCTCATCTGTAGAGCTGTTGTTATTGTTGTGTATCTTCAAGTTATTTCTGACTAATGGCAACCCTAAGGTCTATCATGGGGTTTTCTTGGCAAGATTTGTTCAGAGGGGGTTTGCCATTGCCTTCCACTAAGTCTAACAGAGTGTGACTTGTCCAACGTGTTTTCATGGCTGAGCAGGGATCCAATGCTCAAATCACTACAGCAGTGGTTCTCAACCTGTGGGTCCCCAAATGTTTTGGCCTTCAACTCCCAGAAATCCTAACAGCTGGTAAACAGGCTGGGATTTCTGGGAGTTGTGGGCCAAAACACTTAAGGATCCACAGGTTGAGAACCTCTGCCCTACAGGATTCTGCTTCCCAGCTGTTTTCTGAGACAGATCCTCAAATAGCTAAGGAGAGTTACTTTTCTTGTTGGCCATGCTGGCTGTGGTGGACATGGGGATCTGAGAATTGTCATTCAAAAATTAAATATTTCATAAGGTTTGAATGGCTTGGGGAAATTGAATATTATGTACAAATAAAGATGTCAGGTCAGATTGCTAGCATCTCCACCTCACAATGTCTATGGTTGAATGGAAGAGACTCTCCAGAGCTGATGAACACCATGTCCCAGCCTTCTAACGGATGGATCTCATCTACACATCAAAACAAGATGAATGCAGTGGGGAGGATGGGATTTCCTTTAGTCCTACATCTCACATAAGTTATTTTTTCTATATAGAGCAATTCCCCAATATTTGCTATATTTACAATACAAAATGGATGTTGAGCTGGGTAAGAAATCGAGATAACAAGTATCTAATACACTTCTAATTTTCCATTCATGGGGTGGGGTGGGGGGGGGGGATCAATTGGAAGCTCATTTGTATCACTGACATTATCTCTAGGATCTGGTCCAGAGGGCTCTTCTAACAGCCTCCTTCCATGCCTTTTTAATAAAATGATGCTATCTCTGTCCATTGTCTAAGGAAAAAGTGGGGCAGTTCCTTAACAATTGGCTGCCATCACAGGTTAATCAGTTCCTAGGCAGATGATATCTATCATCTGTTACAAATTAATGGACTGGAGACGAAAGACAAACCGACACACAAAGCAAAAGTATCTTAACCACAATGTACCTCCTGGCAATCCTGAAGAAACTTTTGAAGATCTCTGTTGTCCTTCAATCTCATCAGAAGTTCACTAGCCACCTCACGATTCTTCTTATGTCTGTTAAAAACAAAAACAAGGAAGAGACTTTTCAGTGTGAGAACTCTGAAGATGGTGGTTTTGGTTATTATATGCCCCATGAATAGAAGCTCTGTTTCAAATCTCGTGCATATCTCCCCATCTTTGGATGCTAATTAGGGACAGAATTCCTTGAAATGAGGACACAATGACCGGCCTCAAAGTTCCTCCATAAAGACTAAAAGTAAACCAAGTGTTTTGAAGGGTGGGAATTTTGACAGAGAATGGAATTTCTGTGAGGGGCTGTTTCAAGAGTTATGGCAGTTAAGAAACTTTGTGTCTCCTAAAACCCTTCACTACATTTTGATAATGCAACTCTTAGGACAATGGTTCTCAACCTGCGGGTCCCCAGATATTTTGGCCTTCAGCTCCCAGAAATCCTAAGAGCTGGTAAACTGGCTGGGATTTCTGGGAGTTGTAGGCCAAAACACCTGGGGACCCATAGGCTGAGAACCACTGTCTTAGGATCTGCCAACCAGTATGACTAGGAAATTATAGTTCTAAAAAATTGTAATCCAACAAGTAATTTTTCCAAGATCTTGTCCTACCACAGATACCTTGATAGGGCATTAATCTGAACCATGTCAAATTTTGTAGAAGGACTCAATTGTCGATGATAATTGCAGCAATTGGGGGACAGTCAGTTAATAAAACATGTGGTATTGACATCTTCAGGCTTCTAACAGGCTAAGACAATCTTTGTTCTGGCTTCGTGGCCTGATGGAACTGAGCAGGGAAAGCTTCCAACAAGAATCCCCTTTCTGTTTTTTGGGGGGAATATATGCTCTTACAGCTTGTCCGCATAAACTCCTAACCCTATACAGCTTGGATCCAGGTTATTTGTTGACTATGCCTTCTTTTATGGGCTTACTAGACCTCCAAATTCGGCTCAAGAGGGACTTTCTTGCTATTCCATCTCCTTCTCAAATGTGTTTGATGGGAACACAGTGATTGATTCCAGATTTTGGAACTCCCTCCCTAGACAGATCCATCTTTGCCCTTCTAACCAGAGGCACTCCAAGTGGCCAGCTACTGGTCAAAGGACATTTAATATAATGCCAAATTATTTAAAATGTGTGCTTTTTGTGAACACATTACAACTCCCTCCTGACTTTTCGGAAGAGAGTAAAAACCTGGCTCTTCGAGCAAGCATTTGGAACCCCGGAATAGATAGTCAAGCTTGAGATGGAGAATGACCCAGGAACGGCCAAGATGACGAACCAGATGAGGATTGGAATGAGAGGATATAGCTCTTTTTAAATTGTTTAAATTGTCATTGCACTGTCTTTTTTGTCTAAATGCACTTAATCGTTTTTGCTTTTTGAATGTATGTATTGATGGCATTGAATTGTGCCGATATGTAGACCGCCCTGAGTCGCCTGCAGGCTGATATGGGTGGGATATAAATAATGTAAATAAATAAATAAATAACTGTACCCTTGGTTTGCTTCTGATATGATAGATAGATAAATAAATAAATAAATAAAGTGGTTTTATCCACTTTTGAAGAAGTTCTATAAATGCGGAGGGCCTACGGTAAATCTAAATCTTTTCAAAATCCTAAATAAATACATCTACAATTCCAGAAATAAAGTAAGAGTTGTGTGGTGGCGGCAGCTCTCTCCAGTTTTGCAGTTGAAACATGAAGCTTTTAAAACCATGCTGGTTACACGCAGCAGCAGCTCTATTTCTTGTGCATCATCTGAGTTGTGTTGGATTTAGCCACAAAAACTGGGCCAGTTTCTGCCTTCAGTCAATGAACATTTCTCTGCCATCATACGGGACAAAGATTCCATCCAACTACTTTTTTTAAAGACTCAAACCACATGAAAGTAAAAATGCTTTGCCATAACTTTCTCCTAATAGGTTGCATTACATATTAAGAGGCGTTCTCACACAAGCCCTGCTTCCTCAAAGGCTCTTTAATAAGTCTTTGCTATGACTCAGCACCCCATAAACTTGCTTTTTACCAAGGCAAGCTCCAGTGGTTTCTATAATCCTTAAATAAAGCAACAGGCTTAAGATCACTTTCCAGGTGGCAATAGATACATATTCTAGGAAAAGGAAGTTGTGTATTTTGAAACATAGAATCATGGAGTTGGAAAAGACCGCGTGGGCCATCCAGCTCAACCCCCTTCCAAGAAGTAGGAAAACCGCATTCAAAGTACTCCCGACAGATGGCCATCCAGCCTGTTTAAAAGCCTCCAAAGAAGGAGCCTCCACCACACTCCAGGGCAGAGAGTTCCACTGCTGAACAGCTCTCACAGTCAGGAAGTTCTTCCTAAAGTTCAAGTGGAATCTCTTCCTGTAGTTTGAAGCCATTGCTCTGCGTCCTAGTCTCCAGGGCACCAGAAAACAAACTTGCTCCCTCCTCCCTATGACTTCCCTCCACATATTTATACATGGCCCTCATCATGTCTCCTCTCAGCCTTCTCTTCTGTAAGCTAAACATGCCCAGCTCTTTAAGTCACTCCTCATAGGGCTTGTTCTCCAAACCCTTGATCATTTTAGTCGCCCTCCCCTGGACACATTCCAGCTTGTCAACATCTCCCTTCATTGTCCACAGATGCCTTATACTCAAAATTTGGAGGTGTTACTTTTCTCAGACTATAGTGTCTAGCATCTAGGGAGCTGGTCATTCCACAGATACATAAACCCTTTTTCCTAGTTCCAACAGACCTCACTACCTCTGACAATGCTTGCCATAGATGCAGGCAAAACGTCAGGAGAGAATGCCTCTAGACCATGGCCGTACAGCCCGAAAAAACCTACAACAACCCATCTAGGGAGCTGTTGAAATTATAATTTTTCAAAACTTTGCTTATACCATGTCTTGCTTCTTCTCCATCTCATGCATTATTGGCTACTATTTCAGGCAAGAAGTCTTTCCCAGATCCTCCAACTCAAGATGCCGAAGAATGAGTTTGGGATGTTCTGTGTCCAAACCAGGTGTGCCCTTACCACTGACTGGGACACGTGTTTGGCAATCAACGATAACCTGGAAGGTCACATTGCTGGATTTTGCAAAAATTCTTTATCCTGCTGTGCTCACAACACGTTTGCCTGACAATGCTAATGATCGCCAAGGTGGCTGGATAGGTGTGTGCAGCACTTCTCATGGCTAACTGCTTAAGTCTAGACGGATTTGGCAGAGACGTCAGTGCAGGAGGTGTGTTGGGTACATTAATGAGGTGGTGTTGATAGCCACTGTCATCGCCTCCACTCTCTATAAACAATCCTGCAGTCTACCAGGGTTTGGGAAGGTTTGCTGATCACAGTGTGATTTGAAAACCCTGTAGTAGTTACTTTACAGATCTTCCAGCCAAGGATTTCTGGAATGACCCAAGAAAAATAGGAAGCACTTGAAAACAGTGAACGTCAGCAACTAGAAAACGTGGGCAACTTCAAGTGCCTCCAAGACTACCACAAACTTCTGCCTTTCGCCACAGAATCATCGAGTTGGAAGAGGCCTCATGGGCCATCATCCCCCTGCCAAGAAGCAGGAAAATTGCATTCAAAGCACCCCTGACAGATGGCCATCCAGCCTCTGTTTAAAAGCTTCCAAAGAAGGAGCCTCCACCACACTCCAGGGCAGAGAGTTCCACTGCCCTCACAGTTAGGAAGTTCTTCCTAATGTTCAGATGGAATCTCCTTTCTTGTAGTTTGAAGCCATTGTTCTGCATCCTACTCTCCAGGGCACCAGAAAACAAGCTTGCTTCTCCCTCCCTGTGACTTCCTCTCACATCTTTATACATGCCCCTCATCATGTCTCCTCTCAGCCTTCTTTTCTTCAGGCTAAACATATCCAGATCTTTAAGCCACTCCTCATAGGGCTTGTTTTCCAGACCCTTGATCATTTTAGTCGCCCTCCTCTGGACACATTCCAGCTTGTCAATATCTCTCTTCAATTGTGGTACCCAGAATTGGACACAATATTCCAGGTGTGGTCTAACCAAGGCAGAATAGAGAGGGAGCATGACTTCCCTGGATCTAGAAACTATGCTCCTATTGATGCAGGCCAAAACCCCATTGGTTTTTTTTGCTGCCGCATCAAATTGTTGGCTCATGTTTAACTTGTTGTGCATGAGGACTCCAAGATCAAGTTATTAAGCATCCTCAAAATCCCTCAGTTGCAGTATTGTTCCTAGAGTCTTAAGATGTCTTGATATTTTGTAGCCATGGGGATAAAATACTCATCCATATGTTTTCAGTAAAATTTAAGGGGAAGCAGAAATACGTACTATTAAACATAATTAGGAAATTTTAAAAATCCTTCGGGCTCCTCCAAACTGGCAAAATCCTCAGTGTTTGGTGAGAGTTGTAGCTCTATTTCCCTGTAGATTGTTATATAAAACATCCATACTTACTTACTTATCCAAAAGCTGCTATATAAACTATCCATATAGCATTCTTTCTGTCCATTCTTCTCTCCCTAAATTGTACTAGCTTTAATTTTTTGTTCCCAGGCATCGATAGCTCATCCAAAGCGATTCTATGGTATTCACAGCTCTTTGTGTAAACATGAAGTCACTTTCAACAAGCTCAGGTAATAAGCAGGTCTACTGCAACATTTATAATTTTAATTTTTAATTTGCAAAATCAATCAATCAATACTTTTTTTTTTAAAAAAAAAAATCTAACCAGCCCTAATGGCTTCCTTCTGCCTGTATTGCGTTACAAACCATTCAAAGCCTTTCCTAAATACAAAATGATATACGTATCTGAGAAACAAATAGATTAATAGTAGTTGGCAATCCTAATGGTCTAAATATTTTGAGGACATTGTACCTGTCATCAATGGAATCCACTTTCTCTTGGATCCTGTCGGAGTTGATGTTGCCATCACTGACTAGTCTCCTTCCAGTTTCTACAACAGCATTGATCTTCTCCTCGTTGGCGTCCATTGTGGTCATGAAATCCTCTTGTTTCTTGATAGCAGCTTCTGCTCCTTCCAAAGTGGTGGGCATTTCAGTATGTGCCAAAACATATTCCTATCGTTTTAAAATGCAAGATAGAAAAGAGAAATATAAAGGACTCTAATCACAAAATCACCACTGGTCACAAAATCAATACGGCATGGAGAGATATAATGTTCTTAGTAATTTCCACAGACCAATTTACTTAATTACGTTACTCTTCTTACATTGTGATGCCAGAACAAAACCATTTCACATGAACTTAGGTTACAGAAAGACCTATTATCAGATATGTTTTCATAATTATATCAACACATTTGCAAACCAACTCCTGGAAAACATTTTCAAGCTGTGTTAGTAGTAGGCAAGGGGAGATATTTGGGTTGTTATATGTTCAAGCACTCACAAGACACATTATCCATACTGACACTCAGATGTTATCTTCATATTCCAAATCATAGTTTGGAGGACTGAAAATGAGGACTGTTCCAGACAGGCCCTATATCCCAGGATCTGATTCCAGGTTTCTGTTTATCTCAGATTATCTGGTAGTGGAGACTCATATAATCCAGGTTAAAGTAGAAAACCTAGGATCAGATCCTGGGATATAGGGCCTGTCTGGAAGGGCCATGAAAGACAAACTCCTCCCATTTTCATGCCTTATCAGAAGATTTCCACATTTAGCCCTTGTCATTCTACCTTGCTATTCTATCTGAATCAATCATAGTTTAGATCATTGCTTCGTAAATTGTGGATCACAACCCCAAATGGGATTCCCTTAGCTTAATGTTGGGGTCACGAAAAATTTGACAACAGTAAGAAATTATTGCATGCCACCTAAACATTTACATGAATTTGTAACAATATGCAGTGCTTAAAGTGGGCACTGCAGTAAAAGGAAAATCAACTTGTTCAGCAAGACTTACAATTACAATTACTGATAGTACTTACTATCAGCTTCAACTGATCTGCTAGCTGAGTCCCTTCCTAAATTTGGAGGACCTGAAGATAGTAGTGCACACATTGGTAACCTCAAGGTTACGCTTCTGCAATGTGCTTTATGTTGGCTACCCTTGTAACAAGTTCGGAAACTCCAACTGGTTCAAAATACGGCAGTCAGATTGGTTCCAGGAACATCTAGCAGTGAGCATATTACACCTATCCTACAGTCACTCCACTGGCTGCCAATTAGTTTCCGGGCAAAATACAAGGTGATGGTTTTGACCTTTAAAGCCCTACATGATTTGGGCCCAGGTTACCTTAAGGATCGTCTTCTCCCATACAATCCACCCCATACACTTCAGTCTTCTAGGGGGCATCTGCTCGAACCAGCCAGAACCCAACTGGCAACCACCACCCAAAGGTCCTTTTCATTGGCCACCCCAAGGCTGTGCAACAACCTGCCAGTAGAGCTCCGATAGCTAAATCAGCTGTCGGAATTTAAGACACAAGAGAAGACCTGTCTCTTCCAGTAGGCCTATCCAGACATAAACATAAACATTAATTTTAATGCATGTCCTTTGTCTGATCTCCCTTTTGTCTGTTTTAATATGTATTTCATAGATATACATTTTGGTATGTATACTTTCATGGAGGTACATGAGCCATGAGGAGAGGTGGGTAAGAAATAAAATAACAGTAATAATAATAATAATTACTAAATTGGAGCTTCCTCCATAGAATCCAGGAGGTGGGAGAGATGAACAATACTATACACCAAAATTTGAGACTTTTCTGGGGTTGAACTGGAATTCCATGGAATTTACCAAGGGCCATATCCAATCTGCTACGATGGTGGCTGAAATTCAGGTGCAACCATGGAGTGCATGGCTGACCCTCACCAGTACCCACGGCTGGTTTCTATGATACAGGAAGATGCCAACTTGTCCTGCTGTAGCACAGAAAACCAACAAGATTACAGGATGGAAACCCACATTCTTCCTAATGAAAGGGAGACTAGTGAGGCAATTACTGCAATTCAACAGAATACATGAACTGTGCACCATCAATCTAGAAGCAGTTGGGGGTACTGGGCACAAAACAGGAGTGCACAGCCTGAATGCCACCTATGAAACAAGTGTGGCCCATCTCTCCTTACCTGGTTGTTAAGAAAGGCTTCTGCTTGCTTTGTGTCTCTGAGGAAGAGCTGGTAGGCATGGGACTGGGAGAGAAGATTCTGCCGGTTCTCCCACATTTTGTGCAGCTCATTCCATCCAGTGTCCAAGGCTTGCAGGCGCTGGTGCAAGAACATATACTGAGCATCTGTCTGCCCTTGTGTGACCATCTCACCCATGTCCCGCATTTTCTGATAGTCTTCCTCATAATTGTTGATTTCATTTTTAATATTTTCATGTTGCGTGAGCAGTTTCTCTGCTTCTGTCAGCGTGTTCGGCATGTCTTCCGAGGCAATGGCAGTCTGGGTACGGGACAGCCAGGACTGGAAGTCATCCAGGTCACGCAAGAACTGCTGCAGCTTGCTGGCCTCCCCGAGGGACTCTTCACGGTTTTTCAGGGTGGTTTTCATCTCTTCCCAAACGTCACTGATTTCAGCAAGTCGGGACAGTATGGCTTGAGCTTGGTCAGGATGCTCCGACTCTAACTTCTCAGCCTCTTTCTGGAGGTCGCTTAGCTTGGCCTCAATAGCAACCAAGTCACGTTCCATTCCAGTCAGCTTCCTCTGAAGAGCAATAACTCCAGCCAGATCATTGCCAAGCTCTTGGGTGGATTCAATAACTTTAGTCTTCTCCCTGATCCAAGATTTGGTTTCATTACATTCAAGGTGATAGTTCTGGATACTGAGAGCGGAGAGGAGAGCATCCTTCTTTATGTCCACTAGTTCTCTGAATTGACTCCACCTGGAACAAAAAACCAAAAAGGGGGGAAATTCAGAAAGCAAATTAATTAATTGCCCCACTTTCCAAAACTAAATAAGAAACCAATCAAACGCATGAAACATTTTGCTTCCTTTCCTCTCTCCACTGTAAACAATGAACATAATTTCAGTGCTTCTACTGTTGGGAACCTTTCACTTGCCAGATGTTTAGACACAAATTCCCAGCAGCATCAGTAAGTGTGGCCAACAATAAGAAAGTGTGAGAGTTGTAGGCAAAAGCATATAGAAGGCAATGCTTTCTACTATATTATGCAAATAATCTGAAGACGAATGGAAAGATTTTCTGTGTGCTGTACTGTACCTAAGGTTCTTATTAATGATGATGACTTGATACAAATGTTAGAATCTTTGCATAACAAAAATAGGAGAACCTTCCTCTTGGTTCCTGTATTATTATTATTTTGGCACACTGTTACTCAACTTTAAAGTCTTAAGTCTGCACAACGCGATGACAATTGCTCATCTTATTCTTCAAAAGCAAACTCATACTGTATACTTAGCTGAGCAAACAAAATGGCATAAAGAGCTCAAGTAACTTTCTATTTATGTGGATCTAGTTTTAATAGCACTCACAGAGGTAGTAAAGATGCACTTAAGAGTACAAAAGACAGGTAAACGTCAATATTCCTCACCTTGTATTGAGCTTATCTTGCTGCGCTTTGATTTCCTTTTCATTGGGATGTCCATTGTGAATCAGTTGTCTAGCAATCTGGTTAACCACAGCAACACGTGAGGCTTGATTGTTCATTTCAGGTTCTAGACTTTCAAATCTAGAGGTGGAGTGCATAAGAAAAACAATGTAAATGTACAGCCAGGGGTGAAACAAGATAAAAAATGAAACAAAAAGAGCCAATGAAAGCCATCTCACCTGTGCTGGATCACTTCCAGGTCTTCTAGTTTCTCAGGGATCTCTGTGTTGTTTAGCCATTGCTCCTTCTCATCAATCCAAAGCTCGCAAGCATCTGCCTCGCTGAACATTTTGTACAGAGCCAAAGTGTCCTGCAGGGCTTGCTTACGAAGCCGTGTGAGTTCAGCAACCTCTTTGAACCTCTCTTCTATTCCCACCAGCCTGTTCTTCACATCTGTCGACTCGGCATGTTCCTGTGGCAAGGCTCTGGCTTGTTCGTGAAGAGAATCAATGATTGACCTGTAGCTTGCAATCTCTTCAGCGACATCTTTGTGTTTCTTAACCAAGGACTGCGTGGAATACTCATCATGGCCGACATCGCTGCTAGAGACAATCTTGAGGATGTCCAACATCCATGTGTCAATGTCATCGGCATCAGCTTGGAATTGGTGAAGGAGGGATGCTTCTTCCAGGCGCTTCTTCCTGAAGGCAGAGAGCTGTTCCAGGTTAGCCCACTGATTCTGGATGTCTGTAATCCTCTCTCTGATCTTCTCAGACCCAAAGTGATCCTCAGCGATCATATCTTCCCCTTCCTTGATGGCCTGTTGGAAGTGGCTGCTCCGACCACTCATTTCATCTTCAAATGCCTTATGCTTGCTGAGAAGCCGGACGATGCTGGTTAAGTCTTTTCCATAGTCATCTGATGATAAGATCTGCTCCTTTTCTCTTATCCATCCCTCCTCTTCAGCCATTTCCCAGAAGAACTTCCATAGGCGCCGGGATTCTTCCAAACGGGCTCGGCGTTCTGCCGATAACTGACATAATTCTTTGTAGCAAAACTCCATGTGAGCCACGCGGTCTCTGATAACTTGTGGGTCACATGGTTTGTAACCTATCAACAAGCAGAGACAAAGAGAGTTGTGGGAGAGTGACATGGAAAATGAATTCACTGTAGAACAGTCCAAAAGTATTTACAACCAAAGTTAACCGAATTCTTGTTGCTTTACGCTTGCTCATAGATTCATCAAATGAGATCATCCTCAACTTAGCACATGCAATCTTCTGAGATGTCATCCTGAGGCATGTCAGAGCCTGCCCTTTGCTAGAACATGCTCTGAGACCCCCCATATTGTTTCACAGATGCACACAAACAGGTTCCAATCTGGTATGGTGCATGAAAACCCAGTTGCTGAACTCAGAGCAGTATTGTTCTGCTCAATGGACAAGTACTTCCAAGATTCCCCATGCTTGCTTTCTACCACCCCAATCAATGTGATGAGAGAAAACCAATAAGCTGCAGAGAATTGTGAAGGAGCCACAAGCAGGCAGCATAAACACGACACCATATAACATGACACTACTCTTTGATAGCGTGTGGCCCAATTTCAGTGGTGCATTGTGTTCTGTTACACTTGGCATGCTGGTTAAGGCAGATAAGGAAGAGAAGAAATAAGATAGTGGGGAAAATGTCAAATGTTGCAGATCGTGGACAGAATTCTCGTACATTTTTTTTTGCAGCACTGCCCAGCAGTGACGTGGGAAGGTAGACAAAACCAGCCAGCTCAGAGCAGTGTATTTCTTTAATGTCTTACTTTCTCCAAGGCTGATATATCTGTAACCTTTTTGATCTTGCTGTCACCACCCACATTGGCACAGTTACATCAGTAACAATGAGACCGGGGCTTACGCCTCCTGATTACTAGTGGAAAATGTTTGGACTTGGTAGATGGGTCTTGCTGGATACCAATTCAACGTAGACATAAACTATTGATGTGAGGAATCCAAAAAGTTAAAGGTACATTGGTGAAAGCTCAATACAGATACTATACTAGCTGTAAGTATAGCTAAAGAAACTTAATATATACACAATGCTACTGAGTTTTATCAAATAATATCCTATAATGACTTTGTGTATACTATCAATATCACTGATTCACTACACCTAGTCTAGTATAAATAATGTGCCAGTGCCTCAATGTAAAATGGAACAGACATAACCAAAGTTATAACATTACTTCTTGACTGTGTTAACTTTACACACTTAGAAGACTAGTGTCTTCCAACTCTAAAACCCGATAAACATCTGGTGACAACAGGAATGCCTCCAAGGTCATGTAAATAGTACCAGTCATACCCTCTCCATCTGTGGCAAATTTCTGTGCGGATGCATTGACTCCTCTCACTCTTTCAGCCTGAATGGAAATGTCAGCTTCAACAAGGGCATGTTTCTGCAGCAAGTCTTCTACTCCCAAGAGATGTTTTCCATAATCTTGAGACAGCAGCAATACCTGTACACACAAAACCAACCAATCAAAGTTAAGTTTGCATGGATGGTGTTTTCAACAGAGATGCCATAAAAGCCAACCTCAACTCTCACCATTCAGCCTGTTTTGTTCTAAGGCAGTGGTTCTCAACCTGGGGTCCCCAGATGTTTTTGGCCTACAACTCCCAGAAATCCCAGCCAGTTTACCAGGTGTTAGGATTTCTGGGAGTTGAAGGCCAATACATCTGGGGACCCACAGGTTGAGAACCACTGTTCTAAGGGATGTACACACAAGGGAAAAAAAAACATCAAATATGAAAGTTGTTCAAACATAGAATTCAAAACATTTGTCACACCTGCCTGATTCTATAATACATACATAGGACTTTCCCCATTCAATTAGTAAGCAGGTGCTTTTTGTATTCCAGTATGAAAAGAGAGATCAACTCTATTATTGTTAGAAGTATCCATTGGTGCCAATGAAGCATCCAAAATGGCAGCCTTCTATTGAGTCCATATAGGAGGATTGATAGTCTAGGACTGAGCAACTGGAAACCTTTTAGATCAGGCCTGGACAAATTTCAGACCTCTGGGTGTTTTTGACTTCAACTCCCACAATTCCTAACAGCCTACCTGCTGTTAGGAATTGTGGGAGTTGAACTCCAAAATATCTAGAGGGTTGAAGTTTGCCTATGTCTCTTTTAGATGAATCTACCCTCCTGAGAAAGAACATTGACTGGCCTCCTAGTCTCAAGAAGATGCATCAAGGTGGCTGTGGCAATAAGTTTTATTGGAAATACACTTTGGAAAATGGCATACAGTGGATCATCAACTTCTCTTCTGTTTCATTTTAGCTAATTGCATTCATCTCAATGGGTTTTGCAATTATTGTCCATAGATTCACATATCCACCAGGAATGTATGTCCTGCAGATATGGGAATCATAATCATTTTTACCCCAGTTGAGTCCCAATAATGGGACTCAAGGTACTTTACAAAGTATTAGAACCAGTGCAATGACAGAGGAACTGAGAAGCAGGTGTAGCTTGGACAGAAGTCCTCATAATCCTAGAGTTGGAAAAGACCTCATGGAGCATCCAGTCCAACGCCCTGCCAAGAAGCAGGAAAATCGCATTCAAAGCACCCCCCAATAGATGGTCATCTAGGCTCTGTTTAAAGACCTCCAAAGAAGGAGCCTCCACCACAGTTAGTAAGTAAAACCATGGATAAATGAAACCACTGATATCAGTTCTGTGGATAAAGGTCATGCTCGTTCCTCATGCAAGTACAGAATCTGAGCCATCAGCTAACAACTACCCTGTGAAGGGCCTAACTCTGAACCTCCTGAACCTTCTCCAAGCTCAATTATCTCCCATGTTGGCCACTTACCTTCATCTCGTCCATCCAATCCATAATGTACAGCATTTCCTGGAAGATCTTCTGCAGACCAAGGTTCATCTCCAACCGCTGCCTGCGCGCCTTGAGCAGTTCCAGGAGGTACTCCCACAGGCGGATCACGTTATCTTTCCTTGCGGTGATGCGCTTGATATCATGGTAATTCTCGGCCTCAAGCTCCCTGGCAACAGCAACCACTGCCTGCACTCTTTCTTCATATGCCGCAATGTCAGTTTCGATAGCTTCATGCTTTTTCGTGGCAGCCTCCACCGCTGGGAGGTCAAACCCAAAGTTATCCTGTAAACACAATGGGTTCTGTTTAACAGTTCTATCAGACCAAGAAGCACATCTTGGAAAAGTCCTTTGTTTTCGACTGCAATACCAAGAAACCTCAGTTAGCATAGCCATTGGCCATTTTGGCTAAGGATCCTGAGAATTGTAGTTCAAAAGGACAAATATTTCCAAGATAAGACAATTTATCATTGTACTATAAATTTCCAATAAACAATCCAAATGTTTTCAGACTATGGGCATGAATCATCCCTGGGAAAGGGATGGACTATATATCAAGGAACAGGTGTAAAGGCTTTAGTGGTTGAAAGAAATGACTGTTCCAGGCTTCTGAAATCTAGTCAGGTAGTATGCATATTTAATGGCCTAGCAGTTTCAAGGTCTGGCTTCTTACTGCCCAGGGGAATCCTTTGTTGAGAGGTGTTAGCTGGCCCTGATTGTTTCTTGTCCAGAGTTCCCCTGTATCTTTATTTACTGTTATGGTTTTAGTGTTTTTTAAAAATACAGATAGCCAGATTTTGTTCATTTTCATGGTTTCTTCCTTTCTGTTGAAATTGCTCACATGCTTGTGGATTTCAATGGCTTCTCTGTGTAATCTGACATGGTAGTTGTTAAGAGTGGTCCAGAAATGCCATACAGCTTGGGAAACTTACAACAACCCAGTGCGTTCTTCAGTTTGCAAAAGCTCAGTGTAAAAGGGTTTGCAATGCAATCCTACACAAGTCTGTTCAGAAGTGATTGAGCATAATATTGTAGCTTTAGTCACCCAAACAATTCTGTTTATTAAAAAAAGGCTTCACCTGAGAAACCAGACGCTGGTTTTCGCTCAGCCATGTCTCCCTCATAGCTGCCTTGCGGTCAAATCTGCGGGCAAGTTGTTCCAGTTTCTCCTGTCGGATGAGCTCATTTCGCAGGGCCAGTTCTCTTTCATGTTCAGCTTTTTCCAGTCTTTCCCAGGCCTGAGGAATGGGAGGGGGAATTAATTTTTCAAACGTTATTTACATAAATCAAAGAAAAACCCTGAGAGATCTCCAAAGTCTGCTTTAGCACCAAATCAATGTTGCACAACATTAATAATAATACGGAAATATCTGGATTGCATGTCTTAATGATGGGAAGAAAAGAAATAATGACTGAACTTGAGATTTGGGATTGGTCAAAGCACTGCAATGGTTCCTGTTTTGCTTCTGGCACTTTACAATGCTGTAAAACAGACATAAAACCAGATTGTTATCTGAGCCACACTCATTTTTGCAGTTTGTTTTAAAAACTTTACCCTTCTGTGAGAGCTCACCATACAGTGAATCAGACAATTCATTGGATGCTCAAGAACTGCTTTCAATTTGAAGCAAGATAGGATGCAGAATGTCATGACTGCACTGAAACATCTGAAAGTGTTGCTAAGGAGACAGAAGCAAATAAAATAGGTGTGGGTAGTTGCCTATTGATTTTTCTCTACTTTGTGTTGCAATATATGTAAAATGTGAAATCAGGAAAGCTAGTATGTCTCAAACATTATAATAAAGCCAAAATCTCATGCATCTTAAGCAGGCATGGGCAAACTTGGGTCCTCCAGGTGTTTTGGACTTCAACGCCCACCATTCCTAATACCCAAGTCCAACTCATTTGATTAGCTTTTAAATTTGAAGGAAGGTCTTAAATAATGACTTGTGTGTTTCAAATGAATGCTAAGAATCAAGTTTAGCTTAGAGAGTTTATCAAGCAAACAGATCTACAGATAGTTAGATGATGTTCAGGATAAAAAAGCATAGCGCAGGTATGGGCAAACCCAGGCCCACGGGCCGCATACAGCCTCTTGGGCTCTTTTCTCAGGCCCTCCTCTCTCTCACCATCCTAACCTTCCTTCTCTCTTTCCTTCCTCCTTCCATCCTTCCCTTCCTTCCGTATCTCGGTATTTCTCCTTCCATCCTTCCCTCTTTCCTCCCTCCATCCATCCCTTTCCTCCCTCCTTCACTCTCTCCCTCCCATTTTCTCCCTCCTTCCCCCACTCTCTTCCTTTCTTCCCTCTTTCCTCCCTCCTTCCCTCTCTCCCTCCCTCCCCTCTTCTCTCTCTCCCTTCCTTTCTTCCCTCTTTCCTCCCTCCTTCCCTCTCTCTCTTCCTTTCTTCCCTCTTTCCTCTCTCCTTTCCTTCCCTCTTTCCTCCATCCCCTCCCACCCCTCTTTCCTCCCTTCTTCTCTCTTTCCCCTCCCTCCTTTCCTTCCTTCTTGCCTTCCCTTTTGTCATTCCTTCCTTTTCTCTTCCATCCCTTTTTCCTTCCTCCTTTCTTCCTGGGGATGTTTAGCTGGGAGAAGAGAAGGGAACATGAGAACCATCTTTCAAGATTTAAAAGGCTGTCCCATTGAGGAGGAGGAGGGGGAAAACTGACTTTCTATTGCTCTAGAGACCAGGGCACAAGGGAGCAATGGGTTCAAATGGTAGGGAAAGAGAGTTGATTGAAAATATTAGGAAGAACTTCCTGGGGAGTGGCATAGGCTGCCTCAGAGTGTGGTGGAGTCTCCTTCCCTGGAGGCTGTCTATTGGGAGTGCTTTGACTGTGCCTCCCTGCATGGCAGGGGCTTGGACTGGATGGCCCTTGGGGGTCTCTTCCAGCTTTGGATTCTATATCAGGAGTAGGCAATTCGGGGTCTAACGGATACACTTTTTCTCTCCTGTCCTCCATCTCATCCTGACCAAGGATATCCCTTTTGGGATCCAAATGTTTCCCATCTTTCCTTCACTTTATTCCTCCAAAACAGAAGAGAAAAGGGAGTAAAGAGTGGGGAGGGGGCTTGGGGAAGACTCCCTCCCTCCTGGCCTGCCCATCCCACTCCTGCCCACCATGCAGCCCCCAAATTAGAAGGTTTTCCCATGCCTGGCATAGAGGAATCCAGTAGCACTAACTAGACAAGCTCATTTAACCCAGTTAGTCTCAAAGATGCTACTGGATGCCTTTACGACTTTTTTTGTTGCTAAAACAGACAAAAACATGTATCTCTCTGAATGTTATCCAGGATTCCTGGTAGACGCCCTATTGGAACCTAAGCATTTTTAGGACCTTACAGGCAAAAGCATGTGAAAAATGTCCAACAGGAGCACATGGGCAAGAGGTAGCATTTATCACTGTAATTGTGGAGAGAAGTAACAGACCCTCTGGGAATTCCAGGCAGAAATGAAAGGCAAATGAGGAATGATTATCTTGTTTTAAAGCATTTTGTTATCCCCCAGGGATCTGGCCAAACGGGTTGCTGTTCATCCGGTTAGACCAGCACAGCAGCAGCCTGTCTTCTTTCCAAGGATCCTGGCTGCATTCCAATCAGGTTTTTCACAAGTTTTCCCCCTCCTTCTGTACCAGCCTCTTTTCCCTTGTCCATCCCAGAAAGTCAGTAACTCTATGAACATACCAGTGAGATATTCTGATCAAGTTCCACTGGATCTTCAGAAGATCACATTTGGTCTATTCATTTCCACAGGACTTGTCAGGATGAACTTGCCAGAAAACAATGTTGGTTAATTCCAACTATAGTAAAGTAAAGGTTTTCCCCGACATTAATTCTAGTTGTGTCCAACTCTGGGGGGTGGAGCTCATCTCCATTTCTAAGCCAAAGAGCCAACATTGTCCATAGACACCTCCACGATCATGGGGCCAGCATGACTGCATGGAGCACAGTTACCTTCCTGCCAAGGCAGTACCTACTGGTCTACTAACATTTGCATATTTTCGAATGGCTAGATTGGCAAAGGCTGAGCCTAACAGTGGGAGCTCACCCTGCTCCCCAGATTTGAACTGCCAAGCTTTCGGTCAGCAAGCTCAGCAGCTCAGCGGTTTAACCTGCTGCACCACCAGGGGGTAAAGTAGAGAAAAATCAATAGACAACTACCCACACCCAGTAGAACAATTACATTAATTTTTCAATGGGGAGTCAACACTTATATAAACCCCACTTATTCAAAGGGTCTATTCAGCTCTACCAACACCATTCAGGACTATGTGTCTTCTGCTCTGCAGTAGGATACAAGGTGTAGTTCTGTTTTAAAGCACATCAGTTTACAAGTACATTTCAGTTTGTTTCTGTAGAGCTAACTGCTTATTGTTGTGTGCCTTGAAGACAGGCATGGGGAAATTTCAGTCCTCCGGGCGTTTTGGACTTCAACTCCCACAATTCCCAACAGCTGGTAGGCTGTTAGGAATTGTGGGAGTTGAAGTCCAAAACACATGAAGGGCTGACATTTGTTCATTCCTGTTCTAAAACTATTCCATCATGAGGTTTTCTGGGTCTGAGAGTGTGTGACTTGCCCAAAGTTGGTTTCCAGGCTGAGCAGAGAAACAAATTCTGGTCTCCAGAACTGTAGTCTGCACATGAACACTGACAGAGTGTAATTTAAGTGGTTGCTCTGAACCAGAGAATCAGGGAACCTTAAGAGCTTGGAAGGTACTACGGGGGTAATCTAGTCCAACCTCCTGCCATTAATAAATACAAAATTTGGACATTCTTTTGGAGTTGAAGATCTCACCCTCCCCCTTCAGTCCATGTAGTGTATTCCACACTCCAAAAACTCTTACAAATTCTTCCTAATGTTAAGGTGGACCCAGTTTCTCTTATAATTTGTACCCATTGATTTGTGCCCTAGTTTCTGGAGCAGCAGGAAAACAGCTTGTTCCGTCTGTGTGACATCCCTTCAAATATTTAAAAGCAGCTATCATATAACAGCTCGGTTTAAATTAATACACAAGGCCCATGTATTAGATGCATCATTATGGGGCAGAATCAAGATGGAAACTGAATCAGTAACCTGGAACAGGGCAAGTAACAAGTGAAAGAGTGGATTAGTGAGAGAAGGCATGATCTAACGAGAACCTATGGGTTCAGTCTACAGGTTTGCATTTGGCTCATAGGTCAAAGTTTTCCGAGCTCTACTCAGAGCTTGTAAGATTACTTTAAAAATAAAATAACAATGCTCTCAGAACCATTCCCCACCAAGCTTAATCATTGGTTACACTGGCTAGGTAGGGGACTCTACTAATTATAGCCAAGGACCGTTCCAAGCTGTATTATTTGTAGCAGTTTGCCTACCAATAATACAATAGACAGGAATCATTCTGCAGCCTTAGCTAGGACAGCTAATTCTGAAGAATGCTGAGACATGCTGTGCAGTCCATTAGCCTCTGGAGAGCTGCAAGATTTTCAACTGGTTATGGGTATGTCTACTGTGGCCACTCTTAACTAGCCCCAGAATGTTAGGTAAGCTTCTGGCTCTTGTGAATGCCCCATTCTGAGGTCAACAGACGTACCCATATGGCTAGGAAGAAGATGGGGAGATCACTATGGTTGTGTGGGTGTCTCAGCTGTCATCGAATGAGATGCCTGGGATGGCTAGGAGCTTGCATGGAGTTCTGCAGCCAATTGGGAGGGGAAAGACAACACACAAGATGGGAGGATGGTCTAATGCAGTGGTTCTCAACCTGTGGGTCCCCTGATGTTCTGGCCTTCAACTCCCAGAAATTCTAAGAGCTGGTAAACTGGCTGGGATTTCTGGGAGTTGTGGGCCATAAGACCTGGGGACCCACAGGTTGAGAACCAATGGTCTAATGAATCCATTGTGGTCTTGGCCCATTTGGACCATGTGAATGATAATGTGGTGCTGCAGTAGGTCCAGCATGATGCATATGGCTGACTCCAAGGTCAATCTGGAACATTTTTGCTCTGGACTGGCTGTGGATTTACTGGCCAATGTAGACATACCCTTAGAGGGATCCTTCTGGCATTGACTTTATCATGGATTCAAACTGCTCCCTCCGAATGACCTTTGCCCTGTGCATTGTCAGTTGCTTATTACCCTGGCTATATATCCTCTCAAGATCCTGGCAGTGGACTATGCTATAAATCCATTTATGACTTCAACTGCATAACTGCTCTGTTCAGCTACCATCACTAATAGGGGTATTGGTGAACACATTAAAAAAAGGCATTGGATTTACCTTATTGATATCTGAGATGAGCTTCCCTTCCCTGGGCATGTACACTTTTTGATTGTTAGCCCTCATTTTGCTCTGAATAGTGAAAAGCAGGACTTCGAGGTTTCCTTTTTCTGTGAATCTACAGAGAAGAAGGAGTAGGACAAACACAGAGGGGAATATAACCTTTCCATTGAAATGTTAAGGACATTTTCATCCAAAAATTTGTACAAATTACATTCAAAAAAAGATTCACAACTTCCCATCTCAATTATTTCATACATCACAGTCTGGAGAGAGACAGTCAACCAGGCATGTTGCATTTCCGCTTATGAAATAATTGGAGTGATTTCTTTTTAACATTTCTTCTTGGGCTGTCTGCTTTGTCTTATCTTGCTGAATTCAGAATGTAATTCAGAATATGACTGGGGAAGCTCTTGCCTTCTATATCTATACATCTTGATGAACTACAATTCACATTATGTCAACCACTACCTATGCTGGCAGATAGTTTTTGTAGTCCCAAACATGTAGAAACCCATGACCGACACCAATGAAGCTAATAGAAGCAAGCTTTCAAGATGCACAGAATTCTTGAGTTGAAAATAATAAAAACTCTGTCCAACTTAAAATCTTGCAAATTTCCCAACACATAAATTGTAACAGCAACTACCTCTACTTAGTCACTGGCACTGTCCCCACTGATGTGTGATGGGAAGTTGCTGCCAACTGTGAGAAAAATAAGGTTGAACACTGTGAAAGCCACCCACTATATGGCTATCAGCCTCCTCCCAGTAGACTTAAATCAAGGAAAAGTTTAATGAGAACCACCACTCCTCTAAATGTTCCTCCAGCAAAACATAGAATATCCCTGTAGGAAGAGAAATCAGGCAATTCCAACTGGATGGCCCCCCACGAGGGTCTTCCTCCAGGGACAAAGCAAGAATGGGCAACTTGGAAGTCCCTGAACAGACTCAGAAGTGGAGATGGCAGATCAAAATACAACCTGGGAAAATGGCACTACCTAGAACAGTGGTTCTCAACCTGGGGTCCCCAGGTGTTTTTAGCCTTCAACTCCCAGAAATCCTAACAGATGGTAAACTGGCTGGGATTTCTGGGAATTGTAGGCCAAAAACATCTGGGGACCCCAGGCTGAGAACCACTGACCTAGAAGAATCCCCCTTCTTGTGGGACTGTGGAGCAAACAACTCAGCACGTGTATGCTTGCCCACAATGCCTTGCCTCATGCACAGAGGAAAAACTACTGTACTTAAAGCTACAGGCAATGTGGTTGCTATTGCCTGTTTTTGGTCTAAAATTATTTAGCTGCTTGTGCTCCCTTCATCAGTTTTATACTTATTTATTTATGCCATGCTTTTGACATGAAATAATAAGTTACTATTGAAAGTTACAACTTGTAATTGCTCAATAGAAGATTTATGTGAGTGTTTTTTCAGATGTCGCACAAGGAAGTATTTCAATGGTCTGCAACAGACTGCTAATCCCCACAACCGAAAGTCCTTCCCCCCTTTTGGCTGTTGTGTACACATTTATGGCATGATTGCATTACCATATACATAACTGCCATCATCCTTACACCATGTTATGATGTTTGTGGTTCAGACTTTGTTGTCCTGTTTGTGGTGAAGGCAGTTTACTGGAGACTGACCACAAAATTAAGCAAGACACAGATGTAACCCAGACAAGTGTCATGAAACTGCTCAAAAGACGTCAGATGCTATCTACACACAAGTTGAGAGCACAGCACAACAGCCCCTAATTGTCCATAATTATAAGATATATAAACTGCCTAGAGAATTCCCATCTCTTTGGGAAAATTGGAAATAATTGTCTCTATAAAGGGTTTTTTAAAAAAGAAGACTCCTACTTGGGTGGTTTCTCCACTGTGCGGTAGGTGTTGAACGCTTGTAGCTGCTGCTGCACTCCAATCAGCGAGTTGGCAAATTTGCGGTTGTTCAAGATGATGATGGTTTGCTCAATCCACTCGAGGAGATCAGAAGCCAGCGACTCGTACTTTTCAATCATCTTCTCTGTTTCAATGGCATTGTCAAGCACCTATGAAATAGGAGTTCAAAACAAGCTGAGTTGCAAGGCCAGGCTGTTGGAAATATGTCTTATGCTCTACACCTGCAGAAAGGAGACAAGTGCTGCAAAAGAAGCTTATGGAGGACACCTGTTGACTTTGGAAAACATATATAAAGCAATAAAATAGGAAGAAGGGAACAGGCCAGTTGACTTAGTATGAGTCCTTTCAGGATCCCAGGTGTTTTATAGCACATATGCTGAATGGCAGTGCAAGGCTTAAGAAAAAGACTCTGTCTTGCAGAGCTTTAAGTCTTTAAGATCACACCTTAAGCCAGGCATGGACAAACTTGGGCCCTCCAAGCGTTTTGGACTTCTACTCCCACAACTCCCATGTTATTGACATGTTCATGTGTTTGTATGTAAATGTTCCATTTCAATTCAATAACAATCCTTTGGAGTAGTGATTCTCAACCTGGGGTCCCCAGATGTTTTTGGCCTACAACTACCAGAAATCCCAGCCAGTTTACCAGCTGTTAGGATTTCTGGGACTTGTAGGCCAAAACATCTGGGGACCCCAGGTTGAGAACCACTGCTTTGGAGGATATAAGTGGAAATTGGGAAGGAAAGAAATGAGAGCAGCTATGGTAATATACCATATATACTCAAGTATGAGCCAACCTGAATATAAGGTGAGGCACCCAATTTTACCATCAGAAACTGGGAAAACGTATTATCTTGAGTACAAGATAAGGGTAGGAAATGCAGCCGCTACTGGTAAATTTCAAAATAAAAATAGATACCAATAAAATTACATTAATTGAGGCATCAGTGGGTTAAATGTTTTTGAATATTTACATAAAACTGTAATTTAAGATAAGACTGTCCAACTCTGATTAAACCATTATTCTAACTTCTTCAATGTAAATGTGCTTACGTATCCTTCCATTAATAATAATATTATTGGTTTCTCTTCAGATCATATAAATAATAATAATAATAATAGAGTAAAATAATAAATGTAATAAATTATATAAATGTAATACAAATAATAGGGTAAAATATTATTACTGTTATTATTAAACAATAACAGAGTAAAATAATAAATGTAATAATAATAGAGTAAAATAATAAATGTTGTAATAAATAGAGTAAAGTAATAAATGTAATAATAATAGAGAAAAGTAATAAATATAGTAATAGTAAATAGAGCAAAATAATGGAAATGTGATATTAACAGTAATAGAGTAAAATAATAAAAGTAATAAAAATAATAGAGAAAATGGATAAATGTAATAATAGAGAAAAATAATAAATATAATAACAGTAATAGAGTAAAATAATAAATGTAATAACAGCAATAAGATTAAAATAAATGTAATAATAGGAGTAAAATAATAAAAATAATAGAAATAATAAGAGTAAATTATTATTATTATTATTATTATTATTATTATTATTAGAGTAAAATACATGTAATAAAATAATAATAACAGAGCAAAATAATAACCTTGATTCGAGCATAAGTCAAGGTTGGCTTTTTTCAGCATAAAAAAGGGCTGAAAAGCTTGGCTTAAACTCGAGTATATACGGTATATATAACTGGAAAAAATGTCAAAACTTCAGCTTAATTAAGGACATTTACAAGAAAGCCAATACTCTCTGAATAAATTCACAGTTCTTACAAAATCCACAGTGGGAAGCTAAAAGTGATTAAATTGGGAAATTAAAGCTTGCATTTTATGGTTCTCTGGAAGTAAGCATAAAATAAGATCTCGGTGGGCAGCATGGCATATAAAAACTTAGCTTACAAACCTTTCCGATACGTTTTCCTTCAACAGCTAATGCTTTCATCTTAGAAAAGTAGTGGTAATATGTCACCACGTAAGTGATAATGGACTTTTCATCAGGATGGTCAACACTGATATCTGAAAAAACAAGCAAATACGTTTTTTTTTTTAGTGCAGGGTTGGGTGGCCTGTGGCTTTAAAACAGCCCAAGCTACAACTATACTTATTCAAGGATCAGCTGGTAAACTAAATGCAAGCAGCTGTATACTTAGCTCCTTCCTTTCAGAGGCTAGTGAAGTTACTATCTGGATTATAACTCCCAGTTATCCACCATGCTGAGTGGGGGATTCTGGAACTTTTTGCAGCTTTGTTCTCTCCATACAGTGCCTCATTGTACTGAACTCATAATGCAGTGATACCAAATTCTGTTTTTTTGTGCTGGTATCCTGGCCTTTACTCCAAGGAGTCCTCCAGGCTTCACTTCATTTTCACAACACTCTTCTAAGGTAGGTTAATTTCAGAAATAATAATCGATGCAATGACCTTTGTGACTTTAACGAGAACTTGAATCGGATACTCCTTTGTCCTACTCCAGTGGTTCTCAACCTGGGGTCCCCAGATGTTTTTGACCTTCAACTCCCAGAAATCCTAACACCTGGTAAACTGGCTGGGATTTCTGGGAGTTGTAGGCCAAAAAACATCTGGGGACCCCAGGTTGAGAACCATTGTCCTACTCCAACACACTAAGGACCATGCTGCACCATTTTGCAAATGGGTTTCCTCAAAATCATTCGGTGTTATTGATTCCACCTGATCAGAAGCAGTAAAATACAAACTGATATGATAGCAATGATATCAAATATTGTTTTTTTTTTACAAATATTATATAGTGGGAGGTGAGGAAGTAGGACATTATTCTAATTGTATCAACAGTAACTTCAGGGGATAAGTCTACTCCAGGCATGGGCAAACTTTGGCCCTCCAGATGTTTTGGACTACAACTCCAACAATTCCTAATAGCCAGATTTGGAGTCCAAAACATCTGGAGGGCCAAAGTTTGTCCATGCCTAGTCTACACTGTAGAATTTTTTTTTAATGATTTTTATTAAGTTTTTCACAATCCACACAAGGAAAGAGGGGGAACAAAAAACAAGAAGATAGAACAGTAGGAAAGGGAGAGGTACACACAAAAAAGAACAGAAACCCACCATATCCAACTAACATCTAGTACATACAATACAACTACTCAAACTGTTCTAAAATGACTTCCACTCCAACCTCAGGATCTTTTCAAGATATTTCTTCACCTTAATATCTATTCTTATCCCATTGTTTTTTCAGCTTTCTTTTCATAATCATATATCAGGGACCAATCTGTCCTCCTCAAAACTCTTCCTTCATTTCTTCTCAACAAAAAAGTTAATTCGTCCATGTCTCTTATTTCTTTAATTTTCTTCCACCAATCTTCAATACTCGGAACCTCGCCATTCTTCCAGTATTTGGCAAAAACCATCCTAGCCGCCGTTGTACAATAGGTAAATAATTTATCTTCATTCTCATCCAATTTACAGTCATCATCTGTAAATCCCAGAAGGTAATATTCGGGTTTCTTCTTAAAGCTTTTCTTTAATATTTTTTGTAATTCCTCATGAATAATAGACCAGAACTTTGTTGTTTCTTTACATGTCCACCACATGTGGTAGAAAGTGCCTACTTGCTCACTACATTTCCAGCACTTATCAGATACATTTTGATACATATGGCTCAGTCTACTCGGAGTCAAATACCACCTATAAAACATTTTATACCAATTTTCTTTTAAATCCATAGCATATGTATATTTCAATTTTTTATTCCATATCCTTTCCCATTCCCCAAAGTGGATGGGCCTTCTTATATTTTCTGCCCATTTAATCATAGAAGTTTTCACCTGTTCTGTTTCTGTCATCCACTGGAGCAATTTATTATATAATATTGTAACCGTTTTCCTTTGTGTTTTTAGTATTCTATCCCATATATTCTCATTCCAATCGAAACCTGTTTTTTGGTCTTGTTTAAAATAGTCTTTAATTTGTAGGTAATTTAACCAAGTTATGTTGCTAAATAAAGTCTTTAATTGTTCAAATGGTTTCATCTCTGTTGTTCCCTTCACCAATATATCCTTGTATCTTGGCCATGTCCTCCAACCTAGTAATCTTCTTTGATGCGCCTCCATTGCTGAAATCCATAATGGTGTTGTCTTATAAAAAAGAGCTTTATACCTCATCCATGTCCGTAGTAGGGAGGCTCGCACGAAATGATTGCCGAAATTTTTCTCCTTCATCTCTCTATTATACCATATATACGCGTGCCATCCCACTCTTAAGTCATGACCTTCTAAGTTTAGGCACTTCTCTTTATCTAAAGTCATCCAATCCCTGATCCAGGACAGTGCACAGGCCTCATGATAAGTCTTCAGATCGGGAAATCCCAATCCTCCTCTTGTTTTCTTATCTATTAAGTTCACATAATTAATTCTTGGTCTTTTTCCTTTCCAGACAAATTTCATTAAGTCTTTCTTCCACTGTTTGAACAACGTTTGACTTCTTATTATAGGTATATTCTGGAACAAAAACATAAGTTTTGGTAATACATTCATTTTTATCAAGGATATTCTGCCCAGAAGAGATAGTTTCAACCGGTCCCAGTTCTGCAAATCCTTTTGGACCTTCTTCCAAACTAATTCATAGTTATTCTTTAAAAGTTGTCCATTTCTGGCTGTGATCCAGACTCCTAAATATCTAATTTTCTTAACACCTTCTATTCCAACCTGTTGTTGGATCTTTATTTGTTTCTCCTTATTCACATTCTTAAATAAAAGTTTAGTTTTCTTCATGTTCATCTTAAAACCTGCCACCTTTCCAAAATCTTCTATTTTGTTTATCCAACTTTGTAGATTTTTCTCCGGGTTTTCAATTGTACCTATTATATCATCTGCAAACGCTCGTATTTTATATTCAAATTTACCGATTTTTGCTCCTTTAATCTTTTCATCTTCTCTAATTTTCTTCATCAGGATCTCCACTGCCATAACAAAAATTAATGGGGAGAGTGGACAACCTTGTCTCGTGCCTTTCGTAATTTCAAATTCTTGAGTCACTTGCCCATTCACTTTTACCTTGGCTTTTTGAAATTCATAAATAGCATTAATTGCATTATTAAATTTCTCTCCCATGTCCAACTCTTGTATCAAAATCTTGAAGAAATCCCAATTCAAATTGTCAAATGCTTTCTCAGCATCTATTGACAAAAGGGCAAATTCTTTTTGATGGTTGGTCTCATAATATTCCAAAAGGTCTAGAACGTTGCGTATATTTTCTTTCATATGTCTATTTGGAAGAAAACCTGTTTGTTCTTCGCCAATCCACTTACTTAAAAAGAATTTTAATCTTGTGGCCATAATATTTGCAAACAATTTATAATCCATATTTAACAAGGAGATCGGCCTATAATTTTTGATATCGTTTTCCAATGATCCTTCTTTATGTATCACAGTTATTTCTGCCTCCTTCCAGGAGTCTGGAACCTTTCGATATTTTAAAGCTTCATTCGCTATAACTTTAAAAATGGGTATCAACTGCTGTTTAAACGTTTTATAAAATCCTGCCGTAAACCCATCCGGTCCCGGAGCTTTGTCTGCATTCATTTTACTTATAGCTTTCTCAATTTCCTCTTCTGTTATTTCTTTGTTCAATTCTTCTCTGTCTTCATCTGTTATTTTATCCAGTTTCATTTGTCCAATATATTCCATAATATCCTCTTTCTTTATGTCCTCCTTTGTATATAATTGTGTATAGAAAGTCCGAAACTCCTCCAAAATTTCTTTGTCCGTTTTCAAATCCTTGTCCTTGGTACTTATTTTAGCAATATGGTTGATTTGCCTCTTTTTTCTAACCTGGTTTGCCAACCATTTACCCGGTTTGTTAGCGTTTTCAAAAGCCTGTTGCTTTAGAAATTTCATCTGTCTTGATTGGAATTCCAACTCCACATGATTTTTTTCCTGTTTCAGTGTCACCAATTGTTTCTCTATTCGTTTAGATGGGTTTTTCTTTAACTCCATTTCTTTTACTGCTATTTCTGCCCTCAGCTCATTTATTCTTTTATTTCTCTCTCTATTCCTTCTTGCTCCTTGTTGAATAAAGTGCCCTCTCATGACTGCCTTAAAGGCATCCCAAACCACTCGTGGCTCCATTGAATCTAATCTATTTATTTGTAAATAGTCCTGGATTAACTTCTTGAAATATTCTTTGTCATCTTCCGTTTTTATTAAGTTCTCATTTAATCTCCATTTTCTATGATAATTTTTTTGATTTACGACCATTTCCAGAGGGCAGTGATCTGATAAGTCTCGTGGCAGAATATTAATCTCTTTCACTTTAGTAGAGAGGTTCTTAGTAATCCAAACCATATCAATTCTAGACCAGGATTGATGTCTATTCGAGAAGAAGGTAAAGTCTCTTTTATCTTTATTTCTAATTCTCCATGCATCTTCAAGATCGAAGTCTTTTTGTAAGTCCATGAATTTCTGGGGGAGTTTCCCTCCCTTAAACTTCTTTTTCTTCATACTTTTATCTATCTGACAATCGACGACCCCATTAAAGTCTCCTGCCAAAATCAATTCATCAAATTCTATTTCTTTTAACTTAGTATTTAAGAATTCAGCAAATTTTCTCTTCGGTCCATTGGGAGCATATATATTACAAACCAATATTTTGGAATCTCCAATTATTATTTTCACTGCCACACATCTTCCTTCTGTATCTCTAAATGCCAATTCTGAGTCTATTGAGTCCTTTACATATGTAACCACTCCTCTTTTCTTTTTTTCATAGGCCGAATAATATTCCTTTCCTAATTTTTTATTCGGAAGGTGTGCCACATGTTTATCACAGATGTGCGTTTCCTGTAACATTATTACATCAAAATTCTGTTTCTTCAGGCTCCTCCATACTCTCTTCCGTTTTTGGGGGGAGTTCATACCGTTAATATTATTCGAAAAACATTTTATTTGTCTCTCCATCATTTTATTTATCCTTATCTGGTCCCAATCCTGTGTCGCCAAAAGCCAATTCCATTGTTTCAGTTGCCGATTGTTCCGAACTCTGACCTCCTTTTTCTTCCTTTTTCCGTGGTGTCATTCTCTGTGGTTTTGGTTCTTTTCCTAAAAAGCCATAATCCTTTGGTGATTTATATCTTGCCTTTTTTGCCTTTACTCCTTTCCTTGGTGTAGATAATCTTCTTTCTTCACCTTCCTCTACCTCTGCTTCCTCTTCCTCTTCTTCTTCTCCTGATTCTTCTTCTTCTTCCTGTTCTCCTTGCTCTTCATCTCCTTCCTTCTCTTTCATAAGTTTTTCATAAAAAATCTTGGCCTTATGTTCTGTTGTCAACCAATATCTTTCTTCCTTGTATGTCACCATTATCCCTTCTTTTCTTTCCCACCTGAACCTTATCATTCTTTTCTTCAATTCTTCTGTTAAGAAAAAATATTTTCTTCTTCTTGCTAAGGTTGCCTGTGGGAATTCCTTCAGAACCGCAATTTTCTTTCCTTTGTAAAAGATTGGTTTTTTATTATTGTTATAGAGCACATCATCTCGTACCTTCTTTCTTGTAAATTTCACTATCACGTCTCTGTCTGTCTTGTTTCTTCTAGAATAAAATGATGATATCCTGTAGACTTGGTCCACTTCCTGTTCTAATTCATCTCCCTCACATTCCAAGCAATCTGCCAGAATTTTGATTATCAATAATCTTATATCTTCTTTGTCATCTTCCATTATATTTCTGAGTCTCAATTGAAAATCCATTTGCATTTGCAGTAGTCTTTCTTGTTCCAGTTCTATTTTTTCCCTTTGTCTGTCTAATCCTTTTATTTTTTGTGTCATCTCCTTTTGCGTTCCTTCTATTTTCTCTTTAGAGGCTTTCAATTCCTTTACTTCTCCATCCAGCTGTGTTATTTCTTTCCTTATCTGTCCAAATTCCTCTTTTATTTCTGTTTTCATTACTTTAAATTCTTCTGTCATTTTGGTAATTATTCCTTCTTGTTTCTTATAATACTCCTCATGTTTAGTCTTCATTTCCTCCTTCAATTCTGTTTTCAACGCATCTTGTTTCTCTGATATCTTTTTAATCTCTTTTAAAAGATTGTCCATTTTAGGATTTATATCCAATGATCCTCTTCTTGACTCTGCTTTACCTGGAGTTGTCAGTAGAATTAATGTAGTTTAACACCACTTTAACTGTCATAGCTCAATGCTAGTGAAGTATGGGAGTTGTAGTTTGGTGAAGCAGTAATATTCCTTGGCAGAGAAGATCTTGAGAAACCACAACTCCCAAGATTTCATAACACCGAGCCATTAAAATGAAATGATTTATTCCCTAAGTAGAAACACAGTAGAGTCTCGCTTATCCAACCTTTGCTCATCCAACGTTCTATATTACCCAATGTAGTCTGCCTCCTGCCCAGATCTATAGCTGTTTCAATACATTGTGATGTTTTGGTGTAAAATTTGTAAATACGGTAATTACGACATAACGTTACTGAGTACTGAAATGCTTCTTCTGTGAATTTGTTGTAAAGCATAATGTTTTGGTGCTTAACTTGTAAAATCTTACCGGAATTTGATGTTTCATGGGTTTTTCCTTAATTCCTCCTTATTATCCAACATTTTCGCTTATCCAATGTTATGCCAGCCTGTTTATGTTGGATAAGCGAGACTCTACTGAAATGTACTTCACAGATGTAAAACCACTTCTTTTTGTGTATGGGCTCATCTACATTGTAGATTTAATGCAGTTCGTCACCTTGGGATTTGTAGTTTGGTATGCTCTTTGAAAAAGAAGACTAAAGACCTTGTGAAACTACAGCTCCCAGGATTCCATAGCACTGACCTACAGAAGCTAAAGTGGTGTCAAAATGCATTAATTCCACAGTGTAGATGCACCCTGAAGTATAGGGATGGAAGATTGTAAGAAGGAAAGAGACCTAATTGGAGAGTTTCTTACCCTCTGGGTCCAGGAGTTTAGTAAGGCCAAGGTGCTGCTCCGCTAGGTTAAAAGCATTCTGTAGATTGTAGTGTGCATTTGATTTCTTCAGCTTATCAAAATCAATTAGATCAGGCCTAAGGAAGGAATTGGGAAAAAACAATGAAAAGATTAGCAAAAGTGTCTTCATTACAGAAATCCCTTTTTATCAACATGTGAATGAACTGAAATAGAGTCAGAGACAGAAGGAGAAAAAAGAGTCGGGAAGGAGTGAGCATACCTTGGATGAAGCTAAACAAAGCATGCCATTTTCAATTTTTATAGGACAAACTCATTTGTGGTGTATCATTGTCGAAGTATTTTAAGATTCATCATGAGCATTAGGGGATGAGATATAGTTTCAGGAGTGGAAAATGGAATATGGCAATGCAAAAGAAAATAGCAAGTGAGAAAGGGAGATGTGTGCATGCAAAGGAAAGATAGTAAACCAGAGAGAATATATTTCAGGAGCATTAGTGGGAGAATGGAGGAGACAACGGTGAGGACAGAAGATTTTCCTTATGATTGTATTATTCTCATGACAGCTAGACCTTAAAAATTTGGATATGACCCATTGGTTGATGGCAGATACCTAGTTTTAAGTAAAAGCAAATGTTTCCCCATGGCACTAAGTCTAGTTGTGTCTGACTGGGGAGTGGTGCTCATCTCCATTTCTAAGCCAAAGAGGTGGTGGTGTCCGTAGACACCTCCTAGGTCAGTGGTTCTCAACCTTGGGTCCCCAGATGTTTTTGGCCTAAAACTCCCAGAAATCCCAGCCAGTTTACCAGCTGTTAGGATTTCTGGGAATTGTAGGCCAAAACATCTGGGGACCCACAGGTTGAGAACCACTGTCCTAGGTCATGTGGCCAGAACGACTGCTTGGAGCACCATTACCTTCCCACAGAAGCGGTATCTATTTATCTACTCACATTTGCATGTTTTTGAACTGCTAGGTTGGCGGAAGCTGGGGCTAACAGCAGGAGCTCACCCTAACTGTGGATTTGAACTGTCAACCATCCAATCAAGTTCTGCAGCTTAGTGGTTCAACCCACTGCGCCACCACAGCGCCCTAGTTTTGAGTATTATTTTTATATTATTACTCTTAACTCTTACTACTAGGTAGTATTACTACTACTACCATATGAAGGTCAAGATTCAAAGAACAATGGAAAAGTTCTGAACAAAATAAGGAGTTTCTTCATCATTTTCAAGAGAACTATTCCCATGGCAGAAAAGACAAGCTGTTCTATACATGAAACAGCATTTGGTTTTATTTAGCAGAGGAAAGTATTATGGGGGAATGCAGTTCCAACCTGGTGCAAATTCCTCATTAAGGTAGGTCAAGTTAATGACATAATTGAGTTATTACAATTTTAAAATGATAAATTAACACAATCCCCATTACATGGTGCTTTATAGAGCAATGTGAATAAGACACAGCTGCTACATAGGTAAACAGGGCAAGAGAAGGAGAGAAGGAGGCAAAATGTGATGAATTTGAGCAAAGTAATAATACTCAAAATGTCCAGTTTACATGGGAGTACACCACAACAAACAAAGGACTTACTTCAAGAGCACATTTTGAAGACTAGGCTATAAATAAAGTAGGCCCTCCATTTTTACAGGGATATGGGGACAGAACCCCCACAAAAATGGAAAAATTAAAAATGCATGTTCTTTTTAAACTGAGCAAATACTTCTCTAAGAATCTCTAGTTACTCCAGGGTGGCTCTATGGTCAACATTTGTTTTCTGCTGCCCCGGAGACTAGGAAACAAAACAATGGCTTCAAACTACAGGAGAGGAGATTCCACCTGAACATTAGGAAGAACTTCCTGACTGTGAGAGCTGTTCAGCAGTGGAACTCTCTGCCCTGTAGTGTGGTGGAGGCTCTTTTTTGGAAGCTTTTAAACAGAGGCTAGATGGCCATCTGTTGGGGGTGCTTTGAATGTGATTTTCCAGCTTTTTGGCAGTGGGTTGGACTGGATGGCCCCTGAGGTCTCTTCCAACTCTATGATTCTATGATTTGCCAGAATGTGGCATTTGAACATCTGGTGGAAGTTAATCATTGAGTTGCCCTGGAAATTGCAGAGATTCTTAGAAGGAACATATTGAGCAAAATCACAAAATGTGGAGGGTTGACTGTTTTGGGGAACAGGCGCATAGGATGAAACTAAAGTCATCAAAAGGAGAGTAAAATTTTGGAGTTTGAAGAGGTAGACACAAGGGACACAACATAGGTATTATGGAAAGAGACTGAAGACTTATTATGACCAATGTGTAAATCTGCATCCTTTGGTGCAGCAGCTGTTTTGAAAAAACTCATCAACCTTTGAACAAATGCCCACCTGTGTTTGTGGATTAGTGCGTTGAAAGCCATGCCGTCCCTCCAGCTGGTGGTGAAGTTGTGAATGTTGACGTTGGGATAGCTGACACAACAACAGAATCAAAAAAAGGGATTGGGGAGAAAGAAAACTCAAGTCAATATAGGATTAATGCTCAGAAAGATAAAAAATGAGCTGCATCAACCAGCTTCTCAGCTGTGGATGTTGCAAGATAGGGTCATATCAACCTCTGACAACTCTGCTTGGAGAAATCTATCTTGATCTATATCAGTGGCTCCCAAGCTTTGGTCCTTCAGGTGTTTTGGACTGCAAGCCTCAGAAACCTCAGTCAGTTTACCAGCTTTTAGGAATTGTGGGAGCTGAAGTCCAAAACTCCTGGAGGACCAATGTGTGGGAAACACTGCTCTAGATGCACTAACTAGGAGTTCTCTACTTTTGATCTTCCAGAGGAAACAAACTTGCATGTTCCAATACAGCTGAAATTTAAAACATCTGGAGGTCTTAACAGCCAAGAGCCATTGCCTCAGACCATATCTCTCATAAACCCACAGCAAACACCTGTAGGGTTCTGGAAGATTACAGCCCTAGATATCTGGAGGCAGTGATGGCTGATATCCCCTATCAGTGTAGTAAATCGGATTTGCATCTCATTCCAGCCCATAAGGGAGCTATCAGCTTGGACAGCTTCTTTACATTTTAGACTAAAAGCTGGGGCAGATGCATGGGCCTATTGGCATTACAGCAACTGAGGTGCTGTGTGCTTTCCAGGCTGTATGGCCATGTTCTAGCAGCATTTTCTTCTGGCATTTCACCTGTATCTATGGCTGTCAGCTTCAAATGATCCTCTGAAGATGCCACCTACAAATGCAGATGAAATGCTGCTAGACAATGCTGCTAGAACACAGCCATACAGCCCAGATACCACAAAACACCCCAGTTATCCTGGCCATGAAAGCCTTCAACATCACAGCAACTGCTGTTTGGAGGGTTTCAGTTTGCAGAATGCTGCCTGAAGAGAAAGTAACAAAATGAAGAAGATTCACTTAGGGAATTGGAAGTGAAATTGTCATTAGCATAGAAATCATCTAAATCTGCAATGGTGCACCAATGGATATTAAAAAGTGGATATGCCAGTTTGTAATCCACTCTGAGCCCCTTTCAGGATGAGAAGGGTTGGGTATAAATATAGTAAATAAATAAATAAATATGCATGGGGTCACTATAGGAAGCCAAGGGGCTGGGATTGAGCCAGGCAAGAAAGAGGAACCCATCAGGGCAGCTGAAGATGCAAGCAGATGGAAGGAACCAAGACTCAAAAGTCTGGGGTGGGATACCACCCTTGCATAGCCCAGCCAAATGACCAAATTCAGAAACAAGGAGAATAGGAAAAGGTTGTTGAATAGGGAAGGACAGGCTCTTTCAACCTGAGGGTAAAATTTAGTTTCAGGTAAGTTCTGATGGTAAGATCTGCAGCTGCATCCATGCAATGGATGGGATGCCAAATGGCAGTGCATTTAAGATGAAAGCTCTTAACTGCTATTCACTAACCCTTCAAAAAGGCACTTCAATCTTTTAGAATTGGGGGGGGGGGGAGTGGAAAATACTTATAAATGTTGGAAAAACACCAAATTATGGTGACATTGTGGGAAAGGGTGGAAATCTGGGGAGTTCCCAAAGAGCTAGAATGGGACTCCAGTTAGATTCAACGCCAACACTTTTTCCTAATACCACAATTGAAAGTGGACAGCAATTAGCTTCTCTTCCTTCAATAAGATAAATAAACCCCCTGTTGGAATTATTCACATAAAGATCATATTGTGGCAAAGGAAGAGAGGAACAAAAGTCTCCTCTCTTAAAGCAGGGGTGGACAAAGTATAGCCAAGGGCTGCATGCAGCCTCCCAAAACTGGTTTTGCAGTCTCCAATTCCTCCAAACTCTCTGGAAAGTAATTTCTTATGGCTCCATTGAAAGACAAGTGGCCATCTCAGAAGCCTCCCAGAACAGCTATTCGAATTTTAAATAGCTTTAATATTTTAAAGCTACATCATTTCTCCAAATGGAAGGTGGACTCACAATCATTTCTTTAAAAAAAATTTAGATAGCCCTAATGGCACTAAATTTGGATAGTCTCAGTGACAGAAAAGACCCACTGTTGTTGCATGTAATAGAGAATCAACCACAAAAAAAGAAGACGGGACTCACATGAAAGGACTCATTTCCCTTTCTGAAATACAAAACTGGAAGAAGACTCAGAAGAATGATGTACATGTTCCATTTCAGAGAGGACAGCTATTTTAAAGACTGCTTATGTAAAATGTGTGGGCACTGCAATGACTTAATGTTTGAAAAGGGCCATTGTCAAAGCAACAGCATTGACCTGAACCACTTTGTCCACAAACTGCTATTGTGAATGGATCACCTCCCACTTATTCAAGGAAATCCCATTAGTCTGCTTTAGCATTACAAACACACAAAGTAGCACCTTTGGAACTAATCGGGGAGAAGAAAACTCTATCATAAGTTTTTGTTTACCAGAAGGATCTAAACCAGTGGTTTTCACCCTTCCTAATCTTGCGACCCCTTAATACAGTTCCTCATGTAGTGGTGACCCCAAACCATAAAATTATTTTTGTTGCTACTACATAACTATAATTTTGTTATCTGATATGCAGGATGTATTTTCATTCACTGGATCAAATTTGGCACAAATACCCAATACACCCGCATTTGAATACTGGTGGGGTGGAGTGGGTGGGGAAAGAATTGGTTTTGTCATTTGGGAGTTGTAGTTGCTGGGATTTATAGTTAACCTACAATCAAAGAGCATTCTGAACTCCACTAATGATGGAATTGGACCAAACTTGGCAAACAGAACTCCCATGACCAACAGAAAATATTGGAAGGGCTTGGTGGGCAATGACCTTGAGCTTTTGGAGTTGTAGTTCACCTACATCCAGGCAGCACTGTGGACTCAAACAATGATGGATCTGGAGTACATTTAGTATGAATACTCAGTATGCCCAAAGTGAACACTGTTGGGAGTTTGGGGAAAATAGACCTTGACATTTTGGAGTCGTAGTTGCTGGGATTTATAGTTCACCTACAATCAAAGAGCATTCTGAACCCCACCAATTATAGAATTGGGCCAAACTTCCCACATGGAACCCCCATGACCAATAAAAAATACTGTTTTTTCTGATGGTCTTTGACAACCCCTCCTTGGGTGTCCTGACCCCCAGGTTGGGAATCACTTATCTAAACAAATATAGAGTCCACAAAAGCTTAATATCTGCTTCCCAGTTAGTCCAGCTATAGAAATACATGGGAACATTATGGACTGCTGCAGACTTTATTTAAAGTGGGGAAATGTGAACAGTGTGCTACACAGAGAGTTGAGAGATCACAATTTCCCAGTCCAAAGGCACTGGACTAAAACACATATAATGTCTCTGTTGGTAGGAAATGATGGGATTTGTAATGTAACCCAACCTGGAGAATATGGGTTTTGGAGGTGCTGACCTCCATTACTGTGTGACTCACCCAGCTGTCTTCATCTGGCACCACAGCAATAGCGCATCTTTAGCAGATTTCTTCTCCTTGTTGTCCTCGGTTTCAACACTAATATCCTGAATCTGTGACATAACACACAAAAAGTGAGTAGCAATTCATTTGTCAAACCGATATATTTGTCAGCCTATTTATTTCATACAGGTTGAGAGCATAATGTTACCATATTATTTATTTCATACAGGTCTTTCGTGCTTCTGAGAGCTTAATGTTACTGGAAAGGCAACAATGAAGCAATTCATCACCCAAAAGGAGAAGTGAGTGTGCAGAACTATTCATAACTATTATTTTGATGGACCGCCCTTAAGGAGCCTTTCTATTCTGTCACTTCTAGTAAAACCCAAGAATATTGGGAATTTCCATTTGTGTTTTAGCATGTCACCTTAAGTCTAAACTATGTTGAACATTAAACATAGTTTGTTGAAAGAAACACCACTTTTGCAAACCTATGGTTTGGTTAGCTTGCTTCCGACAAGCTGTAGTTGAGATTGAAAAGTCATGCACCAGAAGCAGAAAATGTCTGAAATTCCTTATGTCTACGTGAAAGGACAATTATGTGTATGGGGTAGTCCAGGCATGGGCAAACTTGGGCCCTCCAGGTGTTTTGGACTTCAACTCCCAGTAGGCTGTTAGGAATTGTGGGAGTTGAAGTCCAAAACACCTGGAGGGCCCAAGTTTGCCCATGTCTGGGGTAGTCTATACATATGAGCTCAGGAAGAAATAATGTTTATCCCTGCCACAATGAACAGTTAGCATAAGATTCATATGCAACCACGGCTTAACAAAGACTGGCAGTGGTCCAAGCAAAAATAAGCAACTTAATCCATGTGACTGTAATGTAAGTTCAGTGTGACTTTAGAGTCTGGCATGTTGTTTGGGTTGTGTCTATCAACTCTACAAGATTTAAGGTCTCTGCTTCAGAATGTTGAACCTTAATTTCAGGCTCAACATTCTGAAATTAAGCAACAATAATACAAAGTTCCTGATCCGATTCAATACATACAAGGAAGTTAAGGAAAACTCTCCAAAGGAGAATGGAAAAGATATTTTAGATCTAGTGCATGACTGTGAGCAAATACCAAAAATTAACTGGAAATCAGTTTTATTTACCTGGAACCTCAGAATAATAGTCCAAATAAGGCCAAGAGTTAGTCTGTGATTCCCATCCACGATATCATGAGATCCCATGTTTTCAAGATGCACTCGTTGCTCTTTCAGAAACTGGAGGGCTTTGTCAACATTTTCCAAGCAGTGGATGCGCATTCTTCCCTTTGTTGGCTTGGGCTAGATAGGACATTGGTTGAAAAGAAGAAGAAAACATCACTGAAAAAGTCACCACAAAAGGTTCTTTATTCCAAATTAACTGGCTCATTTTTGGTCTTCCGGCTTCATGCGCCATTCTATGGCAATGGGTGTGTCCACATTGTAAAATTAAAGTGACACCATAACTTAACTTCACTACAACTTCAATGGTATAGAAGTTGTAGTTTGGTGAGGGCACTAGCATTGTTTGGCTGAGAAAGTGAAAGACCTTGGAAAACCACAACTCCCAGAATCCATAACATGAAGCCATGGTAGTTAAAGTGGTGTCAGACTGAATTAAATCTACAGTGTAGATCAGGGGTCCACAAACTTTTTAAACAGAGGGCCAGATCACAGTCCTTCAAACTGTTGGAGGGCCGGATTATAATTTGAAAAAAACCCATGCACATTGCACAATTTTAACAAATATAAACTTATTAGTATTTCAATGGGAAGTGTGAGCCTGCTTTTGGCTGATGAGATAGAGTTGTTGCTTTTGTTGTTGTGTGCTTTCAAGTCATTTCAGACTTAAGCTGACCCTGAGCGAGGGCTGGGTAAATTACCTTGGAGGGATGTATACAGCCCCCGGGCCTTAGTTTGAGGACCCCTGGTATAGATGCACCCTAAGGCAAGTTGTGATGCATTGCTATGAGTCTTCAAGCAACTTATTGACCTATGGCAGTGGTTCCCAACCTTTTTTGACCAGAGACCTCTTTGAACAAGAACCACTCTCCAACATTAGTACCAGAAGAGTTACAAATCTGGTTTTGATCAGCTTTAGATTTGGTTTGGTTATTTGGGGTGCTGATTCAGAAAATTGCATTGGATGGACCACATCAGCTCTAGTTTCTGATACAGAACATATGCCATCCAGTAGTCGCCATCTTCTCACGCACAAAAAACCATATTTAATAAGCCCCATTGCTCTTGTTGCAACAGTATAGTAACAGTGAGGCAGCAGACCATATTTTAGTTCTTGCGGACCACTGGTGGTCCATGTACCACATATTGGGAACCACTGACCTATGGCAACCCATGAATTTCATAGTTTTCAAGGAGTGCTCAGACCTCATTTGCTTTTGAATTTTAGTCTGCAGCACCTTGTATTCCATGGTGGTCTTCCATCCAAGTATTAACCAAGCCTGACCCTGCTTAGCTTCCTACACCAGCGCTCCTATATCTGCAAGTTTTCCCATTCACATCAACTGGTACACACGACAGAATGCCGCTCTGGCACTCCCTTCCACCGAAGTGTGTTGGGAAAACTTTGAAGGTCAGTATGTTTACAAGTTTATCAGAGCTCTTGTTCCCATCAGACTTCTTAGATGGGAGCAACGACTTCAAGCTCCAGACAACGTATTTCATGTCATATTGATTAGGTGAGACTGTGAAGCAAAATGAGGCCAGCTTTACAAGGGCACATATCTTTCAGCATAATAATAAATAAAACCCTGCATCTTTCAAGCTCCTGCTCCATCACTCATCATTGTTTGCTATAGCAATCTCTGCAGTAATCCCTTTAAATATTGTCTTTGTAATGCTGTTTTTTTCCTGGCCTGGAAATAAGTGTCGAAATATTTTTTGCTGCTTAATTTATTTCTGTCAGGCTTTGTTAAAGGCAATAGGGCAGGGCTAATCAAGCTGAGAAGGCATCTGTACTCAGCTTAAGGGAATGGGGGGGAGGGGGGGGGGAGGAAAGGGCCTGAGGCTGTTAGGAATTATGGGAGTTGAAGTCCAAAACACCTGGAGGGCTGATGCTTGCCCATCCCTGATCTACACTATAGAATTAATGCAATTTGATGCCACTTTAACTGCCTTGGCTCATTCATACTTTGATGAGGCCCAGGACTTTATGGCAGAGAAGGTTAAAGACCTTGTAAAATGACAATTCCTATAATTCCATAGTCCTGAGCCACAGTATTTAAAGTAGAGTTGAAATGCATTAATTCTACAGTGTAGATGAACCCAGTCTCCACAAAGCTACGGGACACTCAGAATACTCTAAATAGTTCTCTCCTCATCATCATCGTATTTACTTTGTTCCCCAAACTTGGATTATACTGTTAACTCCCCTTCCTTTTATGTCACCCTGTTTCATAACAACACACAAAATAATAACTTGCAGTTGCAATAGATAAGGAAAATGAACCCCAAATGAAACATTTGTGAAGGTAGTTTATGGTGACCCTAAGGCAAATGTGGTTTGTTCAGAGGATTGCCATTGCTTTCCGCTGAGGCTGAGAGAGTGCAATTTGTACAAAGTCACCCAGTTAGAATAGCAACCTTCCAAGCCTCTACTAACTGGGTTATTGTAGGTTTTTTCGGGCTATATGACCATGTTCTAGAGACATTCTCTCCTGATGTTTCGCCTGCATCTATGGCAAGCACCCTCAGAGCTAGTGACCTCACTACCTCTGAGGATGCTTGCCATAGATGCAGATGAAACGTCAGGAGAGAATGCCTCTAGAACATGGCCATATAACCCGAAAAAACCTACAACAACTCAGTGATTCCGACCATGAAAGCCTTCAACAATACCTCTACTAACCGTTTGTAAATGTGTATAATTGTTAACCTATATTGTATGTTCATTTTGGTTTGCCAGTTTGACTGTGTCTCTTTGTGTGGAAGGGGCTTCAGACACAGGACTCCATTTTTATTATACAGTATGTTTTTAGACCTCAATGGAGGTGGATGCAGTTTGTCTCCTTTCAGACTTCAGTGAGTCCAGTTATACAGTTTGGACAATATCTATATGCTTAACGACATTGGACTGTGGACTCATATGCTGAATATATACAAGAAGTTTGTTAGTAAACCTGAGATGACTACTTTGTTTTTATCTCTTGAGTGCATATTTTAGCTAAGAGGTTCGAAGGGAGTGTATATCTTTTGGGTAATTACAATTACAGCTGCAAATTCTACTTCAAAGAAATAACCATCTTCTGCTAACCAAATATATTTTTGTAATGGCATGTCTTTATCCTTGGCAGTGGCTTCTGGTCGCTTCTGGACATTTAATTGAATACCAAGTTTGCAAACTTTGTGTTTTTTTGTTTTGTTTTAAATGCAATACAACTGTTTGATTCGCTCCTGGCACAATAAATAAATAAATCCTTGGCAGTTTAAAGACATGACTCTTCAGTTTAACAGCTGAGTTACCTGTGTGCCATTACAGGAATGCTTGTGAATATCACTTGTTCAAAGAGTTGACTTCTAACAATGTGGTCATGCTTTTCTTGACTTAGTGGTTTTCAAAAGGTGGTCTCCACATGTTCATGGAGATTCACATTTGCCAAACGGATGTGACATTATTTTTACCTTTTCAATAATGTTATGGTGCACCTATTTCCAATAGATTACGGAATTTCCAATAGGTTATAGAATTTCCAATACCCAGTGGGTTGCCTTTCTATGGTTGAGCAGGGATTCCAACTCTGGCCTCCAGAATTGAAATCCAACACTCAAACCATGATACCCTGCTAGCTCTCAATTAGACTCTTTTGATTTCAGTAAGACTCCAATAGTTTTACTGGATGTTAAATACCAGATCCAGGAACATTCCTGTTCCTTCATCTTAAGATTAAATCAGAAAGGAACCTATGAGAAAACACTGTTGTTGCAACTTGAAAAAGGGAGAAACAATAGCACAAGGTTTGATGTTGCTTCACTCTGAGGCTGAGAGAGTATGATTAGTCCAATTTGGCTTGGTGATAAAGCTTCAGTTGAGATACCTTTTTCCCATGATAACTCTTTCAGGGGTGAATTTCCCTTTCGAGGGGTAGATTTCTCTCACTTCCTGTTGTCTCAGCCCCGTTCTTAGCTATGAGTTGCTTGTAAGTCAGGGACTGTCTATATTGCAGTCATTCACATCAAGTAACAAGCTAGATATTTGATGGAAACTGGGACTCTCAGCACTGCTGATTCTACCACCTGCTTTCCCAAAACAGTAACTCTTGCAAGCACGGTATCTATCCTATCCTTACACTCTACATGTTTTGCTATCGACTTTTCTTGTGCACAAGCCAGGCTAAAGGTTTTCCTCTTTGGCGTGCGCAATGTTGGATTTTAGGGTATGGTGTCTACATGGTGCTAGTTCAACGAAACACTCCGTTCTTGTCTTTTTACGCCTCACATTCCTTGCCATGGTGGGAAAGTGCTAAACAAGCAAATAAAGCTTTGCATGCAGGCAGTAATGAGAACTGGGAAATGTCCAGAGAACTCTGCCTGCCAAACATGTAAACCCTTTTTGAAAGGGCCGGTCAGGACTGATTGAGGAGACCTCAGGAGGAGAGAACTTTAGAATTGCTTAGGGATTTTTTTTAGAAAAAAAAATAGATGAGGAGGAAACGAAATTTGTTCCAGACCGCTTTTGATAAAAGAACAAGAGAGGAGGAAGTAATCCAGTAATGTTAGAAGGAAACATTTCAGCCATAATGTAAATTCTACAAAGCTACATAAGGATCATTTGTCAAGTCGCTGTGTGAAGAAGGCTTTGTGTAGCTCATAAAAAGAAGAGGAGGGGAGGAATTTGCCCAACTAAGACTTAGTGAAGAGCTTGTATGGTGTAACAGCCTGAGTGTCAGATGAGGGGCACTGCTACACTGTAGAATTGATGCAATCTGACTCCACTCGAAGTGCCATGCCTTAGTGCTATAGAATGTTGGGATATGGGTACTGTTCCATTATCAGGGCGGAGACCAAAACAAGGCACTAGAGAATGGCAGTCCATTTGGGGGGGAGGGGGGCTAACAACAACAACAACAATAACAGCAACCCTTTATTTGTATTCCACCCTATCTTCCCGAGGGGACTCAGGGCGGATTCCAAAGACACAAGGCAAACATTCAGTGCCTGGAAACAATGAAACACAGACAAACAGATAAAGGTAAATGCTTCCCCTTTCATTTCCGGCTCTGGGGGGTGGTGTTCCATTGGCTATCCAATGGATTTATGAGTGTTATGTTAGGAAGTTGCAGAAAAGTCACTTGTTTTGCACTCTTTTTCTTCTTAGGCGATCCCTCATTGTCCAAGTGAGGTGCCTTGACAGAGGGTCTGTAGGTGACTGTGGAGTCCTATTCTTGACCTGCATGTTCTCCCACAGTGAGGACATTGGTTTCCAGGTGGAAGGTGTTCCCGGTTGAGGTTGGCTTGATATGCCTTCCTCTCAGCACATTTCTCTCTTTCACCCTCCATTCATGCCTTTTCAAATTCTTCAGCACTGCTGGTCACAGCTGACCTCCAGCTAGAGTGCTCAAGGGCCAGGGATTCCCAGTTCTCAGTGTCTATGCCACAGTTTTTAGGGTTGGCTTTAAACCATCTTTAAATCTCTTTTCCTGTCCTCCAACATTCTGTTTTTCATTCTTAAGTTCGGAGTAGAGCAACTGCTTTGGGAGATGGTGATCGGGCATTCGGACAATGTGGCCAGTTCAGCGGAGTTGATAGTGGAGGGCTATCGCTTCAGTGCTGGTGGTCTTTGCTTCTTCCAGCACGCTGACATTTGTCCGCCTGTCTTCCCAAGAGATTTGCAGGATTTTTCAGAGGCAATGCTGATGGAATCATTCCAGGAGTTGCATGTGATGTTTATAGATAGTCCACATTTCACAGGCATACAACAGGATTGGGAGGACAATAGCTTTATAAACAAGTACCTTGGTATCCCTACAGATCTTCCAGTCCTCAAACACTCTGTGCTTCATTCGGAAAAATGCTGCACTCAAAGAGCTCATGTGGTGTTGCATTTCAGTGTCAATGTTGATTTTTGTGGATAGGTGGCTGCCGAGGTTGCGGAAACGGTCAACATTTCCTAATGTTACACCATTAAGCTGTATTTCTGGCATTGGAGAGGGATTGGCTGGTGCCTGCTGGAAGAGCACTTTGGTTTTCTTCATTTTTCAATGGTAGGCTGAGCTTCTCGTATGCTTCTGCAAAGGTGTTTAGAGTGGCTTGTAGGTCTTCTTCTGAATGCGCACAGACAACATTGTCATCAGCATATTGGAGTTCTAAAATAGATGTTTTTCACTGCAGCTACCAGAAACCGCATGCAGACAGGGGGCTTTGAAATTTATAGTCCAAACAATCTTCCTAAATTACCTCAACTAAATGAAATAAAAACAACTATTCCAAAATAGAGAACTAAACGAAATAAAGGCTCAGAGCAGCAATTGCTTGTTACAAACAGTCAAAGAAGGATACTCCAAAGTTAAATTAACCATAACAAATGCAGAACATCTTTCTTTTAAGCTGAAAAGGCTTTGCAAGCCCTGGGAAAATATAATCTTCTCTGCTTGGTGCTGAAAGGACATGAATGTAGGCGCCCGCCTGGGCTTTCTGGAGAGACAACATTTCACTAGCAGGAAACCCCCTTCCTTCTCAAACAGGCAACAGAGGTATTTCGCTCAAAACATTCAGATCCAAAACTTTTTCCTCCACTCAGTAAATGTAACTTTACTCCCCAGTGAAAACCAGACATTAATAATGCTGCATTTATGTAGCCTAAGGCAACACAGTGTCAACAAGTAGCATAAACATTACTATATTTTGCTTGTGTCACCAATCCATGACACCAGTGACTCAGATCTATGTAGTTTCACTTCATGTTGATATGGCCTCCAAATTGTCAGGAATCTGTTCAGAGCAGCAGCATTCATAGAATAGGACGCAGAGATTAGTGACATTAGCTAAATATTAATGTTTAGGCCACATATTGACAATAGGTTTCCTTGTCTAATAAGAAATAATAGTACTATTAATATGATTGCTATGCAATTCCTATTAATATGATTGTTATGCTATTTCTTTCTGTTGAAATTGTCCACATGCTTGTGGATTTCAATGGCTTCTCTGTGTAGCCTGACATGGTAGTTGTGAGAGTGGTCCAGCATTTCTGTGTTCTCAGATAATATGCTGTGTCCAGATTGGTTCATCAGGTGCTCTGCTTTGGCTGACTTCTCAGATTGAATTACTCTGCAGTGCTTTACATGCTCCTCGATTCGTGTTTGGGTGCTGTGTTTGGTGGTCCCTATGTAGACAAGCAGCCAGAGCAATGCCATTCAGTGCTAATCAAGGTGGCCAATTGCACCATTAACACTTGCCTCAAACAGACAGAGTTCTTTCTCCCACCCTGGACATTCCACAGATATACAGTATGAACCCCACTTTTCTAGTTTCCAACACACCTCACAACCTCTGAGAATGTCCACCATAGATGTAGGCAAAACATCAGGAGAGAATGCTTCTGGAACATGGTCATACAGTCCAGAAAACTGACAGCAACCCAGTTAAAATTGGCATGTTTATTTGTGATGTTCCACTTTTGGAAGGTCTTGAACCTCCAGTCTCTGCACAAGTGGAAGGCCTATTGTAATAATAGCAATAATGAAAACATTTCCATCTCTTCTTGGTTTATGGTTGGTGGCTTACAATCCAACCTGAACTATAGATGAAACCATTTTCTTAATTTGACAGATTAATTATAATATTTGTGCTGTCACCATCTCCCCTTTCTTTCTCCAGTTCCTGATGCATGAAAGCATTCCTGAATCGGCATTATAAGTTGTAATTTTAGTCAAACCATGGCTTGTTGAGTTGAAAATAAGAGAGGAGGGATTCCTGTTGCGACCAAACCTCTCTATGAGAAGCTGACATGGGAGAGGAAATTGTTGTGAAGAGGAAATGCAACACACTAGGTATTTTTGTAGCTAGTCTAGAAAATGATCTGTCTGTCAGAATAACTAGTCTTAATTATCACTGTTGGAAAAAACAGGGTGGTAATTAAGGCCCCTGGTCTGGAGAAATTCTCAGCTGATTTGGGTAAGAGGAGGGCAATCCTAGTTTTGCCTTCCAATGGGGCCTTTAGAAACTGAGCAGAAGAATATTGGGAAGAGCAGAAAGTTGCTTGCAGTGCTGTGACACTGGACATTATCTGACAAAGTCCCATTACTTCTGCCTGGGATTTACGAAATGTTTTCCTTACACATATCCTGGAACCAAAACTCGGCGTTTACCAAGGTCGGGCCCTCAACTTGGAAGGTTAAGATTCGGTTCCTTGCTCTGTTATTGGATTAATGCTGCCCTACTCCGCAGGTTTAGAAAGAGACACCCCGTGATGTAAATAATAATAAACACATTTCCTCCACTTAAAGCCCTTTAAATGAGGCTACTAAACTCTGGAACTGGGACGAGGAGGTTGGACACGGAGGAATGTAAACTGGCTTCCCAGCTCCCTGTGTTTATGTTTGTTTAAGAATCTGAGTTATGTGCAAGGCACACACACGCAAGGCCGTTTTAATTCCATCTAATCCTTCCCCCTTAGTCCAATAAAGGGCAATATTCAGCAGGGAGGGTCTGTTTATATGAAGTGACCTTTGGGCTTTTCAGAAATTATAAAGAAATTATTGTTAAAGCTCCAAATAGCCACAGAGTGCCATTATGCAACCGAGTCTGCATCTTTCTCTCTTTCCCTTTCCTCTTTCTTGTGTGTGAGTGCGTAAACACAAGAACAAGTTTGTATTCAAGTGTGAAAGTCCAAAATTTTGTGGCTAGCTGCATTCCCATGCTGATTGGACACAATCCCATTTGCCAGCTGCAAAGTAGCATGTTCTGCTTTGAAAATTACCTGTCCCACTGATATTTTTTGGAGAGAATGGATAGGCAATTGTGACCCTCCGAAAGTTGCTGAACAACACATCCTGGATCTTTCACTATTGCTTGTACTGGTTATGGATGATAGGAGATGTGATTCAATATCATACACCCCTTGCCTGCTTCACAGGCTGTCCTCTTGGCTTAAGATCAATCTCTTCCCAATAGCTTTGTACTGCAAAAGTGATACAAGTTGAGCATCCCTTATTTGATGAATTGTCAAAGGCTTTCATGGCATCTATGGCAAGCATCCTCAGAGGTTGTGGGGTCTGTTGTGAGGAACTCACAACCTTTGAGGATGCCTGCCATAGATGCAGGTGAAATATCAGGACGGAATGCTTCTGGAACATGGCCATACAGCCCCAAACACCCATCCCTTATTTGGAATTCCAAAATTTGAAATATTCCAAAATCTCAAATTGTCCCCTGGATGGCTGAGATTGTGACACCTTTGCTTTTTGATAGTTCAACGCATGCAAACTTTGTTTCCTGTGAAAGGTTATTTAAACTACTGCATAAAATTACCTTGAGGCTATGTGTATAAGATGTATGTGAAACATCATGTTAAGACATGAATCTCTTCTTTACAATACCCTATTATGTATGTATGTGCAAATACAGGTATTCCAAAATCCTGAAAAAGTCTAAAACTCAAATCATGTTCTTCTGTTTCTTCTGAATATTTTGGGTTTTTTATACAACAGTCAGCAAAACATTTATGTTAAGGAAGAAATGCCTTCTAGGAGAAATACAGACCAAAATAATGAATCGGTTAAGCAAGTAACCACTTCCTTAAGGATTCTATCTAGCCCCCAAGAATAATTATTTTAAGCAGCCATATCTAGAGAATTTGGAATACTGAATCTATGTGATGTAGTGGTTTCAGTGCTGGATTAGATCTTGGAAAACCAGGATTCAAATCTCCACTTAGCCATGTAAACGCAAAGGCTGACCTTGAGCATGTCCCACTCCCAAGTTGTAGAGGAGGGCAATGCTAAAGGTCCTCTGAATAAATTTGATGAAGACATTGGCAATAAGTCAGAATTTTCATGACCACAAATACAGTCAGGTCCCCACATTCACTGAGGTCAGGGGCACAGGACCCTTCTGTGAAAATGAAAAACTGTAAATAAAGACGCTACTATTTTTTACCCAAGTAAACACCTCTCTAGGAATTTCTGGGTCTTCCAGGATGACACTATTCTGGCAGCTGGCCGGAAAATTGCATTGGGGGACACGGAGATTCCTTGAGAGGTGTTCTCTTGGTCCTCCGACATGACTGGAAGAACTAACTATAAAATCATACTAAAGGACCTAGAGCAGGGGTCCTTTCCCTCCCACGGGGTGCCTTGATTGGGCTTTTTCTGTATGGCAAAATGGAGTTGGAAGGCCCTGGGGTTGTTCCTATCATCATCACCACCACCACCAGCACCACCACCATTATTATTATTTGAAACACAACAAAATGAGCCCAAACAAGATTTATTTATTTATTTAAAAATTCTATTCTGCCCTTTTCACCCCGAAGGGGACTCAAAATGGCCAAACAGGAAGTTTTTTGTATTCTATTGCTGTAGCTCTGAATGAATGAAGATGAAATAGCAGGGTTGTAAAATGCAAGGATGACTGTGGACTTTTTCTAACTTTTTAGCAGCGACCTTCAATGTTGAGGTTCCTGAAGAACATTTTTTCCAAATGTGAACTGGAAGATGCAGCAGTGTAGGGCTTCAACAAGTTACCTTTTGGACTAAACTTTCCAGAATTTTCAAATCAGTATGATTAATGACTGGGGGATTCTGAGAACTGTGGTCCAAAATATCAATTTCCTATGTTCTGCAGTGTTGGAAATATCCGTTAGTGATGTTTGAGCCAAGGTTTAGGTTGCGCAATCCAGGAGAACACCCTTGACTTCAGACATGATAAAACCGTAGACACTCATTTAATTCAAAATAAATATTAGCATGTGGAAAGAAGAGGAAAAACACAGAAGAGACTCAGTAAACAGGATTTAAGAGCTAATCTGGCTAACACACTGTGGAATGCATGTAATTATCTCAAGGTTTTCACAAATCACCTTATCTAGATACTTGTTTGCAGAGGAATGTATGCAAGGGTGTGCTCTTTAAATACAGATTGCTAAAGGCACGTTCATTCTGAAGTTGAGGCAGCAAAGTGAAGGAATGTCTGTTATATAAAAATTATGATGTCTCTAGGAGTTTCCCACATGTAGGTTGCTCTGGACACCCAAACCCACACTTAGTAAACAAATATAAGCAATGTTATTTTATGTGATGTAAACTCCAGTGAGATAAATTTAAGTCAATGTTCTGTGATCTGAACTCTTTTGGTGCTTCCCATGCAGGGTTTGGAATATCAACTTCCAGATATTCCCGAAGTAGCAAGACCATGGTTACTACCTTTGTGGCCAAATTGTGGCGTGCTTCAGCCCACAAAACACTAAATATAGGGAGTTCCCTGGGGCAGAAAGATAGGAAGCTGGACATATGCAGCTTGGAGAAGAGAAGGTGAAGGGGTGACATGATAGCCATGTTTAATTATTTTAAAGCATTGGTTCTCAACCTTCCTAATGCCGTGACCCCTTAATAAAGTTCCCCATGTTGTGGGGACCCCCAACCATAACATTATTTTCATTGCTACTTCATAACTGTCATTTTGCTACTGTTACGAATCATCATGTAAATATCTGATACGCAAGATATATTTTCATTCACTGGACTAAATTTGGTACAAATACATGATACGTCCAAATTTGAATATTGGTAGGGTTGGGGGAGGGGGGTGGAGATTGATTTGCCATTTAGGAGTTGCAGTTGCTGGGATTTATAGTTTACTTACAATCAAAGAGCATTCTGAACTCTACCAGTGATGGAATTGAACCAAACTTGGCACACAGAACTCCCATGACCAAGAAAAAAAAAATACTGGAAGGGTTTGGTGGGGATTGACCTTGAGTTTTGGAGTTGTAGTTCTCCTGTATCCAGAGAACGCTGTGGACTCAAACAATGATGGATCTGGACCAAACTTGGCATGAATACTCAATATGCCCAAATGTGAACACTGGTGAAGTTTGGGGAAAATAGACCTTGACATTTGGGAGTTCACCTACAGTACACCTACAATTCAAAGAGCATTCGGAACCCCACCAACAATACAATTGGGCCAAACTTCTCACATAGAACCCCCATGACCAACAGAAAATACTGTATCTTCTGATGATCTTTGGAGACCCCTTTGACACTCCTTCTCACCCCCCCCCCCCAAGTGTCCCGATCCCCAGGTTGAGAAACGCTGTTTTAAAGGATGACATAATGAAATTGGAGGAAGCTCATTTCCTGTTGCTGTACAGACTGATCCGGATGAATGTGGGCTGAAGCTGCTTGCAGGTTGCTCCAAATTCTCCAAATTCTCTCCCAGAATCCAGAACAAACTGTGACTGTTGTATCCGACCACAACTGTATATACAGCCATCATTTATTAATGATATTGCCCCTCTCAACCGCAAAGGGGACTCAGGGCAGTTCACAGTGACTCAGGGCGGTTCATGTGGCCTAAAGACATGGGATGGTATTCACCATCCCCTGCTGTTCTTGTTGTTGTGGTGGCCAGCAAGTACCATGTAATTCGAGCCAGCTGCTCAACCCATGGTCAGAGTGGCGAGGAGATTGGAGTGGGGAGAGGAGGAAGCAATTTCTCACTCTCTTGGCCACCAACTAGAGCCAAGTCACATGCCCTGAATGCCATGGAAAAGCAAAACCACTTGATGGTGCCAAACCAGGTGAAGCACTTCTGGATGCTGAGGACTCCCCCCCCCCCCCCACCTCTGCAGCAACTGGGTAAGTGGTAGTCTAAACTCAACCCGGAGATACGTGGCAAGAGCAGAGCCCTCCTAGGATACAGAGTAATTGAGTCAATAGGAAAAGATTCTACCTGAACATTAGAAAGGGACCTCATGGGACATCTACTGGGAGTACTTTGGTGGTGTTTTCCTGCGTTGGGATTGGCCCTTGGAGTGTCTTCCAACTCTATAATTCTATTGACTCTATGAGACAATCCCTCTCTTCTTTCTGTCCTCTTTTACAGGTTGCTGGTAGAAACCAGCACATGCTGAAGTCTTTCCGCATTAGAGATGGGCAATTATGGTAGATTTAAGGAATGGATAAGCCTTCTAGCATATCTTGGTGGTTTGTAGTTTATACCCACCCATCTCACTGCGTCCGTATCCCCCATTTCCTCCCAAATGCCCCAAAGGGGCCATTCAGAACATTTTCTTTATGATTTTTTCCAGGGCTCTGGTGCTATTTCAGGTCCTGGAGAGTTCACTTACAATTTTAATCCAAAACATGGTGCAAATGCCCATTGAGGGCACGGAAGACAAAACTGGTGTGTGTGTGTGTTATATTCCCCAGGTTAAAAACCCTGAGGCCACAAAAATGACCCTGAGAGATGACATATAACCCACAGGATCGACTTTGCCCATTCCTGGTCTACATGGTCCCCTGGGTATTAGCTGACAACTTTTGTAGATCTTACTGGGACAGCACTAGAAACAAGCATTACATTAAATGACATACACGTCTGTAACCTATAACTTCCCTCTTAAAATAAAAGTAGATGAATGCACCATGGTGTGAATAGGTTACTAGTGCACATATAAGGATGCAAAAGGAATCCATTTGGCACAGAACAAAGATTTCTTTAGCGACTGTCTTGCCTCCAACAGAAGCTGGCTTGTGACCTATTTTAAGTGGTGAAACAATTAGAGCTGACAACTTGGTGCACAGAAAAACGATCTCTGAAACGATGTGGATTTTTCAAAAAAAGAAAAACCTTGAAGTGTTATGGGACAAAGCAAAATCTAGTTTGACACCAAAATGGGGTGAGGGGGACACTAGAGATATATATTAAAAGATTGACGCTTGTTTTAAACTGAGCTCTTTGGCATTAAAAAAATAACACAGCAATGTGTTGCAGTAAGGATTACATTTTAAGCTTTAATGATTTTTTTCTGTGTCAGGAGCAACTTGAGAAACTTCAAGTTGCTTCTGGTTTGAGAGAATTGGCTGTCTGCAAGGAAATTGCCCAGGGGGTACTAGGATGTTTTAGCATCCTTGTGGGAGGCTTCTCTCATATCCCCCCATGGGGAGCTTACAGAGGGAGCTCAACCCTCTCTCCCCAGATATGAACCACTGTACTGGACATTGTTTTAATGAGTATTTATTGAATTATGTTTTATTACAGCTTTTTTTATTTTATTGATGTTAAAGTTTTTATATTGTATTTGTGTTTTTGGTGGCATTGAATTTTGCCTTGTAAACCGCCTCGAGTCACCAGAAGGCTGAGAGGCGAGGTATACAAATACAGTAAATAAATAAACAAACTGTCAGTCAGAAATCCTGGCGGTACCACAGTTTAACCCACTGTGCCATTGGGGGCTCGAGCTTTAATGATGAAACGTGGAGAAGAACAAATGTGCTTTTGCATGACTAATTCATGAAAGAAATTATTTTACCACTTTCACCTCCCCATACTCCTATGACAGAATTAGCTATTCCTTTTTTAATAAATTAGAATTACACTTTTAAAATACCTTTTTGGTTGGTTCAGGAAGAAACAACACTTTGATATACTTAATCTACCCCTACACATGCCGACTAGAATTCAGTATGTTAAAAAGCAATTTAGTGATCATATAATCAGAGTTGGAAGAGACCTCATGGGCCATCTAGTTCAACCCCTTGCCATGAAGAAGGAAAATTGCATTTAAAGCACCCCTGACAGATGGCCATGCAGCATTTGTTTAAAAGCCTTGAAAAAAGGAGCCTCCACCGCACTCCGGGACAGAGAGTTCCACTGCTGAACGGCTCTCACAGTCAGGAAGTTCTTCCTCATGTTCAGGTGGAATCTCCTTTCCTGTAGTTTGAAGCCATTGTTCCATGTCCTAGTCTCCAGGGAAGCAGAAAACAAGCTTGCTCCCTCCTCCCTATGACTTCCCCTCACATATTTATACATGGCCCTCATCACGTCTCCTCTCCGCCTTCTCTTCTGCAGGCTAAAGATGCCCAGCTCTTGAAGGGCTTATTCTCCAGACCATTGATCATTTTAGTTGCCTTCCTCTGTTGTTGTTCATTCATTCAGTCGTCTCCGACTCTTCGTGACCTCATGGACCAGCCCACGCCAGAGCTCCGTCGGCCGTCACCACCCCCAGCTCCTTCAAGGTCAGCCCAGTCACTTCAAGGATGCCCTCCTCTAGATACATTCAATTTCCTTTGAATTGTGGTGCCCAGAATTGGACACAGTATTCCAGATATGGAAGAGACTTCATAGGGCTTGTTCTCCAGACCCTTGATCATTTTAGTGTTACACAGACAGTAGCAGTAAGGTTAATTAATCAATGCATATAAATCCTACAGAGATAACTCCTCCTGCTTCTGTTTTCCAATTATTCAGTTACCCAACCCTTTAACGCATATAAATTTTTGAATCATTATTTAAATTGGCTTAAGCATCACCATTAATTCTTGCTCCAAGTTTTTGTAACATCTCGATACTGACTGAAGGCAATATTGACACGTATTTGTAAATTTTCATGTAATACATATCCTGCTTATTTCCAAATGGGATTGAGGTAAAATCATAACATCATCGCAAGCTAAAAAAATGAAAAATTAACATTTTTTAAAAATGAAATGGGGACAGCTATGTGTGGGCCAAACAGCAATATTTTAAAACAATGAAAAATTAGTAAAAAAAGATTTTAATATCACAGTAATTTGAGAAATAATGCATAACATTAAGAAAAAACATGATTGGTTGCCACACAAAATATGTGCTATGGTTAGCATTACAGACAGGTGAAAACTAATATTTGTATTCATGTCATCCCCAAATAATACATTATTTGATAGCAATGTCATAGTATGACCCCTGTATCCATGGAGGATATGTTCCTGAACTTACTGTGGATATAAGAAACCATGGATAATAGCAAACCCTATTGAAATTAACAACTGCTGGATGAAATTCCTACTGAGGACACCACACACACACACACACACACACACTGGGATTATGCTGTACATATAGAAAGGAATAACTAGGTTAGGTCTCCTAAAACGAACAAGATGGAGGATATTCTGAATTGGAACTTACAAGTCTCTCTCCCGAAAGAACTTCCAGCAGTTTGATAAGCATCCGTCCATCGCGAAGATCAGTGTACAAGTCTGTGATCCTACAGGACACACGAGCCAAGTGAGAGTTAACCCACTTTGTGAATGTCTTCTTCTGGACTGCCTCCCGTTCATCTGGTGGAGAAAGAGAAATCCAGCTGAGTAGGGCAATATGAAATTGTGACATGGAAAGCAAACCCAAGAGGATCCCAGTAAGACAAAGACGCTGTATAAACATTGAGATCTATCCTTTTATCAAGGAATGTGATCCTATGTGTGCATCTACATTACAAAATTATCACAGTTTGATACCATGGCTCCATCCAATGAAATTCTTGCAATTTAATGAGTAGAGCTTGTGTAGGGTAGTGAGTAGTTTGACTATTGAACTATGGATGCATCCAAACTGTAGAATAAATGCAGTTTCACATCACTTTAACTATCAATGGTAATTGTAGTTTTACGTGGTCTTTAGCCTTCTCTGCCATATTGTGTGGGTGCCCCACCAAACTACAAATCCCAGGATTCAGTAGTATTGCACCATAGCTGGAGTTAATTCTATAGTGGAGTTAATTCTATAATGTAGAGGCACATTTGGAAACCAGGGTTCAACTCATGATTGATCTTGAGCAAATCACATTCTCTTATCCTTAGAGGAAGTCAATGGCAAACTTCCTCTAATCTGACCAAGCAAAGCCCATGAGAGGATAAACTTAAGGTCACCATAAACTGGAAGTGACTTGGAGGCACACCACAAGAAACAACAGTTCTTCCTCTGAATTGCACCGCTAGAGCTTTCTAAGCAATTCTTATCACAACACCAATACCAATCCATGAAACCATGGATACTAAAGCGGGATCAACATGGTATAATTCTGCAATGAAGATGAATCCTTGACTCTCCAGATGTTGGTGGGACACCAGGCCAAACACATTTCAGCCAATTTGAAAATGGAGTTCATTTTCCTTAAGGTTTTCTCCTTAATTCCAAAACATTTAGTAACAATGTGTTCCCCTTTTTATCTCTTCTATTCTTTCTAAAATATCTTTTTAGCATTTTATGCTATATAGCACATCAGCAAAACAGCATTTTTGCACTGTAATATAACTCTTTGAAAAAGGAGGAAATTTGATTTCTGAATCACAGCATGACCACAATAAAACACACTCTGATTCCAAAACAAAAACAACTCTAGACAAACCCAAGGGTAGATCCAAGAAACTAGCACAAACAGCACTCAAAAGAATGGAAGGAATAGACCTATGGTGATTTAGATCAGGCATGGGCAAACTTTGGCCCTCCATGTGTTTTGGACTCCAATTCCCACAATTCCTAACAGCCTCAGGCCCTTTCCTTTTTCCCCTCAGCCACTTAAGCTGGAGTCCAAAACACCTGGAGGGCCAAGGTTTGCCCATGCCTGATCATGAGTCCACACTATAGAAAATAATGCAGTTAGACACCACTTTTATGTCATGGCTCAGCACTATAGAACCATGGGAGCTTTAGTTTTACAACAGTGATTCTAAACCTTCCTAATGCCACAATTCCTTAATACATTAATAATGACCCCCAACCGTCACATTATTTTTGTTGCTACTTCATAGCTGTAATTTTGCTACTGTTATGAATTGTAATGTAGTGCAGGATGTATATTGTATATTCCAGAAACTACCTAAAGTGTTTGGTGGGCATTGACCTTGAGTTTTGGAGTTGAAGTTCACCTACATCCAGAGCACTGTGGACTCGAACAATGATGGATCTGGACCAAACTTAGCACAAATACTCAATACGCCCAAATGTGAACACTGGTGGAGTTTGCGGAAAATAGAGCTTGACATTGGGGAGTTGTAGTTGCTGGGATTTATAGTTCACCTACAATCAAAGAACATTCTGAACCCCACCAACGAGAGAATTGGGCCAAATTTCCCACACAAAAACTCCATGACCAACAGAAAATACTGTGTTTTTTTATGGTTTTTGGTGACCCCTCTGACACCCCCTCGCGACCCCCCCCCCGAGGTCCCAACCCCCAGGATGAGAAACACTGTTTTACAAGATCATTAACCTTCTCTCCCAAAGAGATCTGGTGTCTCACCAAAACTACAACTTCTAGGATTCCATAGCATTGAACTATGTCAATTAAAAGTAATGTCAAAAAATGTCAAATTGCATTAATTATACACTGCAGATGCATCCCTTGACAATCGGAGCAGTTGAAGGGTATGAAACAGTTGCAACTTTATTTACAACAATGAAGACAACATTTTCACATCTTTTCTCCCCAAAAAATTCTTTGAACGTCATATATCTCAAACTCCACTAATTTGCAACTTTCGAAAGAAAGAAACAGCTCATGTAAATGAAGCTACGCTTGACGTGTGCAACTGCAAAGAAAGGATTTGCCCATTGTTTGCTTTGTTGATTAAGCCTTTCTGATTGAGAGATTAAGGGGTGGAGGGTGGCATCACCTCATGTATACGAAGTATTGTAAAGTAATATCAGGCCTGAGATTAGTCTAGCTTTACAAAAATCCACAGGCCAACAGATGGTTTTTGGCTTAATCCCCAAGAATACTTTCACAACTGTTTGCGCAGCCAATTGTTGCCCAACGCAGAGTTGGTTCAGGGCTGTACATTAGATACCATTCCAGACAGACTGCTGGCTGACCATCCGATGACCTTTAGAAAAGCACATATACTTTGACTGATAAATTAGGCTGATGGTATAGGTGGCACAATGGCTGAAAGGCAGAACACCTCATTGTATGCAGATGATCTCAGGTTTTGATCCATGGGATGTGTCCAGTTCAGAAGAAAGACCCTGAGAATAGATTATGAGTCCTTGGCAAGCAAAAGCCTGTGAGAGCAAACAGTAGTCCAGTTTAGAACACACACAAGCAGTAAGGACCAAACTTAACAAATTGCCCTTTTTCATAGTGCCCAAAATCATCTGCTTGAGGAAACTGCCTCCAGCTACATCTACACTGCAGAATTAGCTTTTTTTTTTTTTTTACAGTATTTATATTCTGCCCTTCTCACCCCACAGGGGCCTCAGGGGGGATAACAATGTACATATACATGGCAAACATTCAATGCCATAGATACACAACATATATAGACAGACACACAGAGGCTATTTAACTTCCGACTTTTCATAAGCCTTTTCATAAGCCACCAGGGGAGCTGTCACTTCACCATCCATTTGTGACACTGATGGAGTACTTCCTCATTCTTTTGCAGCTTGCTGGAGTTTTTTATGACGTTGTAAATTAGTTAAATGAGCCTCCCTGCATAAGCGGTACCTAAGTTTCCTACTTGACAGATGCAACTGTTTTTCGAGCTGCAAAGGTCAACAGCGAGCTTCACAGTGGTTGGAAGCTTACTCCGAACCGGGCTGGCTTCGAACTCATGACCTTTCGGTCAGTAGTGATCTAATGCAGCTGACTCCCAGCCAGCTGCACCACAGTCCCAGTGCGCCAAATTAAAGCAGTTTGACACCACTTTAAATGTTACAGCTCAGTGCTGTGGATTCCTAGGAGATACAGTTTTGTAAGTCACCAGCACTCTTTGACAGATAAATTAAAGACCTTGACAAACTACAACTCCCATGATTCCATAGCATTTAGTCATTGAAGTTAAAGTGTTCTCAAATTGCATTAATTCTGCAGTGTAGATGCACTCTTAGTTTGTCTAATGATAGGGCTGGCCTTGCATTTTCCTAAGAACACTAAACACTTCTCCATATCTATTATGAAGGGGAAATATTTGTGAGAGCATTTTGATGCTTCTAAGTTTGTATCACCAAAACGGCTTAAATCTAGACATAGTTTTCTAAGATCTACAGAGACACTCGCTGGAACACCTCAGCAAACAAGAGTCCAAAAGTGGCAGGCTCAAACCCAGAACCTCAACCAATGGCTGATACCAAATGAGAGACTCCCCCCTGGGCACACAGAGGTCTGGGCGACTTGGAAGGAGCTGAACAGCCTGTGCTCTGGCACCACGAGATGCAGAGCCAACCTTCAGAAATGGGGCTACAAAGTGGAATCCTTGACATGCGAGTGTGGAGAGGAGCAAACAACTGACCACCTGCTGCAATGCAACCTGAGCCCTGCAACATGCACAATGGAGGACCTTCTTGCAGCAACACCAGAAGCACTCCAAGTGGCCAGATACTGGTCAAAAGACATTTAATCAACTACCAAACTCACAAATTCTGTATTTTGTCTGTTTGTTTGCTTTGTTCTGTTAGAAATGTAATATAATTTGACTGGTTGTCCTGACACGACAAATAAATACCAAGACGGTATTCACACTACATTTTACTTCCATCTCAATGGCAAAAACAGAACGTAAGTGCGTATCCATGGTTGGAAACACAGACATTTGCTATTTAAAACACACATTTACATGGCAGATAACAAGAAAGCTCCTGTCAGAAGTTTCACTTGGATGTTGGTTTGCGTCCAATTCTGGCCACTGGCCAAAAGGATACGGTTCTAATGTGTTCTGCTTTTTGTCCTGATCTTTCTCTTCTGCTGAGGGAACTCTGACCTCCAAATGCAGTACATATTTTTGAACACAGGACAGTCACCACAAAGCAGTCATAGGCAAACGTTGGCCCTCCAGGTGTTTTGGACTTCAACTCCCACAATTCCTAACAACCAGTAGGCAGTTAGAAATAGTGGGAGTTGAAGTCCAAAACACCTGGAGGGCCAAAGAGCAACCACTCTCCATAACTAGAGATTCATCTACACTGTCAAATCAATGTAGTTGGACAACACTCGAACTGCTGTGACTCAGCACTATGGAATCCAGGATTTGTAATTTGGTGAGGCACCAGCTGTTTCTGGTAGAGAATGCAAAATTATTTTATTAGCAATACAAATATATGTTTCCCTGGTTTTAAAAAAACACCCAACATCACAGGCTGGTTTTTCAAATGGCTTTCATTTTTTCATTCTGTTGTAATTTTGTCTCGCAATTACACCATACATCCAACTTGTATTGCAACATCAAATTTTGGGTTTATATAAAAAAAGTTAATCTGCTGGAAGTTAAATCATTAAGCCATATAACTGGAGGAAGTGGCTATTTCCTTAGGAAGCACAAGACTCATGTCAGCAGTTCAGTATTGCAAAACGAAGACACTCAGAGGAAGGAAATCCAAAAATCTGAACTGATCTGGTGTGTGTATGGCATAGACATATGAAAGTTGGATAGATGGGAGGGAGGGGTTATCCTCACCCACCTATGTAAACTAATACCATTTTATTTAATCCAAAGATTATTTTACCCAAAGATCAATTCTATGAGGAGTGGCTTAGGGAACGGATATACTTACTAGAGAACAGAAGATAGAGAGGTAACATGATAATCATATTTTCTGCTACTCCAGAAACTAGAACACAAACCAATAGACTCAAGTTACCAGGAATGAGGTTTCTCCTAAACAACAGACTGGTTCAAGATTGGGAAAGGAGTACAGCAGGGCTGTATCCTCTCACCTGACCCATTCAACTTGTACACAGAACACATCATGCAACATGTGGGGCTTGATGAATCCAAGGCTGGAGTTAAAATTGCTGGAAGAAACATTAACAACCTTAGATATGCAGAAGATACCCCTTTGATGGCTGAAAGCAAGGAGGTGAGGAGCCTTCTAACCAAGGTGGAAGAAGAAATTGCAAAAGCTGGGTTGCAGCTAAACATAACTCCCCCCCCCCCCCCCAAAGATTATGACAACTGGACTGATTGATAACTGGCAAATAGAGGGAGAAAATGTGGAGACAGTAACAGACTTTGTATTTCTAGGCGCAAAAATTACAGCAGACACAGACTGCAGCCAGGAAATCAGAAGATGTTCCCTTCTTGGGAGGAGAGTAATGACCAATCTCGATAAAATAGTGAAGAGTAAAGACATCACACAGGAAACGAAGATCCACAGAGTGAAAGCAATGGTATTTCCTGTAGTCACCTATGGATGCAAGAATTGGACCATAATGAAGGTGGAGCGAAGGCAGATAGACGCTTTTGAACTGTGGTTCTGGAAGAAAATTCTCAGAGTGCCTTGGACCCTAAGAAGACCCAACCAGTCCATACTCCAGGAAATAATGCCCAACTGCTCACTGGAGGGAAGGATATTAAAGTCAGAGATGAAGTACTCTGGCCACATAATAAGAAGACAGGAAAGCTTGGAGAAAACAATGATGCTGGGGAAAATGGAAGGAAAAAGGAAGAGGGGCCGACCAAGGGCAAGATGGATGTATGGTATCCTTGAAGTGACTGGCTCGACCTTGAAGGAGCTGGGGGTGGCTCTGGTGTGGGCTGGTCCATGAGATCACAAAGAGTCGGAAGCAACTGAATGAATAAACAAAAACAACCGAACCTTTAGGAAGAATTTCTCAACTGTAAGACACGTGGATTGCAAGAAAAGTGGACTTGTCTCTGGAGATCTCTAACACAGATTAGATGGATGCAGATCAAAGTAGCAAAAATATTGACCATGACTTAGCCAAAATTAAAGCACACATTGAGTCCGGTTTTTCAGCAAAGAGTCAATGATATATAACACTGATTTTCAGCTCCTTGCTACATTGATTAAAAAGTAATCTGTAGTTGTAACTTATTAGCATTGGAAAAGTTACTAATTGCATTGTGTCACTTTTCACTGCTTTTTCTTGCTCTAAGAATAATGTTAATATAATACAACATGGAATATAACCAATTTCAAATGGAGCATACACTAGATATGTTTATTTTGGAGAAGAAGAGGTTAAGATTAAAAAGGAACATGATAGAAATGTTGTAATATTTGAAAGGATGCCACATACAAGAGGGAGCAAGTTTGCTTTAGAAAAGCTTTCGTGGGGGAAATGGGAGCTAATCAGGATGCTGAAAATCAGAGGTTTAAGGAGCCCATGTCTTCCATATTCTCACTAAGAAGTCTATGTTTGCCATGAGATGATTGTCCTTCTTGCAATTATTTACTCTGGGGCTTTTAGTCTGAACCTAAAGGTTAAATAAATGGTACCTTAACTATGTTTATTTTTGCCAAATATTATATGCACAGATCTTCAGCTTGGTCACCTCTACATTCTTTTATATCCTCTGCTTCCAGATTTTAATGTCAGGTTTCACGCCAGATAGCATACAAACCCCAGTCTCTTCAAGAGAGGTTTTCCTGAAGGAAAGCATCCCATGCTTGTCTGGGGATTTCCAGTTGTATATGAATATACATATGTACAGAAGGCTCTCTGGTTCAGCAAGCAAATGGGGGGTTTCCCTGGACTAATCTTCATGCACTGAAAGTGTTTCAAAATCCACACATTCCAGCATATGAAACACGTGATGTCAGAACCAGAGAAATATTCTGCAGACAGATCTTCATGGGGGAGGGGGGTGGGTTTCAAGACAGTTTCATCAGTTTGCTGTGTAGGGAAAACACCAGCAAGTCATTACCACTTGACATTTTACAACCAAGCAAAGACTCCAACTAGGCCGGTGTTTCTCAACCTTCCTAATGCCGCATGTTGTGTTTACTCCCAGCCATAAAATTATTTTAGTTGCTACTTCATAACTGTAATTTTGTTACTATTATGAATTGTAATGTAAATATCTGATATGCAGGATGTATTTTCATTCACTTGAACAAATTTGGCACAGATACCCAAAATGCCCAAATTTGAATACTGCTGGGTTGGGGGGAGTTGATTTTGTCATTTGGGAGTTGTCGTTGCAGGGATTTATAGTTAATCTACAATCAAAGAGCATTCCGATCTCCACCAACGACAGAATTTAACTTGGCACACAAAACTCCCATGACCAAGAGAAAATACTGGAAGGGTTTGGTGGACATTGTTGAGTTTTGGAGTTGTAGTTCACCTACATCCAGAGAGCACTGTGGGCTCAAACAATGATGGATCTGGACCAAACTTGGCACGGATACTCAATATGCCCAAATGTGAACACTGGTAGAGTTTGGGGGAAATAGACCTTGACATTTGGGAGTTGTAGTTGCTGGGATTTATAGTTCACCTACAATCAAAGAGCATTCTGAACTATACTAACGATAGAATTGGGCCACATTTGTCACACTCAACACCCAGGACCAACAGAAAATACTGTTTTCTGATGCTCTTTGGTGACCCCTCTGACACCCCCTCATGAACCCCCCCCCCCCCCAGGGTCATGAACCCCAGGTTGAGAAACACTGTACTAGGTGGTGACTGTCTTTCACTTTCAAACTCTTAAATCCAATGGGGTCAATCAATTTACCTTACAGTTTCTACAGTTTGGAACAATGTTGATACTAAACTAAATATCCTATCTTTGGTGAAAAGGCAGGGTGAAATAACACAACACAATAATCTGATTTATTATGACCCTCATTTTTTTAAAAATTGCAAAATTGACAGCCATGCTCAGAATATTAATATAAAAATGGTTCCCTCTATTAATTGAATAATAATTGTTCTTTGATATAATGAAAGGGTGTCATATTGAGAAGGGAGGAGGTTCCTTTTCCAGCTGCTTCAGAGACTACGGCTGCATCTCCACTGCAGAATGAATGAAGTTTGAAACCACATTAATTGCCATGATTCAGTGCTTCAGAACAGGCATGGGCAAATTTCAGCCCTCCAGGTGTTTTGGACTTCAACTTCCACAATTCCTAACAGCCGGTAGGCTGTTAGGAATTGTGGGAGTTGAAGTACAAAACACCTGTAGGGCTGAAGTTTGCCCATGTCTGCTCTAGATTCATGGGATCTGAAATTTGGTGAGTCACCAGCACTCTTTGGCAGAGATGATGAAAGTCCTTGTAAAAGTATAACTCCCATGATTCCGTGGCAATGAGGGCTGGCAGTTAAAGTGGCATCAATGTGTATTAATTCCACAATATAGATGCACCCTATGGCATTGAGCAATGGATATTGACAAGTTGGAATGTGTTCAGAGGAGGGCGACTAAAATAATCAAGGGTCTGGAGAAAAAGTCCTATGAGGAGCTGGGCATGTTTAGCCTGAAGAAGAGAAGGCTGAGAAGAGATATGATAGCCATGTATAAATATGTGAGAGGAAGCCACAGGGAGGAGGGAGCAAGCTTGTTTTCTGCTTCCTTGGAGACTAGGACGCAAAGGAACAATGGCTTCAAACTACAAGAGAGGAGATTCCATCTGAACACAAGGAAGAACTTCCTGACTGTGAGAGCCGTTCAGCAGTGGAACTCTCTGCCCCGGAGTGTGGTGGAGGCTCCTTCTTTGGAAGCTTTTAAACACAGGCTGGATGGCCATCTGTCAGGGGTGATTTGAATGTAATATTCCTGCTTCTTGGCAGGGGGTTGGACTGGATGGCCCATGAGGTCTCTTCCAACTCTTTGATTCTATGATTCTATGAATGAATTCAAACTCCAGGGAAAGGAGATTCTACCTGAATATTAGGAAGAACTTTCTGCTTCTGAGTCTGGTGCCATTTCTTTCTCTGTAAACTGGATTACAATCTGCCAGGAGTGCCTGGGTTGTGTATTCTTGCATGGCAGAATGGGGTTGGACTGGATGGGCCTTGGAGTCTCTCTCAATTCTATGAATCTATGCTACTGATCATTCTCTCTTTGATGGCCAGCCCAATGTGATATTGCAAGCTACTGTCCTCGAATGGGATTGCAAGAATGGATACAAACTTTGCAAGGACAGGTACGTGGGTGGGTTTGCGTGGAAGATCGTCACTGAGCATTTCTGAAGGTTTCTAATTAAAGCCACAGGATATGGGTGGATCTGCAAATGGCTGGTAGTTTACAATAATGTTTGTTTCCCTGGGGTGTGTCAATTGGTGGAGGGGGCAAGAAGAAGGGGGAAGACAATGAGAGCATCATGCAAAGAACAGCCAGCAGGAAAAGGGAAGTTGCTCTCAAAGAGTTTGCACTGATAACACAGAAAGAGTCAGACTTATCTCCAAGTCACACGGAGGGCAGCTATTTCCGCTGGACGGAAACCCCAGAGGACATAGGTTCCTCCAGATAAAGGGTCAGGGACCTGGGAATCCTGGTCAAGATCTGACAATTTCTACAGACGTGTGGTAAATTAGTATGCTTCATGTTGTTGTTGTTGTTGTTGTTGTTTCTGACTTACAGAGACCCTAAGGTGAATCTATCACAGGGGTTTCTGGGGCGGAGAGTGTGTGATTTACCCAGGATTTCATGGCTGAGCAAAAAATCAAATCATACTCTTCAGAGTCATAGTCCAACACTCAAACTACCACCTCCAGATGAGACGAGAGAGAAGAAAGTGGAAAGTCAGAAGGCACCTGCACATTTCTGACAAGAATTATTTTTTTGCAATGGAATAACAATAGACAAATGTATCAATTTTGCCACAATGGAAGTTGTGCTCATACCTTAGCTGATGTATACAAATGCAAGTGCAGTACAGCCTCATAGTGTATGAGATGCTCCTATGCTTACCATGGGAAATGGAGAAAGCACCACCCCAGAGCCAGAGATGAGGACTACCTCCAGAAGCCAGAAATGAAAGGAGAAGCCTTTGCCTTTGTTTGTGTGTCTCATTGTATGTGATTGTAAAGGCACTGAATGTTTGCTTTTGCATGTAAATGCTGTATTCCGCTCTGAGTCTCCCAGGGGAGAAGGGCGGAATATAAATCAAGTGTATTATTATTCCATGTTACTTCTATTTTGGGTTCCAAATTTCTTGTTGAAGAAGTAATGCCCAGGAATACATCTACCTTGTCAACAGAAGTTATAAGCTATAAATGTACTGCCTCTGACCAATCTTGATACGGTCCTTCTGCTAATTTCAAGAGTGTTGTCTTGGAATATCTGATGTACAGGAATTCATTTTGAGGCTCCCCACTTTCTGATCCCTCTCCACCCCATTCCCTAATCAACATCATCATCATCATCACCACCACCACTTTACACTTATCTCTATTTAGTGGCTCCTGGTGCTCTAGTGAAGAAAAACAAAACAAATCCTACAAGCACTTAGTGAAAACTGTCATTTTTAAGGTTTAGATCACTGGTTCCCAACCTGTCGGTCCCGGCCCACAAGTGGGATGCAAGACCTAAAATAAAGTCGACAAGAAGGAGAGAAGAAGGAAGGAGACGCCAGCACATTTATTTTGCCAGCACTTTCTTGGCTGGTGGAGAAGACTCACCCAACTGGTATGCATGAGGGGGTGAGAGAGAGAAGGAGAGAGAGAAGGAAGGAAGGAAGGAAGGAAGGAAGGAAGGAAGGAAGGAAGGAAGGCCATTGCACTCGCCAGCACTTTCTCGGCCTTGGGAGGCTTCCCAGGCCAGGGCAGGGAAGACTCACCTGGTGGCACGAGCGAGGAAGCAAGAAAGAGAACAATTACCCAAAGTAGTAGTCATACTAATAGTAGTAGTTGTTGTTATTATTAGCTCCCATTGCCACACATAAGTTGTAATGGGAAAGCAGCCCTTTGAAAGACCATGTTTAGTCCTCCAAAGGTGTTATTATTATTAACTCCCATTGCCAAACACAAGAGATATAATGGGAAAGCAAACCTGTGTAAGACCCAAAATAATTGTTGTTGTTGTTAAAGCTCGTAGGGACATTTTCTTGGATCTTGCACTCCACTTTCTGTATTTTTTTCCAACCTCAACTCCCATTTCCCTTCTTTTTTTACACAAGCAGTAACAAAATCTATGCAAATAACACAACCCAACAAAAAAAAACCCACCTTGTGTCTTCATTTTTAGGCCTGTTCCTGGGGTTATTTGGGGTACTAATTCAGAAAATTGCATTGGATAGACCACATCAACTCTACATGATTAAATATGGTTTTCTGTGGGCGAGCAGATGGTGACTGCTGGATGTCATATGTTCTGTATCAGAAACTAGAGCTGATGTGGTCTACCCAATGCAATTTTCGGAATCAGCACCTCAAATAACCAAACTAAATCTAAGTTTGATCAAAAACCGATTTGTAACCCTTTTGGTACTAATGTTAGAGAGTGGTCCGTGGTCAAAAAAACGGTTGGGAGCCACTGGTCTAGACCAATGGGATAATGAATGAATGACCTGATCTTGGAAGCCTTGAGTTTAATGGCTGAAAATTTCTGTCTCTGCTCATATTTTTCATATGGCCAAAGGGAAGTTTCCTTCCTGGCTCCTCATTCTCTCAGGACAGAAAACATAGTTTGGTATGAAAACAAGGATGGGTAGATGAGTCCCCTCGGGGAGATAGGGCAGAACACAAATAAAGTATTGTTATTATAGAAAGTTTTAAAGGATTACAGTGTGATTGCTGTTCAAGTTACCCAATTTTTTTGACCTCATGTACAGGTTGATGTTTCCAAATGCCCTAAATGGACATCTCAGATTTTGGAATATTGAATGGCTTTTCTGGTCCTAACACCAGTTTAGATACTGGCTGCATTTTAACAGGTTTAGCATCCTCTGAAGTCACTAAGATGTAGTGGTTTGACAACAGTGACCAGGGTAACTCTCTCTCTCTCAGCCACAAGAGGAAGGCAAGGGAAAAATCCTCTTAACAAATCTTGCAAAAAAACAACAACACTATAATAGGATCGCTGTACGATTGTCATGAGTCAGAGAAACGACTTCAGAAAATTTAAGAAATTCTAAACTTCTAATATTCAAAAAATCAGCTCTTTGCCTAGAATATTAAAGTAAATGGGGCTGAATATGCATAATGTGGCCGCAGAATCACCCCTACAGCACAGTAAAATTTATACAAAGAGGAAAAGAGGATCATGGGGCAAAGATCACACTATTGTCAAAGGCCTTGCAGGATGCAGGATATCATTGGGGCTTCGTGTTTTCTCAAAAAGCAAGATGAGGAAATACGCTTTTGCATCCCACATACAGCCCCGCAAATTCCTGCAATTCCTGAAGGCTTTCCTTTAAAGGGGGAGGATGCTCTTGAGAACATGATGCCTTCCAAGAACCGACAGCTACTGTTGCTCCTCACATCAAACAGCTAGGAAGCAATTGCTCAAGAGAAAAACTGTAGATGAAATGCTGTCTGGGGAATACTTTTTGAAAGCCACTGACCATTTTAAAAAAACCCAGAACGACCTGAAGTTGAACTTCTAATTTAATCCTTAGGAGCAAAGTACACAAAGCTACTATTCCATGTCAGTTGTGCGCTGACTAATAACAGCTACATAGAATCATAGAGTTGGAAGAGACCTCATGGGCCATCCAGTCCAACCGTCTGCCAAGAATCAGGAAAATTGCATTCAAAGCACCCCTGACAGATGGCCATCCAGCCTCTGTTTAAAAGCCTCCAAAGAAAGAGCCTCTACCACACTCCAAGGCAGAGAGTTCCACTGCTGAACGGCTCTCACAGTCAGGAAGTTCTTCCTCATGTTCAGATGGAATCTCCTTTCTTGTAGTTTGAAGCCATTGTTCCGCATCCTAGTCTCCAGGGCAGCAGAAAACAAGTTCGCTCCCTCCTCCCTATGACTTCCTCTCACATATTTATACATGGCTATCATGTCTCCTCTCATCCTTCACTTCTTCAGGCTAAACATGCCCAGCTCTTTAAGCCACTCCTCATAGGACTTGTTCTCCAGACCCTTGATCATTTTAGTTGACCTCCTCTGGACACATTCCAGCTTGTCAATATCTCTCTTCAGAATTGGACACAATATTCCAGGTGTGGTCTAACCAAGCAGAACAGAGGGTTAGCATGACTTCACTGGATCTAGATACTACATACTGCCAAGGTTAATGTTTAAAAAGCGAATACTACTGAAAAATCCCAGAAATAGCAATGGTGGAGGGAATGGGAGGAGGGGGAGAAGCAGAATGGTCCCAGTCACACAAACTAGGAGTCTCCTGTGGTGCAATGCGTTGAATCTTTGTGCCAGCAGGACTGAAGACCGACAGGTCAGAGGTTCAAATTCGGGGAGTGCACAGAAGAACTCCTTCTGTCAGCTCCAGCTCCCCATGCAGGGGCATGAGAGAAGCCTCCCACAAGGATGGTAAAACATCAAAACATCCAGGTGACCCCTGGGCAATGTCCTTGCAGACAGCCAATTCCCTCACACCAGAAGCAGCTTGCAGTTTCTCAAGTCAATCCTGATACACACAAAAAAATCACCCAAAGTTGGTGATGGGAACATTGTGGGATTTGCAGCTATTGACGGTTCGTCCACCAATTGCAGGGGACAGGTTAATAATCACAGGGAGAAGGTGGGTCTGGAGTGATGATTGCCCTATTTCAAGGCTGGTTTTGCTCCCTTGTATGATAAAGTCCTGAGATAGAACTCTGGGCTATTGAGCTCAGGATTACTTTAGTCAGAGATGACCTACAAGAAGCCTCCACACCTCAATTATTACAGTCCCTGTGGCCCAACTCCTGTCCCACAGAATTAATGGTAGCGATTGCAGCCACCGTCTACACAATCAACATCCTAGCAATGTCTTCCCATCTTCTTCCCCGGGAAGGTAAGACATCAGAGCTGTGCAGCGAAATGTACTGACTCCAGCTTCAAAATGAAAACGTGTACTATCATTTTCCTAAAGTACAACCCCAGTATCTAAGGAACCTGCAGTTTCACTTATCCATTGAGGAAGGGTACCTTCTTAGGGCTCATTCACTCTACAGAATTATAGGACAACCATTGTACTTTACCTGCCATGATCCCATTCTATGGTATATTCTAGACTTGGCAGTTTAGAGAGGGAACTTGGAATTCTCAGCCAGACAATCTCAATGCTTCATTAAGCTCAAGATTTCATAGGATGGAATCATGACACTACAGGCAGCCCCTGAGTTACAAATATCCTAGTCCAGAACGGGGGTGAGACAACAGGCAGTGAGAGAAATCTACCCCTCGGAAGGAAAATTCACTCCTGAAAGAGTTATTACCATGGGGAAAAGGGGTGTCGGTGGTAGCCCCCCGCCTCTGGAACGCCCTTCCTAGGGAAATAAGACAAGACCCATCCCTCCCCTCCTTTCGTAAGAGCTTGAAGACCCGATAGTTTCAACAAGCCTTTGGGAATGACTAGTTCTAGCTCAGCCTCAGACATTGTTGAATATGGCCGTATTTTTCCTACCAATTACCCAGGTCGCTCCCTTTAATGGGCCCCAGAAATGAACAGCCATAGACCGTATCTGTTATTGTTGTTGCCTACTATAGCACTGCACCTAATTTCCCGGGCCCTCTAGAAATATTTAGTTTGCATTAGCCTTAGCCCAGCCTATTAAATTGCCTTGAACAGGCAGGATTACTTTTAATATATATGCGCTGTTGTGACAATTTTATGCTATATAGTTTTGTTAATTTTATGTCTATGTTATTTATTCTGCATGTATGTTACTTGGAAACCGCTCGGAGTCCCCTTGGGGAAATAGGTAAAGGTAAAGGTAGTCCCCTGACATTAAGTCCAGTCATGTCTGACTCTGGGGTGTGGTGCTCATCTCCATTTCTAAGCCGAAGAGCCAGCGTTGTCCGTAGACACCTTCAAGGTCATGTGGCCAGCCTGACTGCATGGAGCGCCGTTACCTTCCCGCCGGAGCGGTACCTATTGATCTACTCACATTTGCATGTTTTCAAACTGCTAGGTTGGCAGAAGCTAGGGCTGACAGTGGAAGCTCACGCCGCTCGCCAGAATCGAACCTGCGACCATTTCGATCAACAAGCTCAGCAGCTCAGTGCTTTAACCCACTGCGCCACCGGGGGCTCCGGTGAAATAGAAATAGAGCAGTATATAAATAAAGTTTTGTTGTTGTTGTCTCCACTGAAGCTTTAGCACCAATCCTTGTTTCCTCAAGAAGCCACATTTTTCAAAATCCAATTCTCACAAGAACAGAAAGTGAGGTGACATCTTCTGAAGAGGGGCACAGACAGCAAAACAAACTCCATAACTCTTTTCTGTGTTATCCAAAGCATTCTCTCTCTCTCTCTCTCTCTCTCAGTGTGTGTGTGTGTGTGTGTGTGTGTATATATATTAATTACATGGAGCTCCCAGTGGTGCAATGGGCTTTTACATGGCACCAGTAGGACTGAAGACCAACAGGCCGCAGGTTCAAATCCGGAAAGAGTACAGATGAGCTCCCCCTGTCAGCTCCCCATTCCAGCTTAAGAACAAACCTACAGAACCTATCTTGTTCATACCTTGGGGACTGCCTTTATAATTCTGTAGTGTGAAAAGGTTTCAGGAGTTGTAGTTCCAATAGCAACCTTCCCAAGCTATGGTTTTGGATTCATACAAAATGTTTCTTAGTAACCAAAGCCTTGGAGGGAAACAAAACCAAATCCAAAGTGCAACAGAATCTTTGACAACTGACCAACTAACAATTAGCAAGCCAAGTATTTATAGTAAGAGGAACTCCATACACTTCCTGGTGCAATTCCTCTGTCCTCATCAAATACTAATATATCAGTGCCACCCATATTGCATACTTGGGAGTAGGATGTGGGCTTGATTTGTTTGATAGAAAAATACAACTGAAATGAAAACCTTAGCCTTTAAGCCACATCAGAGGAAAAACAGGCAATATTTTGCCCACAGACTACAATTTGGGGATCACTACATTATAGGGTAGAGTTTCAAAGGGAAGACAGATACTTAGGTATACTCAGGCAGGTTTTTTTTAATGGTGTACTGATTGGAAATAGTAATTTATATAATTTCCTCCTTCAAGTACAGTAATCACCCGAGCTTTGTGTATAGTAAGGAAATCCAGAAAAATACACAGAATGTTTGTACAAAGACTAATGGAAATGACTGCCTGGATATTAAATATTAAGATAATTACAAAAGCTGCTGTCTTGTGAATTGTGCCTCTCTAGAAATAGAAATAGAAATGTGAAGAATGTAAAGTGTTCTTCCCACCTAAACAACATGTTCAAATGCAAGCAATTTTACAAAATCAGAATAAGAAGAACACAGTTATTTCTGCCCACCCCACCCCAAAGTGACTGTCACCTGTCAAAAGCCTCTACAATATGCTACAGTTTAGACTATTGGAAAGGCCCCAGGTGTATCTACACTATAGACTGAATGTAGTTTAACACACACACACACACACTCCCAGCTCTTTGGTTTCAATGCTACAGATTTCTGGGATTAGTAGTCTGGTGCTGTACTAGTACTCTTTTGCAGAGATGGCTAAAGAAGTGAGAAGAAGCCACTTCCTATTTCAGAAAAGGGATTCTCCCATCCCATACAATAGTTGATCCACTCAATACATTGTTACAACGGGTCCTTAGCATCTACTAGGGTTTGATTCTAGGATCCCCCATGGCATCAAAATCTATGGATGCTCAAGTCTGATTATATACAATGGCTTAGTAAAATGCTGTCTATTATATAAAATGGCAAAAATCAAAGTCTGCTTGCATGGGTGGTGTGGTGGTGGTGTGTGTATGCACCCTGGGTCCACCTGCTGTTCACACCTTTCCAGAAGCAGGAATGAGTCGAATTCTCTCAGGCTCTACTGACAAAGTGCCATTGAAACCAGAAGGATTTTTTCAACGGACTAATCACAGGATGAAATCTGGATCCATCACTATCATCGTGAGACTAAAGTCCAGTCGATGCAATGGAAGCATCATGACTCTCCGCCTCTAAAGAAGTAATATGCCCAACTCTCGCCAGGCAAGGTCATGCTCACAGTATTTTGGAACCAGCATGGAGTAGTACTGATGGATTTCCTACCAAAGAGTACCATGATCACTGGGGCACACTATGCTTCACTGCAACAGACATTGCAGGAGGCCATCAAAACCAAGAGATGTGGCATGCTCACCAAAGGTGTCCGCCTTCTGCAAGACAATGCACCAGTTCACAACTCACATGTTGCCCAAATGGAAGCATGCTCCTGTAGCTTTGAAATTCTACCACACTCCCCTGATTCACCTGATCTTGCACCATCGGTCTTCCACCTGGATTGTTTTAGGTTTTTTTCGGGCTATATGGCCATGTTCTAGAGGCATTTTCTCCTGACATTTTGCCTGCATCTATGGCAAACATCCTCAGAGGTAGTGAGGTCTGTTGGAACTAGGAAAATGGGTTTATATATCTGTGGAATGACCAGGGTGGGACAAAGGACTCTTTGTGTGAATGTTTCAACTGACCACCTTGATTCGCATTTGATGGCCTCGCAGTGCCTGGGGCAATCTTTTGTTGAGAGGTGATTAACTGTCCCTGATTGTTTCCCCTCTGTTGTTTTGCTGTTGTAATTTTAGAGTTTTTTTTAATACTGGTAGCAGGTTTTGTTCATTTTCATGGTTTCCTCCTTTCTGTTGAAATTGTCCACATGTCTTCCACCTCTTTCCAAGAATGAAATTATTTTTGAAGAACAAACATTATTCAGATGATGAGACTCTGATTTCTAATCTCACAACGTGGCTTTTGGAGCAACCTGTTGACTTCTAAAAGCAAGGTGTTTACAGTTGCATGAAAAGATGGGAGAAGTGTGTGTCTCTAGGTGGCACCTTTCCAGAGAAGGTCTAATAACTGTGCCAAGATTCATTGCTCTCCGTCCACAGGAAATGGGTCAGGGGAAATCTTTAATGAACGCCCCTCGCAGAATATTTTAACACCATAGTTGGTTGAATCCATAGATGTTGATAAAGAGGGCCAGCTGTATTTTTATTTTGCCAGTGAGAAACTGAGGCTGAGAGAATATGTGACTCCCAAATTCTGTTCAGTGACCCAAAAACAGAACCAGAATTAACATACCAGCCTCCTAGCCTTCGAATTAAAAAGACGGGGAAAATATGAACAGCTTCATGATTTGATCAGTGGCCAAAATAATTCCATTCCTTCTTCTTTAAATCCACTTAAGACTCTGATGAAAATGAGCTTTGGGGGGGGGGGGGTGTCTGAAGACTTTCTGCTGAATTAGAAATAGCTACTTTTAAAAGTCTGCCAATGACAACCAAAAAGGTTTGCTGGTTGTCTGATGCCCTGATACGGCAAAAGGGCATGAGAAAATCAGTCATCTGAGAAAGGCACAGGGGCCTCACATACCAATGCGCACAACGTAAAAGTCATACGGGGTTATCACTTTAAAACTGACAGATAAAAATATTGTAGTTGTTTTAATTCCAAACAGAGGAATAAATCACATTTCTAAGCTCCAGCTATAAAGAAATATTCTGTGTACTTTGGGAAACCCTTACTGCAAAAAAAAGGGTTCAGTTATATCTCCAAGATGTTGAATTCCTTCACAATGGCATGCAATGCCCATGATAAACCAACCAACTATTGCTAAAATGGATGATGAACCATAATAGTTAATTATGCATTTTTGAATACTTCTAATTGTCCTTTTCAGAATTAATATCCAAATGATTGCAACTTATTCAGCAATTCTAATGAACCTGCTATGCTGAGATAGGGTCTGAACCAAGTTTAGAAATAATGCAACAATTAATGTGTCAGTTTTCAACTTCAAACTTTTCAGTGTGGTAATTTGAATTTTTGAAATCTTAAATCCAATTGTAAATCCCAAATGTATTGACTCAATAGAAAACAGAAAAGTCAAGACATAAGTGCCACTGATTCTACGGGTCTACTCTCATTTGGACTAATAACAGGCTCTACCTGTTATTAGTCCAAATGTAGCTCTCTTTATTATTTCAAGCATTAAGTACTGGTGGGATTATTTTTGAATCATAATTAATGTTTCTTGTTGCATAATTCATTATTGGTAATTTTACCGTATTGTCGAAGGCTTTCATGGCTAGAATCACTGGGTTGTTGTAGGTTTTTTTGGGCTATCTGGCCATGGTCTAGAGACATTCTCTCCTGACGTTTCGCCTGCATCAATGGCAAGAATCCTCAGAGGTAGGGAGGATGCTTGCCATAGATGCAGGCGAAACGTCAGGAGAGAATGCCTCTAAACCATAGCCAGATAGACCGAAAAAACCTACAACAACCCGGTAATTTTACTGCTTTTAAAAACTGTTTTAAAATGCCATGTCATGAATTAAACAAAGAACTAAATTTGATGACCATTCTTTAATAGTGCATTCATCATCTGGTGGCCAGTACAGAAATCAAATAGACTACATAAACCAAAGCCGAAGCTGAAGATGTTCCATCCTCTCTGCAAAAACAAGCGAAGGAGCCAGTTGGGGCACAAACTATGAACCACTATTTGTTTATAAAGTGTAACTTCCTTGTACAAGGTGTAGCGATGTCTGACAACTTGGACAGGTTTAACAACAGATTAGAGACATTCAAGGATAAAGCTACCAATGGCTATTAGCCACCATGGCCATAAGAACATAAGAATGAGAGCTACAATGTTGAGAGGGTAGTTTGTAGACGGTCCAAGTTTGGCAAGCATACAACAAAGTTGGGAGGACAATGGTTTTATAAACAAAAATCTTGGTATCCCTACAAATGTCCCTATTCTTCTCCCTATTCTCAAACACTATCTGCTGAAGAAAATGGAATGTCAATGGACAGCAAAAAAGATGTAAAGATGGGCTTAAGACTAACCTTAAAAATGTGGCATAAACACTGAGAAATGTAAAGTCTTGGCCCTCAAGCGTTTTAAGTAGAGCCCCCGGTGGTGCAATGGGTTAAACCTTTATAACCGTTAGGTCAGTGGTTTGAATCCGGGGAGAGCAGGTTGAGCTCTCTCTGTCAGCTCTAACTCACATACAGGGACATGAGAGAAGCCTCCCACAATATCAAACATCTGGGCATTCCCTCGGCAATGTCTTTGCAGATGGCCAATTCTCTCACACCAGAAGTGACTTGTAGTTTCTCAGGTTGCTCCTGACATGAAAAAACCAAACAAACTGGAGTTTCAGCTGTTACCAACCGTACTGTGGATTTTGAAGAGGCATGAACGGAGGGCAAAAGGGAGAAACGTGGCAAGAGGAAGGCACATCGAGCAAACTCTTGTTGGGACCACCTTCCATGTGGAAATTGATATCCTCAGTGTGACAGACCATGCAGATCCAGAACAGGTCTCTCCAGTCATAGGTCTCTACGGGCCCACCACCAAAATTCTACATCTGGGAGACAATCATATTTGGTCACGAGGGATCTCCGACGATGATGAGGCTGCCCCACTCCCTTGCTTCATTTCCCTTGGATGTGATGGTTTCTTGAACTGACCTAGATGGCTCTAGGGATCGCTTCCAGTAAGATTTTCTTTTAGCAGTACAGATGGGGTGGCATAATGGCCAGTGTACCATCCCAAAAATGTTGCTGCAGTCTTCTCCCAATATGTTTTACCTGAAATGTCTCTATGTGAGGAAGTGTGACTGTTTACTCAACCAGGATGACCTTCGTCATTGGTATTGTTCTCTCCCTGAAGCTTCACAGGCATTGTTTGAGGAGAATAAAGTCTTTAACAGATGCTATTTAAAACAAATAAGCAGCAGAAACCATTTTCCCCTCCTCTCTTTGTCTTTCTCCCTCATGTATTTATACCATATTTGCATTTTGTTCCTTCGTTGATAAACAGAGAAGCCACAGCCCACACAATTTCATGTAGGCATTGGTGACATTTAGTCAATCAATTTGCATATTTCGACTCTCCAAAACGCAACTTCAGACCTTTGACTTCTCTATGGAAAAGTTATCTTTTGAACTACAACGATCAGAACCTACAATACTATGATCAGTTTGAAGCAGACTTCTGAACCTTCTGTATATGATTGATTGAATCAAAGTATTTTGTATCATCTCCTTGCCCACCAGACTTCCATGGTGATGAACAAATAAACAATTCAAACCCAGGATGTCGCTGGACAGCCATTAAACTGGAATCATGGTATTATAATTGCATAGTGGCTTCCTTCATCATGAAGATGCAAAGAATATGAGTATCCCCCTCAATGATTCCATGTGGAGCTGCTTCCCAAGAATGGGAAGCCCTGAGAATGGGCCAAAGACATTTCCAACTACACGAGATGAAGGGCATTGATCTTCCCATGCTGCCATCTCCCAAAGATGGTGGTGTCTTTGAAACCCCCCTGTAGATGGGAGAGTCTTCAGAATAAACTGCAGTATTGAGCCATGGCAGTTAAAGTGGTGTCAAACTACATGCATTCTATAATTCAGATGCACCCCTTGCCTTCTGGTTTCTTGCTTGACTTTAGGTCAGTGGTTCTCAACCTTCCTAATGCCACAACAGTTCCTCATGTTGTGGTGACCAACAAACATAAAATTATTTAAGTTGCTACTTCATAACTGTAATTTTGCTATTATTATGAATTGTAATGTAAATATCTGATCTGCAGGATGTTTTTTTCATTCAATTTGGCACAAATACCCAATATGCCCAAATTTGAATACTGGTGGGGTTGGGGGGATTGATTTTGTCATTTGGGAGTTGTAGTTGCTGGGATTTATAGTTAACCTACAATCAAAGAGCATTCTGAACCCCAACAACAATAGAATTAGGCCAAATAGAACCCCAATGTCTTGAAGGGACTCACGGGTGCGAGCCTCCCTCCAGCCTCACACGCTCTCCCTCGCCACCACACTGTCATGCACCAAGCATGCCTGCTCTCCCTTCCTCGCTTGGAGTCTCAGAATCAGCCCTCTCCTTGGCTAAGAGGCCAGCAGAGAGGCTGGCCAATCACAGCAGAGGAGGGCTTTTGGTGGGGGGATTCACCATTTGTTTCCAAAAAGGAAGAGAAGAAGAGACAGGGAGATCTTCAGCCTTCTCTGCCAAAGGGGTTCCTAAAACCATCAAAAATATGTGTTTTCAGGTTATTTTTGGTGACCCCTCTGAAACGCCCTCGTGACCCCCTCCAAGGGGTCGCAATCCCCAGGATTGGAAATGCTGCCTATCTATGGTTTTGGGGTCACTTCAAATTGATACCTGTGGCTGTGATAGAAAGCAAGAGGTCTTTCTTTACATCCAATTTGGGAATGGGACAGCAAAAAATAAAAATGGGAGAAAGCACAGGCAAGGTGGAACTTTGCCTTTCTGCCTATGAGTTCATGGTGTTATTTTAAGCTGCTTTTCAGGCATCTGGTAGCAACTTAGTCTTGACATTGGGGGGTCTGATGCCATTATGTTATGTGGCTTCAAGGATTAGCATCAGAGTAGCACTTAGCTTTTCTACTACACCTAAACATTGCTTTGTCTTTTTTTTTTACAATTAACAAGATTTTTTGTGAAAATATAGAAAAAGTGTATCCATACGCACTCTCTTGGCAAGATATTAATTTTTTTTCTGTTCTCCGAGATTAGACTACTAGCACCGATGCTACTTGTTTCTATGGAAACAGAAAAGACAAAGAGTCACTTCCACACACCGGCAGAGCTCTGCAGAAATGCAACCTCTCCAGCAGATATTAATTCACTTTGAAATCTCTCAGTTTGAAAGAATAGCAAATTATTCCATGGTTTGCAGCAAAAGGGGGAAAAAAGCTTTATGGCAACTGGAGCAATTTGAGTTCCTTTTATATTAAGCTGATGGCACAAAAGAGGAAAGAGATTAAAGAAAACTAATGATATGTAATGAGATTGAATGCTGATATGAACTGAGAAGCATTTGAAAAGGTTTTTCTCATGTTCCCATGACATGGTCATTTCTAGACCCTCTGGCGCAATGTTATGGTCAATTTCTAGCAGAAGAATACCAAGAACAAGGCAGGGTTTTTGCTTGGCTCTCTATTCCTTTCTATGGTTCATGCTTTTCAGGTAACAACTCATTATTAGCTCTTTGCTATGAGGTCTCTGAGCATCCTTCTGTGCCATTTCCCTGCTATTAGGCAGCGTGCGCCTATCTGATCTGAAAGGAAGAGGGGGTAGCCAATTTCTCTCTGGTCCTTGTTTGGTTTCCAAATTCATAATTTCTTACGAATCTTTGCTCCACCCTTGAGTGGCTAAGCCTTCATCCTTCTCAGATTCACTGAAGATGGATTTGAGCTCCATCACAACTCCCTGACACCAGATATGTGATTGAGGCAACTCCACATCTGTGTTGGTCTTTTATTGGAGTAACTGCTCCTGCCAACTGAGGTGAAGAAGGATGGAGGGCACATCTTGTGGAGACACACGGACCCCAACACAGTCCACCCCAATGGTAGTCTTTGTGCTGTTGGGGTACTGTTGGCATACTGACTGGTCCCTTGAACTGCACATTGAATTTGAGAGCATTCTGAACCCCACCAATGAAAGAATTGGGCCAGACTTCTCACACAGAACCTCCATGACCAACAGGAAATAGTGTGTTTTCTGAAGGTCTTTGGTATTTCTTCTGACACCTCCCTCACAACCCCCTATGGTTCCTGACCCCTAAGTTGAGAAACACTGCTCTAGGAATTGGGGGGGGGGGGGAATTTAACCCTTTTGGAGTTATTCCTAGAACTTTTTTTAAATAACAGAGAGTGCAAATAATTTCCTGTGCCAAAATTTGCCTTTTTATGCCTAAGTCGCGTTCCAAATATGATGTAAATCCCTATTCCTACTCCTAGAGAGCATTTTGGGCCAGAAAAATTGCAACATCAATCCCTAGTGAATCCAGGACCCAAATAAAGGTCTTTTTGAGTGCATTGTGAGGCAAACTTATTATTAACCGCTTGGGGAGACTGCGGCCACAAAAAGGTTCACATGTGGCCACACCTTGATATAGTGAGATACAAATAGCAGTTGCATGCGAATGAATAGTTGTTCAATGTTTCTTTTGATTTTGAAAATGAATTCAATGTTCCAGAATTCATTTACATGAATTCAATGTTCCAGTTAATTCATGGAAAACTGGAAGCTTCCCAAATGGTATGGTGGAGATCAATTGCAGAATGCATTGAAGCAAATAGGAAACTATTTATTTACTCGTATATTCTGCCCTTCTCACCCCAAAGGGGACTCAGAGTGGATCACAGAACACATATACGGCAAACATTCAATGCTGTTACAACACTGACAAGACAGACAACTGTACATTGATAGAGGTATATGTAGGCTTTTCAATCTTTGGCATCATGGAGGCTGTGCTTGGTTCCAGCCATGGGGAGGGAGGGAGGGGTGCTGTCGCCCCATCTTCACTGCCAAAGAACTTTTGTTCATAAGCTTCCTCTTTGATCGAATCGGCAGCATTTTTCTAGCATTTCCTTATGGCTTTCTTTTAAATACCTCCCCGCTTTAAAGCGGTACCTATTTATCTACTCACATTTGTTTTCAAACTGCGAGGTAGGCAGAAGCTGGACTAAAGGTCAGGAGCTCACCCCGACCCAAGCTTCGAACTGTCAACCTATTGATTGGCAAGATTTACTGCAGCTGGTAGTTAACCTGCTGCGCTAAAGCTTGGCCCTAGACAGAGGAAAAACCTAGACAATTTTAATTCTGAAGAGCTCTCATGAATGTTAAGAACAGGCATGAAGTGAACTTACCAGAACTTATGGTAATAAATATCTTAAGATACTTGTGTCACATTAAAATTAAAATTGCCCCATATCCCTAAATTACCAAAGGCAAACATTAACTATGATAAATAGTTTTGACTATAAATAAACACTGATGACACAGCAATTAATTCTTGTACATGCCGAACTTTCAGACGTCTATATTGTGAGTCATCTTTACAACACACTTGAAAGGTAGCTTAATGTTCTTCTCTTACATCACAAACTGTGTCTGAATGTACATATATAAGCAAGGGAGCAAAAGATCGGTCTGAGGACTACACACATTTAATAATAGAGGTGAATTTCTTGATTTGCAATTCATTTCCCAGTCATTATACCTCGATAGTTTCAAAAACATTAAAAAGACCTTCAGTTTAATTCAGACTTTTTCCTTGCAAAGATCAGTCACATTATTACTATAGGTTGAAAGGTCAGAAGTTCTGTGTACAGTCAGAATATGGAATCTCTGAGCGGCCTCTTCTATTTACTCAAGGTTAGGTAAGAATCCACCACCCCAAATGAGCCATTATTCAAGTTCAATTGCAGGTAAAGGGCAATCACATCCTCTGCTAATAAGGAAGTAGAATTAGTTATATTATTCATTTTTTTAAATGGGCACACCCTTTGCAACAGTGATTTATCATCAGTGGAACATTGTGACTGTTGGGGAATTCATCCTGAAATGCCCCCTGCTAATTGCAAAAAATATGACCTAGGTGAAGTTGAACAGATGTAATATGAGTGTGAGAGCATATCTACACTATAGAATTACTGTAGTTCAACACTACTTCGCCATGGCTCAGCACTATGGAATTATGGAAGTTGTAATTTGGTGAATTCTTTGGTAGAGAAGGCTAAAGATCCTGTAAAACTATAGCTCCCATGATTCCATAGCATTGCACCATGGCAGTTCAAGTATGTTAAACTACATTATTTCTACTGTCTAGATCAGGCATGGGCAAACTTGGGCCCTCCAGGTGTTTTGGACTTCAACTCCAACAATTCTTAACAAACAGTATGGTGTTAGGAATTGTTGGAGTTAAAGTCCAAACCACCTGGAAGGCCAAAGTTTGCTCATGCCTGGTGTAGATGCTCTTAAAGTTTGCTTTATAATAAAGCACCACAAAATTATTTGCAAGATATCAGGAATACAGGCATGCCTCCATTGACAAAACCTCTAACAAAGCAGCTTCTTTTTACAGAAAAAGACCCAAACATTCCTTTTCTCTTGCCTCTGCCTAGCTCAATGGTTTCCAATCAGTGGTCCCCAAAAACTAAAATATGGTCTGCAGCCTCACCATTACTACATTGTTGCAATGCGAGTGACTGTTTTCGTGAAACCCTCTTATAGTTCCAAGGCAACGAGGATTTTGGGAGAGGAGAGGCTGACTACCCACAAAAGGCACGACAACAAGCCTCCTGACTGAAATACAGGAAAGATTACAAAAAATACTGAAAGTTAACATACCACTCAAACCAGAAATATTTTTATTGGGAATTACTGAACAAAAATTTGAGAGTAATATAGATAAACTTCTCTTCTTCTCCACAATCACTGCTAGACTATGCTATGCGAGATTATGGAGAAAAAATGAAACACCTACAAAAAAATAATGGATATAAGAAACATGGACAGGTTAAACTATTTATTGCAAAAATATAAAGCGAAAATAGAGAAAGAGACAGACTGGACATTGATAAATGAGTACTTAAAATAAGAATAAAAGATAGGATATATATAAAAATAGAAATCCCCCTCATGACAAAAGAAGAATATATAGAAGAAAAGGCAGAAAGAAGACAAGAAGAACTAGAAGAATCGCAAAAGAAAGAAAAGTAAGAATCCCTCCTTGAAGTAACCCGTAAGTAGGACCAAAGACATCATCTTTTTCACCCCTTTTCTCTTTCTTTCTTTCTTTCTTTCTTTCTTTCTTTCTTTCCTCCTATTTCGTTTTTCTTGTTTCTAAACTATTTCTTACTACATTCACTTTACTCTGTTAGTCTTGTTCATTTTCTCTCTTCCTAAATCTCTTTCTTTTCTTTTTCTTTCTTTTCTGTTTGCTACTTTTCTCTTTCCCTATACCTGATTTTAAACTTGCTACTATTTTAAGTTACCATGTATTATGGAAATATCTTATAAAGATTATATAACAAAAAAAAAGCCTCCTGACTGCAGCTTCTCCTCCTCCCTCCTCCCACTGAGCGGAACCGTTCCATGTGGCACCTGGAAACCAGGGCGCCTTGGTGTTTTTGTTTTTAGGTCTGTTTCTGAGGCTATTTGGGGTGCTGATTCAGAAAATCACGTTGGATAGATCACACCAGCTCTAGATTATTCAATATGGTTTTATGTAGGCAAGTAGATAGCGACTACTGGATGGGCATATGTTCTGTATCAGAAACTAGAGTTGCTGTGATCTATCCAATGCAACTTTCTGAATCAGCACCCCAAACAGCCAAACCAAATCTAAAGTTGACAAAAAACTGGTTCCTAACCCTTTTGGTACTAATGTTGGAGAGTGGTTCCGGGTCAAAAAATGGTTGAGAATTACTGGTCTAGCTGGATTGTTTTTAACAGCATCAGCACTGGGTGGCTAGTGAAAGAGGACTAGGGAAACATAGACTTCAGTATCGGTTTGGAGAAGTCTATCTACAGGGAGCAATAAAAAGGTTTCATCCAGAAAAGAATGGTATTAGGTTTATCCAGTCCTACTGCAGCTGTGTCTACCTGCCTAAAACAGGCAAAGCAAACAGCAGCTGCCACCAGAGTCCCATACTGTGCATATGCAAACGGCAAAGCAAAAAAGGAAGGAAAAGCAGATCAAAGTGCCTCACTACCTTTGGCTACCAAAAATGGAAATCATAGTAAAAGTGGAGACTGCTGAAATAAAATGTCATCATGCATTTCTGAGGAAGCTTACACATGATTTCTACAAGGATTTATTTATTGATACAAGGCTTACCTGGTCTTGCTACATTTCACATGTATACACTGCTAGTACTCAATAAAAAAGGTTTGCTCAAACATGTTGAACTCCTCTTCTTTTTTGTTGAGATGTAGAAACCTATCCTTATTCTTTCCATGGCATTTCTACCTATACTACGTCTTCAAAGATACTACTGTAATTTGGTAACTGAGGCTCCAGCTACACTGCCATAGGGACTGCATTATAAGGTCAATGTAACAACAACAACACTTTATGTGTACCTGACCTATCTCTCATGAAAGACTTATATACCCCCACTAAAGGTAAAACTATTTCATTTAGACTACAATTGGTAACTTTGGTCTACAAAGCACTGAGATGTTTTTCCGATGTTACAGTAATAGGGATTTCTTGAGAAACTTAATGTTTTCTACATAAGGATAGTTATTTTTCTATGGCTTTCAAGTAAAGTCTGACTTATGGTGATCCCATGAAACCTATTGCAGTTTTTTCTTGGCAACGTTTGTTCAGACTACATTTGCCTTTGCCTTCCTCTGAGGCTGAGAGATTGTGACCTGCCCAACGCCACCAAAAGGATTACCATCACCAAGAAGGGATCTATAGTCCAATGTTTATTTTATTGTTCTTTGTTCCTAGCTCCTACATGGCCAAGAAAGGGAGCAGCTTCAACCTGCATAGATATCCCTCCAGACCATAACTGATAATAGAAAAATGTAAGCCCATAACTCTAAAATCATCCCTTTTCTTGGAGCTCCCAGTGGCGCAATGGATTAAATCCTTGTGCCGGCAGGACTGCTGACCACTAGGTCAGCGGTGTGAATCCAGGGAGAGTGGATTGAGCTCCCTCTCTCAGCTCTAGCTCCCCATGCGGAGACATGAGAGAAGCCTCCCACAAAGATGGTAAAACATCAAACATTCAGGCGTCCCTTGGACAACGTCCTTGCAGACGGCCAATTCTCTCACACCAGAAGCAATTCGCAGTTTCTCAAGTCACTTCTGACATGAAAAAAAAATCCCCTTTCTTGGAGATGATTTTTAATATCTTTATCTGATGAAGAACCAGCAGAACTTCAGAAACTTGCATGGTGTATTTTCTGCACTTTGGTTGACCATTAAAGGTATCACTGTTTTGTGGATTTGCGATTTTGATGTATTTCACTGCATGGCCCACAGAACTACACCTGAGTATGTCATATGTCTTAAATAATTTTGAAAAAATATATATTGGGAGAGATAGCATTGTTTTTTGGCAGGTGGCCAGCAGTAAACGTTTAATCTCTGTATAACTCAGGATTGCCGGCTTTTACATCCTGCTTTTAAGCTTTTGTGGGCGCAGCTGTGTCTCTCACTTGTAGTTTTACAGTTGATAAACTTTGTACTTTCTCACAGTTGGCGCCCATTTTTGGCAAACCAGTAGCAGAATGAAACATTTATCTTGGGTCCTCCCCCCATACCACCACCAGAACTGCAAATGGGATGATTTTTAATATCTTTGCCTGGAGAAGAAGCCCGTGAAGTTTTGAAAGCCTGTCCATGTAGATTTTGTTGTTGTTGTTATTTATGCCCTGCTTTTTCTTCCCATAAAGAAGACTCAAAGCATCTTACATTAAAAGCATTTCAATACAATTTAAAATCCACAAATATACAAACATTAAAATAGAATTAACCATCACTAGTATTTAAAAAATGACATAAAAGTTATTGAAATGTATTTAAAGCTGAAACCACAGCATCCCTTGACTTGATCTTAAAAACCTTATTTAAAAGTTTGCCTGAATTAAAAAAAGTACAATTCCCTGTATCTCTTTTAATTACATACACTTTGACCATTCACTTTTCAATTATGAAAGTTGCTCTGTATACACACTTTACTACTTGGAACATAAAATGACTGACAGGTTGGCAGTTCAAATCCGGGGAGCGGGGTGAGCTCCCATCTATCAGCTCCAGCTTCTCATGCAGAGACATGAAAGAAGCCTCCCACAGGAAGGTAAAACATCTCGGTGTCTCCTGGGCAACATCCTTGCAAACGGCCCATTCTCTCACAC